>NC_134484.1:38097570-38415070 GCF_040206685.1 Ascaphus truei
ATCCTTCCTCCTGACCTGACCGCGGCTTCCGGCGCAGACAGGAAGGATCGTAATGACCAGGCAGCTGCTGAGCTTGGGAGCCGAGGGGGGTCGCTGTTATGTGGGGGTGCTGGGAGAGTTGCCGGTTGAAAATCACTGCCTTCACTACTGCTTTATAGCCTAAGAATGAATGTTTTCCAAAACTTGGAAGCATGATCATTTTTTATTAATTTCCCAATACAGAAACCATTTAATTAGTTTTCATGACAAAAAAAAAATACAGTACAACCACTACAAGATTGTGTGAGTGTAACCAACGCATTGTTAATTTTATCAAGGTTTCAATCAGAATAGTGTTTTTGTTTTTTTTGTTTTTTTCCATTACACAAAATTTCCACTCACTGCATAATTGCCACATTTGTCCTCATAAAAATGATTTGTACACTTTAATTTTAGGATGTAGACTGCTGGGCCTTGATAAAAAAAATAATAATCTTTGTCACCTGAAATATTATAAATCTCAAGGGGATTGCACTAGCGTATTAATGAACATGTCGTTCTTACAATTGTTTTTGTTGGGTGAAGGGATTGAGGGGAGAGAGACCAATTTGCCCTAATAATCTGAGCATTCATTAGGATGCAGTTACAACCTGCAATTGATGGCTTTATCTAGTCCTATGCATGGCTTCCCAAGCTTTGCCAGACTATGTAATAAGGCAATTGCATCTCTTGCTATCTAGCAATGTACTCCTATGAAGTCATTTTGCACAGTACACCATCTTGCACTTGAAGGAGATTCAGTAGGGGGACTTGGGAGCGAGTTCGTTACATAGTCCACTCTGAGGGATGTGAAAAAGTGGGCTGTGCCTAATTTCAGAATGTTATATGTATTAAAAATTGAGCAATGGCTCTTCAGACTGTATTTTAGAAAGATTCCTTAACATTTATGCTGTAAAAAACAAGGAAGAGTCTTTCTAAAATGTCCCCAAGAAAAAATAATAGGTTAAGAGCATGGAAGGGGGCGAGTGGGAAGTAGTGATACTCCCACAAAAAAACATTGTAGTATTGTGTACCCTCAATACTATATTACAACGAAACCCTCCTAATGGGATATAACAAGCTCTGTTGATCAACTTTGGCACTATTTGGCTTTAGAAAACTCCACCAGATCTAGAGCAATGTAAGCCTACTGTACCTGTGTGAAATAATACCAACTTTTATTAAGAATGTTCTTAATTTTGATGCGAGCAGAAAAATGAAGTAAACACTTGCCTTGATGCATAGGATTCTAGTCAAAGGCTGAGCCTCTGAATCATCTGTGCTGAAGCAGGGATATTCTCAAAACCTGACCTGTTTGGGTGGGGGGGGAGGGGCTTGAGGACTGGAGTTGAGAACCCGCCGCTGGGTTAGATAAACCACTTAATTATTGTACTCCATGTGTTTCCTAATGGAATGTAGTTTTGCAGCAGGCAAATCGGACAATTTCTGTGTAGATATTCATATTGAACTTTTTTGTAGAAATCATGTTTCTCTATTTAAAATATATAAATATTTTCTTACAAATATTTTTGAAAGTTGAGAAAAAAAACTGTCATTAAATTTTGCAATTTCTAAAGTAAATGAATATAAAAGATTTATAAAGGTGTTGTGTGTTTGTTGTAGACTTATTAAACATGATGTGCCGGCCCTGTTATACCGATGTAGTAGGCTGTATTGTTCCTGTGGTGTGTGTGTGTATATGTATACAGATGTACATAGCACATGTTCTTGCATGATGACATGTTAAACACTGCTATTGCTCCTTTCAAACAATCGGAGACGCAGGTTACATTATGCGTGATCTCTTGCCATCTAATGCTTTGCCGTGTGATAATGGTACAATTTATTTCTGCTACATCGGTATATTGCGCTAATCTCTGCCAGCACTTCCATTTAGTTCTGCGTTATCTGGAGGAACAATTTCCCAGGCTAAATCTGTATTTCTTTGTACAGTATAAACAAAATACTACTGGTGGTGCATTTGCATGTCTCTGACAGGTCTGCAACCCTGTGTTTCCTCATTATCGCTTAGCAAACCGTGCTTCCACTGCAGCCAAGGATTCTGGGTAATGACATGCAAATGAGCCCAGTGTGTCACCCTTTACCTCTTAATCCATTCAAAATGGACCCCTATAAATGTATGCCTGCTGTATTGCACAGCCTGGGTTTAAGAAGTAAAAACCATCCTTGAGTGGGAAATATTTGAGTTACAATAGGCTTCAAAAAGGAGGCTCTCCCACCTCGCATTCTGAGTCATGGCAATGACTAAATCACAGACTTCATTTTCGAGCATGAAACAAATAAATTATTCAGCTGGTAAACATTTGCATTCTACAGTTACAGGATTATAAAATAATCTCCCTTTGTGTCAGTTTCTACCTACTGTAAGAATGGCTGCACCTTGTATCCGCATATTATAATCTTGCCTGGTGTATATTGTTGACCTTTGTTCGAACCTGGGTTTATTCACTAGTTGTAATTATTTATTTAGAGTTGTTTTATAACAGGTGGCTGTGCTATGATTTTTTTTTTTTTTTTTTTTTCGTAGCTATTCTACAAGAAACAATGGGATTAGATTTTAAGCATATCTTTATTTTTATATAGTGTCATCCTATATAAATGACGCTTCACTGCAGTAATACACGTGGCATAATATAGCCTATAATGGGAATAAGTCCTTCAGATATAAAAGTAACATTAGGAAAAGGACTCCCTGCCCGAAAAGCAAATATATGTAAACAAGTGGTTTCAACTCCTAAACAGGCGAGGATTGAGTAAGAAGTGATTTACCTACCAAAGACGTTAGACACTATTCAGTGCATCCATCGGTCTCCGAGATGCAAAACTGATGGGAAAATTGAAGAAAAAACTGCACCAGATTCATGAAGCAAAATACCATCATTAAAAGCAATGATCCTTTTTTTTTTGTCTTAATATGGTACAGTTTCTTGGAGCCTTTATAATAATAATAATAATAATAATAATTGCTGCAGTTTTGGAGCTTTAGATAAATACATTTATATGTATGGTTTGGAACACTGGTTAGTTATTCCAAGAACATAAACTGGCTGCGGTTCCTTAAGGGATTGGGTTGAAAACCACAGCTTTATACATTATGCCATTGGGAAGTGGATCAAAAAACATGGCACATAATGTACCCCTAAAGCGAGAAAGCCTAGATGTTATGATTTTATATTGCTGACCCAGTCTATTCCCAAGAACAGCTGGTTTCACTGTTGTGATTATTCAATTATTCATGTCGAGGGAAGCATTTTTATTCCATATTAAAAGTCGCCACTATTTAGACAGTTATATTGGGTTGTGTTAATACATTTTCTATTTTTCCGTTGTAAATTAAATAGCGATACAATGAAAGTGTTATGATTTTTGTAAAGAATACTGCAAACAGGGCTTTGTTTGCTGTGACAAAACACCATGCATCTATCAAGCCCCTCCAAAAATAAAGTTAATTATGAACTTAATAAAATCCACCTCTATTTTTTTAAGATTTTGATTCACTATTCTGCGAAATTAGTTAGGACTGCAACTGAATCTGGCTACAGCCATGGAAAAATCTGTGGGAGTAAACAACCATTTATTGGTACAGGGTCCTGCAATGTATGGTAGAAAAGGCTTTTATGTCAACTCTGTTCACATTTCACAACTTTCATGTGAAAATTATATGTTCTGAAATTTCTTGGTAAAATAATTTTGGCCCAGGTCGTCCCTTTTAAACTGGCAAATTTTTCTTGACAAACAATTTCTTAATCGAGGTATTCTCTAAAAATGGGTGTTTGAACAAGCAGTCAGTTAGTAATTCATGCATTTATAACAATAGTGTGCATACAACATGATCTCTGCTAGAAATGTAGCAACGCAAATCCATCTGACGTCTAAATTATGGAGCAGGTGAATCACGTCTATACAATACTTACAGGAAAAGGTTTGTGAATAACTGATGTTACGTGTGTGGTGTGTGTGTCTGTGTGTCTGTGTGTCTGTGTATATATATATATTTATATATATATAATTTTTTTTTTTATTAAACATTTTAGTTTCCTTTTTTAAAAGAAGAAAAAATTGGTATTGGGTGTTTATTTTCTTAAGCCCAACATCACAATTCTTGTTTTATGCTTCATATTCTTAAAGCAATTCCAGGAACGATGTGATTACAAGCAAATTGCGGAACCCCACCTAAAGCAAAATTGGTTTTATTTTCCATGTAAATATTGATTCATTTAGCCTATGAACAAGCCAAACTAGGGAGGGGTTTTGCTTCTTTTAATGCCTTGTATTCTTTATTTGATGTAACTGTGTGACCTCCCTTTTATGGGCAATCTGTCCTCTGCTTCTTGATGATCAGGTACAGTAGGAGAAAGTAGAACATCTATTGCATCATATTTACCACCTGCAGCTTCTGTAAGGGGATCACACCTACACATAACTTAGTAAAGAATGCATGATTGATTCTAATGCTTATGTCCTGGCGAGAGTGGCGTGATGTCATGCTGACCTCACGCTGCAGTCGCTGAAAAATCAATTTTCATTGACTTCCAGTGATCGTGACCAAGCCGTCGCGTGGCTCCTATTTAGGCACATGCGACGGATTCAATACACTTGTTTTGACGCGGCGTCGCCGTGACTATAAGCGCGGCCTAAGGCTGAGTCCCCAGTGGCCACGGCTGCACGTGCGTCGGCGCCCGGCGGCGCGTGCACAGGTAAAAGCCGTGATCTGCGGTCTAGAGTTAGCAATGGGGGCGCAGGACGAGGCACGGCCATGACGGTTACACTATCTGCACAAATTAGTCAACCATGTGACCGCGTTGCAGGGAAAAACAAAATCCTTGTCTTCCCAGTGGTCGCGTCATTGCGCTTTGCGCGCACACACGGCGACTGGGGCCTGCCCCATAGAGGCCTGTGCTCAGGTGTGTGGCGCGCACGCCGTAGCGCATGCAGCAGTGGCCACCGGGGACTCGGCCTAAAGCCGCAGTATGGCTGTCACAAGTGGCCTTCACTGAGATTTGTAGGAGCCTCCCCCCCCCCCCCCCCCCCCCCCCCCCAAAAAAAGTATGTAGCAATATTTCTGTGTTAAGGATTTCCAAATGAAGTGTGTGATTGAGACCTTTTGTACCAAAACGTTTTTTCTTTCTTTCTTGGACCATTTAAGTTGGACTGCAGATTTCAGCTGTTGTCCAGTATCGGAATACTTGTCATTTAACCACTGTGCAATGTTTTTATAGACTTTCATTTGGATGTTGCATTGTTTGTTGTTTTTTTGTTGCTGTATACAGTACATTTTATCACACCCAATAGTGCTCCTTTTCACACAAATATATATTGTATATGTAACGGGTATTCCCCCACTCCCCCCCCCCCCAATCGCAGATCTGGTGTGGGTGTGGAGAACATACGGTGAGCCTCCGCTAGTGAGAGCCTGGGGTGAATCCTCTGGAACGGTCTCGGTTTCAGCGCCTCCACCTATGTAGGATTCTATGGAAATGTAGAATGACCCTAACATACACTTATAGAATACCTGCCGAGTGCTCCTGCACTCGGACCTGCAAGGACTTCACAAAGGATCAGTCTTTCTGGATCCCATCTGATCCAGTCCGGTGAATCTTTGCTTGGGGTCCGCCAGGGGTGATCCCACCCTGGAGATAGTCTTTGTCTTTGAGCACCGACTTGGGCCCAAATCTCTTTTACTGGAACTGCAGCATCCGCTGATCCCTATCTAACACTGGCACTACATGACACGGTCCCTAAACTAGGGCCTGTCCCTGTAGCACCACAAACTGGGGAGTGAGGACCTACCAGGGACCTAAGGGGTTAACTGGCCTATCTCGCCCCCTAGCTCTTCCCGGTCCTGACTCTAACCTACTAGTACCTGCAGTAACGCACGGCCACTTACTTGGTACGTGCAGCAAGCGTGCTGCACAAACACTGTGCCTGCCTGTCAGACCTCACAGCACTGACAGCCGTGACTCTGACAAGACAGCACTCACACACTAAGGGCAGAGTCCCTAACTGGGGCCGTCCCTATCAATTACCCACTAACCTGGTGGGGAATTGGGGCCTACCTGGGAGAGGGGGACCTTACGCGATGCAGGAGCTTCACTCGCTCCCTGCACCCTTCCTTCCCCTTCTGCTCCGCTGCTCCAACTGACTGCGTAGCTGCAAGCCCAAACAATGTATCTCCTTCTTCTGCCAAGTCATCTTCCAGCCCTATTGGCTCCCTGGGTCACGTGTGGCATACAGAGGCTCATGGGACTCGTAGTCCCTGCTCAGAGCCTTCCCTGGTAGGCTAGGGCTTCGCGGGCTTTTGTTGAACTCTTCTGCGCTTGCGCGATCTATCTGGGACTGCCGCAACCTTTCCTGGCCTTTCCCTACACTCGCGCGACTTCTCCCTACCTCTGAAGATCCTTCTGCGCATGCGCGACTCTGTCGGGCCGCCGGGGGCTTACTGCGCATGCGCGAACTGATGCGCAATGGCGGCGCCCTCCTCACCCGGCTCCGGGAGCCCTGTAACGCGCGTGCGGCCTTGGCAACCGGCCGCACGCATCCCCGGCAACCCCCGAGCCGGGGCCTGACCGCCCTCACCCCTGCGATCGCCGCGCTGGGCCGCCATTCCACTCGGCTGCACCCGCCATCGTCAGCAAGGTGAGGGGGGGTGCTGACAGGCTGGGGAGACCTGGCTACACATATGTGGTGGATGTTGGGTTCAGAGCTTGCAGTGATTGTGAGTGTGTGTGTTTTTGTAGATTGGAATAGAATCAAAGAATCATTTGTGTGAGATGTGAACAAACCAGGTACACAAATAAGTTGTGGCGAGTAAAAAAATAAAAAAAAAACATTAATTAAGGATACTCACAGCATGAGCACATACATTTGCGCTTTACAGGTCCCCAAACCTGCCTACCCACACCCCATAATTGCACAGAATACAGTGTTTTGTGCCGCCAGGGATTCTGGGTGATGGCCTGCAAATGAACACTCCTAGGCAATCATTGTTATTACTTTTTATCCACTTTAATATGCATCCCTTTTAGGCGTATGCTTGCTTATGGCGTGAAGACATTTTAGACTTCCTGTCTTCATTATATAATGAGTTGAGTGATCAGGATAAAGAGAGCCTGAAATTACCTAAAACAGATTTTCTTTTCATTGGCTAAAGCCTATAGCTAATTAAAAAGGTCTATTTTTTTTTTTTGTATTATGGGGGAAAAAACAGAATATTCATTGTTAAGATTAAACTAACACACAATCCCTGTACGCTGTAACCACAGCACCCACTAATTATATATATATATATGTAACGGGTTTTCTGGCCTGGCCTGACCCACCCAATCTCATATTGGCCCCTGTGGTCTAACCAGCCCCCATTACAGTGTGATGTCTGGTGGTGCACCTGTTGGCAACAGGACTCCTGAGTCTCCCGCATGATGGTGTGTGGGGATTTGCCAACCCAGACAGGCAGCTGAGGTAGTGTGCTTGAGTCCTACCTAGATCCAGTGCAGCGCCTCCACCTCATCAGGATCCCAGCTTGAGCTTGTGGATGGTCCTGGTGAGGAACTCCTCTGTGGTGCAACCCCCGGTGTAATCACTCCACACTTACACACGAGGGTATCTTTCAACGGGAACATCTTTATTGTTGGATGTGGCTAGCTGCCTTCCACAATGGGTGTATTTAGCCTCACATGATTGTCCAGCAGCTTCCCTCTGAAAGGTATATTCCTCCTTGATTAGGGATTCCCTCTCCCCGTAGGGATATCTACCCTGTGCCAGGTCCCTGGTCACAGTCTCATTATTCCGCAGCGTATAAATCAACTCTGAACTCCTCTAACTACTCGTTCTACTCTCCTAACGTTTTGATCAGTGCTGTGCCTTATGTATCCTCTGGGGCTGACACAACTCTGACATCACTAACCATGGAGTCAGAGCCTGTGACCACTCCCATCCATACATAGGGCACCTCACCAGGGTGTGAGGGCAAACCTCCATAATTACTGCTGGCATGCCCATAACTTACCAGGCCTTACTGTCAGCAGGAGAGATGACTGCAGCCATTTTACAGTATGGCTACATATATATATACTGTGTGTATATATATATATATATATATATATATATATATATATATATATATATATATATATATATATATATATATATATATATATGTAACGGGTATTCCCTATGAATACAGCCGCTACTACCTGCTGTGCAACCTGTGTGGCTCTCAGGAGCCTAAGCCTCCGCTTGGGGAACCTGGGGTACATACATATTATACATCTCTTGGTGCAACGCCTCCACCTGGGAGGGATCCCAACGGAGGGGGAGGAGGCCCTCACAGGAAACAACCACACAAAGCGAGCAAATGTAAAACAGGACTGGCTTTACTGCATAGCAAACATATATCAACACAAATCAACATGCGCCACGGCGGACGCTAACCACACTAGGCGTCACGGCGGACGCTACCACCTCTAGGCGTCACGGCGGACGCTAACCTCCCACAGTGTGACCCCACCCTGTGTCCAGTAACCCCCACCCAAATGTCTCGTACTCCCAGAGTCAAATACCATGTGTGTGTGACTGCGCAGCCACTATGTTTGGTGATAGGCCTGGTTGGTGCACGTGAGTTGCAGGTTACCTGCCCGGGCTCCAGCCACGGGTACCGCGATATCAATCCGCACGATCCGACGTGTCCTCCACACCGCGTGGGTTGAAAGTCCAGCGCGAACAATGTCTCTCCTAGTCTTAGAGTCTTTGGTGGTGTTCTGAGCCCAGAACCCACCTCGCAGGGCCGCACGGCTTCAGCACTGTGTCCCTGACTACTCGACCAAATAATGGGGCAGTGTCCCTATCTAGAGCCTGTCCCTAAGCTCCACAAGCTACTAGGTGGCTCAGGACCTAACTGGGACCTTGGGGGCTGCTGGCCTATGCAGAGGGTCACTGACCCCTGCATCCACCTCTTACCCCTAGCTGGTCCGGATCCTGACTGCCTTCGTGGCTGCAAAACCCCGCGAAATGTATCTCTCTATCCCCAGGCAAATCCTTCAGCCCTATTGGCTCCCCGGCGTCAGGTGTCCTGCCCCTATGCACCCTGGGGGCTGGCATACTCGTCTCGCGCATGCGCGAGCTATCTGGGGCCTCCCGCGCTGTCCTTTTCCACTGCGCATGTGCAACAGCCTTAGGTATGGCGGCGCCCTGCTTCCCGAGCTACCGAGCCGGTGGCAACGCGATCGCGGCCTTAGCGACGGCCCGATCGCGTCCCCGGCAACCGGCCTGCTCGCCGCTCGCGTCCCTAGCTACCAGGGATCGATCTCTCTCTTCGCGCGCCGGCCCCCCCTCACTCCCTCGCACACAGCGTCTGGCGAGAAGGGAGGAGGGGGTCAGCCATGACAGGGGGGACCTGGCTACATCCTCCCCCTGGTGAAAACTCCAACGTCCTCGCTTGGACCACATAACTTCCCAACAATGTACAAAAATTATATAATAAAAAAATGCAGTAACTATATGACTTAGCACAGGTAACTCTAAACGAGATTGCATAATTCGTTGAGCATCACAATCACAGACTGTATCTTACTACGAGAACACTGCTGAGCCTCATAATGGGGTGCCCCCATTTGATCGTAAGTAACCCGAGTTGGCGGGTACCTAACTCGTTGACTCCGTCGGAGTTGTTCTTCGGCAACTCCCTCGGGGGAGTAATAAGCATAGTCCTGAGGCCTAGCCTCTTCCCTTGAGGGGAGAAATGTCTCTGAGGGTACAAAACACGGGCTCTGTGGATCCAAAGGCTGGCCTGTTGGTGCCACCTTAGTAGGCATTGGCCTACGGGGCCCTTTAACCGTAGCTCCTTCGGGAGATGCCCCTTCTTCGGGATGGTCCCTTTGAGAGGGTCCCTCCATAGGGTCTTCCGGAGTTTCAGAGTGAGTCTCGTTAGTTACAGTCTCTTGACCCACCTCTGATAGATCGAACTCACCGTTGAGCGGTGTGGCCTGTAGTTCCTCTTCTTCATCTCCCACTTGGGGGATGGGGAGAAGGTGATTACGATGCCAAACCTTTACCCGGCCATCGGTGTCTCTGATGCGATAAACCGGGAGGCCAGGCATCTGTGACTCCACCTCATATACGCCATCTCTCCACCGGTTCGCCAGTTTATGTTTTCCGGGGATTCCCAAATTACGAAGTAACACTGCATCCCCAGGACGTAACTCTCGATACTTGACTTTATTGTCATAACGTCTCTTGTTACCAGCATTCAGTTTGGCTGTAGACTTCTCAGCCTGTTGGTAAGCTTGTTGCAGACTGTCTTTTAGCCTTTGCACATACTTAAAATGAGTGGTATTGAATATCCCGTCCGTTGATACTCGGAGACGCACATCTACTGGAAGTCTGGCCTCCCGCCCAAACATGAGGAAGTACGGGGAGAACCCCGTGGACTCATGGCGAGTACAGTTATACGCGTGTACCAAAGTTTCTACATGACGACTCCATTCTGCTTTCTGCATTCCCTTCAGGGTTCCAAGCATGTCCAACAGGGTCCTGTTGAATCGTTCAGGTAAAGCATCTCCTTCAGGGTGGTACGGCGTCGTCCGGGATTTGGCGATGTTCAGCATTTTAAGTAATTCTCGGATCAGAGTACTCTCAAAATCTCGCCCTTGGTCGGAGTGAAGTCGGTTTGGAAGACCGTAGTGAACGAAGAACTTTTCCCATAGAACTTTCGCGACCGTGATAGCCTTCTGGTCTTTTGTGGGGAAGGCCTGTGCATAGCGGGTGTAATGGTCCGTGATGACCAGCACATTACCGATTCCTCGACTATCAGGTTCGATACACAGGAAGTCCATACACACCAGGTCCATTGGACCAGAACTCTTTAGATGGGCCATGGGAGCTGCTCGGGTAGGCAACGTCTTGCGTTGAACGCACCGGGAACAACGGCGGCAGTGTTGTTCCACCGCTTCCCGCATCTTGGGCCAGAAAAACCGGTCTCGGACTAGCCCAAAAGTCTTCTCTACCCCGAGATGCCCGTGGTCATCGTGTAGAGACTTCAACACCATATATCTCAAGTTTTGGGGTAGAGCTAGTTGTCGCCTATCAGGGTGGTTATGATATTGGACTACCCTATAGAGCAAACAATTATCTATCTCGAATTTGTCCACCTCACGCATGAGTAACGCGACCAGATCTCGGGGAGCACTTTTCAATAGAGCAGGGTTCTTCCGCTGAACGGCTTGTCGAATTATGCTGATCACTGGATCTCTTAATTGATAGTCTACTAAGTCTTTCCATTTTATGACTTTGTCCTGGGTTATGTTCATCCCTGCGGGGTCGCAGTAGGCAGCAGGGATCGCCTGCGACTGGCACCCTAACGAATCGGCAACTCTTAGTTCAGAGAATGCGACCTGATCATTGATGACGGCCGCTATACTACACATTGCTCGCATCCCAGGTCCAGGGATCTCTTCCCATTCATCATCATCAGGGGTGGCACTCAATCCTGGTCGTCGTGATAGAGCATCGGCCCCAATGTTCAGAGACCCTGGCTTGTACTTCAGGGAGAATCGGTAGTTACATAGTGTCGCCAACCATCGGTGTCCGGCTGCATCCAATTTGGCGGAAGTATTGATGTACGTGAGGGGATTGTTATCGGTCCTTACCTCAAACGTAACACCATAGAGGTAATCATGAAGTTTCTCCGTGATCGCCCATTTGAGAGCCAGGAACTCTAACTTGTGCACCGGATATTTCTGCTCACTGGGTGTCAGACTGCGGCTGATGTAGGCTACAGGCCGAAGACCCTCGGGGTGTTTCTGATGAAGGACAGCGCCCAGTCCATTGAGACTGGCATCCACATGCAGGACATATGGTTGTTCTGGGTCAGCATATGCAAGCACTGGTGCTTCAGTCAGGCTTTTCTTCAAATTCAAGAAGGCCCGTTCACACTCAGGCGTCCACTTATCACCAAACGGTTGACGGGCCGACGTGGCCTTTCTCTCAGTATCTTCAGGGTATATCTTCAGCAAATTGTTCAGGGGTTTAGTTCGACTAGAGTACCCTTCCATGAACCGACGGTAATACCCACAGAACCCGAGGAATGATCGCAGTTCCGCGACATTATCGGGACGCGGCCAGTTCACCACCGCTTCTACTTTGGCTGGATCAGTAGCAATCCCCTGGGCAGACACGATGTGTCCCACGTAGGTCACTGAGGTGTGGCAAAACCTACACTTGTCGAGTGATAGCTTCAATCCTTCTTGGCCAAGACGATCTATCACCTTCAGTAGCCTCTCCTCGTGTTCTTCTAAGGTCTTCCCAAAGACAATGATATCGTCCAGGTAAACCAGGCACTCCCGAGGATTCATGTCCCCTATTGTTTTTTCCATCAACCGCTGGAAGGTAGCAGGGGCTCCGCATATATCTTGGGGCATACGCGTGAACTGGTAGAAGCCCAGGGGACAGACGAAGGCAGTCTTTTCCTGATCCTCTTCACTCATGGGTACCTGGTAGTACCAAGATCGCAAATCGAGCACACTAAACCATTGGCTCCCGTTCAGAGCGTTCAGGATCTCTTCAATACGAGGGAGATTGTATTGGTCAGGTACCGTACGATTATTTAGGGTTTGATAATCGACGCACAATCTTACAGATCCATTCTTCTTCCTTACTACCACTATGGGTGATGCATAAGGACTCCGCGACTCCGTCAGTATTCCAGCGGTCTTCATCTCCTCCAGGACATCCCTTACATCGTCCACATCCCTGGGGGCGATACGACGAGAGCGTTCACGGAACGGAGTGGCGTCATTTAGCCTAATAGTGTGTTGGGCGCTGCGACTGTGGCCCACATCCATCTCGCTGGTAGAAAATACTGTTTTTCTTTCCTTCAGCTTGGCTGTCAGTCGATCCTTCCACTCGGTCGGCAGGGTCGAATCTCCGAAGTTGAAGTCCAGGTCGACTAACCGCTCACCTACTGCAGCGGCGTTCACCTGGGGCGCGGTTTCCACCGGGCTGACGGGATATATACTGCCCAGACTTTCTCCTACATCGATGTCCATTGGAAATGGAGAGATGTTTTGGATGTACACATGGGTTCGGAGAGGAACTCGGGTCGTCCACTCTTTTACTTCAGGTATTACCCGATACCCTCTCTGGATCTCTTCCTCAGGGTCACTCTCCAGAGAGAACAGATGATCGGTCTCCTCCCGATCCGGATAACAGCACCAGACGGCCAGGCGTTTCACTCCCCCTGGTGAAATGGTCGTCAGTCCGCGTTGACGATTGTAGAGGTCCCCGTGACGCTCTAGGGCATATACTCGGTTGCACTCCTCTCTCAGTACAGGATCTAGGCGGGTATCGGCCATTGGCAATTCATTAGTCTCCTTCAAGTAGGCTCTGATTACAGCTCGTACTATATCCGTATTTGTCCCCAGGATGACCGGATACTGACACTGTCCTTGAGGCTTTGGGCACACCATTGCCTCCACACTCATGGGATGTTTCTTGCCGGTATTCAATTGAAGTATCTCCAGTTGAACGCTCACAATCCCATCGATGGGGTAATCTTCGTTGCTCAACCCCCTCACTTTCATATGTTCCGCCGACTGCAGGGGACAATGCTTCAGGTGCTGGTCGTAGAAGTGCCGGTATATTATGGTCACTTGAGACCCGGTGTCCAATAGAGCAGCAGCATAGACTCCCTCTACTACCACATGTACGATGGCCGAAGGGCCCACCTGACAGTAGCCATCTCCCCCTGGAGTTCCTTTGCCTGGGCTCAGGTCAGGAGGGGCTTCGGGAGGCGTGGGGGTGGCCTCGGTGGTTTTGGCTTCTGAGGTCTGCCTCTGACAGATCATAGCCCTGGCCGAGCTTCCTTTACGGGGCGTTTCCTTTTCTGGGGTGTCTCCATTAGGGCACTCTCTAGAGAAATGGCCTTTCTGTCCACAGGTATAGCAGACGACGTCTTTGAGGTCCAGTCGTCTTGGGTAGGTGGGGGAGGATCTCCCCGAAGCCCGCCCTTTCGTTGAGGGCGACTTGGGTGGCGCATCTTCCTCTTTGACAGGTGTCTTGGGCCGGCGAGCGGAGGCTCCCGGGGTGGCACTGGCCGGAGGATCTTTGACTTTGGTGCCTGCATGCAGCTTGGTATAGGCCTCATGCCCTTTTACGATTCCCAGAATGTCCATGAAGGTAGGGGGGGTCCCTCCTTTAGTGAGCACCTGATCATAATCACAATGTGATGCGTGGGGATGGCCCCTCGGAGGAACTGCTTGCGCCGATATTCGTCCATCTCTGAAGATAGGATGAGGCCGCAAGTTCGCAATTTCCACAGGACTTAGCGACGGCCCGATCGCGTCCCCGGCAACCGGCCTGCTTGCCGCTCACGTCCCTAGCTACCAGGGATCGATCTCTCTCTTTGCGCGCCGGCCCCCCCTCACTCCCTCGCACACAGCGTCTGGCGAGAAGGGAGGAGGGGGTCAGCCATGACAGGGGGGACCTGGCTACACATATATATATATAGAGAGAGAGAGAGAGAGAGAGAGAGAGAGAGAGAAATATTCTAGTACTGTATTTAAGAGTCATTTAGTTAATCCCTTTGCCCAAAGTGTTTTATAAGCCTGCATCCTCGTCACTATGTCAGGTACTGTAGTGTTAGGACCTGCATAGTGGTCATGCTGTGCTGTGGATGCAGGCTTATAACACTTTAGCCAAGGGGTTTAACTAAATTACCCTTACTTATGAGACTACAAATATTCCAGAATTTAGCAATGTATTTTGTCATATTGGATGTAGCAATGGGTATTTTTATCTTTTGTTGTAAACTGAAACTAAACCTAATCCTGTTAAACAAACACACGTATCATGTTGTCAGCGATTCTGTTACATGCTGTACAGTACATCAGCTTGTAAATCAGGGATTTATTGTATGAAACAGGCATTATATTTATACTATTAGGGAGGGTTCAGACAACACTCTTGTTTTGTGGGGAGTCACATTTTGTGTTGGAGAATGTGTATTTTATTTCCACTCCATAGCCCTTGCATCAGAAATCTTCCCCAGGTCTCCAGCTATCAGCAGATATGTCAAGTATCAGTGATTTTCAGCAAGTCTCGCTGACTGGAGACAGTCTCACTCATTTTGTAGCATATTTGTCCCACAGACTTTCACAGTCTTACTCCAGTGGTGTTCTGACAAGAACATTTTTGCTGTAAAACTCCAAATCGCACTGATTTCGGACCTGGGAAGTTGACATCTCTGTCAGAGGACGGTCATATGTAAAAAAAAATGAAAAGTAAAAATAAAAAAAGGACAAAGATGTCATTTTCAGTAGCTTAGTATTTCGCCCACTTACTTTATTACACTAATGACCAATTAAAGCAAAATGAGCAGATTGTCTAATTTTGTAGCCACCTCCTATCTGACAATAAAAAACAAAGCACCATTCTGTGTTCACAAGTTCCATAACGTGTAAGTTAATCATTACACGTAACGTATAAGTTAATCATTATACTTGATTTTAATTCCCTACACCAAAACCTAGTCACTCCTAATGTTTGTAGCATGCATATAAATTGATAAGCCACTTGACATGCAGCACACCACATTATACATGTAAAATAATTAGCTCATTGTTTTTCACAAGCATGATATTTCCAGAAATGTCTTACTTTTGCTACTAACAATTTTTTTTGTACCTTTTTAAAATCAAGTTCTTTTTTTTTTTATTATTATTTTTTTTCATTTTAATCAAAAACAGACCCTGCATTTTTAGCCTCTTCAGAAGCAGTGTTCTTAGACCAGATGAGCATATGGGTAAGAGCACAGACTATGGGGAGGTTGTAGAGTACCAGGATGAATGCCAGTGTCGCCTCTCCTTGTGACCTTGGGAAAGTCTTTTTGTTCGAGATTTCCAAAGTTAAACCAAGGTACCTTGCAAGCTCATTTATGTGAAAGACAGGTGCTTTATGACATAGAACAACTTATTTAATATCTATTTACTTGTGTGTCAGGCACCAAAATTGGATTGTAAGATTGTGAAGAGTGAGATTCGTTGTACATGCAAAATTCTATGTACAGTGTGGTGTACATTGTCAATATGTGACCATCGAACCTCATAAGACTAGCGTAATATGTTACCCAATAGAAGTGTAGCAGGGTACCCTCCCTTTCCTCCTCACTGACAGTGGTCCCGTCGCGTGTGAGAGGTTAGTGAGCTGTGTTGGCCATGTTGTGGTTGGCACATATGGACTGTGAAAGGCAGTGGTCATCTTGAGGTTGGCGCTGCAGGAAGAGGAGGGCCTGTAGTTCAGAATTTCTTCAGCGGACCGCAGATGGCGTGGTCAGTCCTGACGGAGCTGGCAAAGGGAGAGGTAGTGTTTGGGGAGCTAGCCAAGCCCCCTGGAGTAGTCAAGACACGTTTCCCCTAGGTCCCAGATAGTATCCCCTACACAGTAGTGGATGTGTTTCAGGGCTGGCCCATAGTCAGGGACTTGCCCCTTTATTATACAGATGACTCAGTGGAGCAGACGGAACCACAGCGGAGGATTCCCCAGGCCTGGCGGAATCACTTGCGCTGTGCTACTGGACATAAGGTGAGAAGGGGATTGTGTTGGATGCCCTGCATTGTGGGACCACGCTTGCCGCCTGTCTAGAAATCCCCCTGGTGTACTCGAATAGCTAGGAAGGTACCACCACGTGCACCGCCCTCCAATATATCTGCGTGGGACTATTTGGATGGACCATTGGGTTTTAGGTGCCCAGGGCACTCTCAGTACTTTGGGGGATTTGGTTATTGTGATTGTATATACTGTATTGCTGAGACAATGGGACCATAGTAAATAGGTTGTATATACTTTGTTGTGATTTGTGGTTATTGGAGATAATAATAATAATATGTTCTTGTATAGCACTGCTAGTTTTCCGCAGCGCTTTACAGAGACATTTTGCAGGCACGGGTCCCTGCCCCGTGGAGCTTACAATCTATGTTTTTGGTGCCCGGCGCACAGGGAGATAAAATGACTTGCCCAAGGTCACAAGGCGCAGACACCGGGAATTGAACCAGGCTCCCCTGCTTCAAACTCTTGGTGCCAGTCAGTGTCTTTACTCACTCAGCCACTCCTGTACCTGTTCCCGTGACGGGCTATCCAGCCAATTAAGGGATACTCGCGGGTGGAGGCTCTGCACCAGCTACTTCTAGGCTCCCCAAGCAAAGGCTTAGGCCTCTTATAAGCCTAACAGGTAGTATCATAACACCTGTAACATGCATATCTCCCTGAGGAGGAGGGAAGGGGTGTTACAGAAGGGTAACTTGGTAGGGATCTAGGATGGTTATAAATAGATATAACTAGAGGGTGCACCAAAGTTAGGGGTGCTAGAAGTGGATCACCCGACTGACAGGTTGACTGGCCAACAAACTAACCACTTCCTGTGGGTATATGGCAAGAAAGGAGCAGTTGGATCCTGACTTGATAGCTTTCCCCACTGTCTATTTTGAACGTGAAGGGATTGGCACAGTTCAGTTCGGGAGAAAAGTCTCCACTTGGTGAAGCCCTCAAATACCCTAAGCCAGTGCCTTTTTCATGAGGGAGCCCGGGGAGCCCTTTGGTAGGAAGTGGTATTGTTAGAGTTACTGCACTAAACAAAATGTTTTATAAAAAGTCCATGGTGCCCTGAAATCACTCCTTTCGCCCATTGCCTGATATTGCCAGCTATTGTAACGGACGTGCTCGCCACAAACTGGGACCTGGATCCGGGGATGTGAATACACCGACCTTAGACCACGAAGCCGGTTCGTAGTCAATCGTAGCAGGGTCAGGGTTGGAGAAGCCAGGGTAATCCATAGACGCCAGGGTCAGGCTTGGAGACAGTAGGGTAGTCGATGTCCAGGCTGGAGTTCGGCAACAGGAAGTCATGTGCACACCGCTTCAGCGTAGCAGCTGAAGCACGGGAATGGCCTCTGCGCGAGGACTGGGAGCAGCACATGATAAGGTCTCTGCAAGGGGAGAATGCAGGTCACAGGAACAAGGCAAGGCTGGCGCTGGAGATCCAGCGCTTCAGCACAGGAAAAAGGAAGCAGACCTCTGCCTGGGGTGAATGCAGCAGGTCTCAGGAACAAGGCTAAGGCAGGTGTGTTTGTGACAAACACAGTTACATCCATGAGAATCTTGATTTATGCTCAGCAATGAGGAAAAGGGAAAGCCCAGTATAAGATGGGCAGATAGCCAATCCCAAGACGGTGGTGCGTGGGAATTCCTCCAACGCCAGAGCAGAGAGACAGAGCTGCAGTGATTGCAAGCACAGGTAATAGTGATTGCAAATCCAAGGGAAGGTCTGTCTGAGAGCTCACCAACTCTGCAAAAGTGCGCTCCAGCCAAAACCAGATACGGATTCCTTACAGCCATCTAGTGACCGCATACCTGTGCTCCTCCTGTGTCATTCCTCTACCTTGTAGCTCAGTGGTTAGTGACTGCACCCACATGCTCCTTACTTCTGACATCTAGCTACATACATGACTATATTATGATTCCCATAAATGCACTGCATAATTCATGAAGCCACTATATTCTGTTTACGGTTGTATTAAGTCAGAAATAGAGAACAAAATATAAATGTTGCATTATTTTTCGTATGTGTATATGCATTAAAGCAGGGGTGAGCAAACTTTTTATGCCGAGCCCCCCTTTTCATCCATGAAATTTCTCGGGCCCCCCCTGCCTGATGTAATAAAAATCACATGACGTCAGCGCACGTGAGCTGGTTCAGCCATTGAG
Organism: Ascaphus truei; assembly: GCF_040206685.1. NCBI lineage: Eukaryota > Metazoa > Chordata > Amphibia > Anura > Ascaphidae > Ascaphus > Ascaphus truei. The sequence goes on from NC_134484.1 coordinate 38,116,360, forward strand.
GGCGAACCAGCTTTGTAACGCCCCCGCCACGCGTCTACAAAAAAAGTATTTATAACACAAATTACATCACTTAAAAATAAATATTATGGTATTTGTCTAATAGCGTCCCCATTTCTGCAGTATTATTAATCTCTCTCTTCCCGCCACATTAGAATCTCTCAGGACCTCTCTCCCCTCTGCCAGTCTCTCCCTCCCCCCTGTATTTCTCACTCCCCCTCCAGTCCCTCTCTATCCCTCCCCTCAGTGTCTCCCCCCATTGTCTCTCACTCTCTCCCCTCTGCCAGTCTCTCACTCCTCTCCCAGTCTCTCCCTCTCCTTGTATTTCTCACTCCCCCTCCAGTCCCTCTCTATTCCTCCCCTCAGTGTCGCCCCCTCTCTCCCCCCACTCCCCCCACTCTCTCTTTCCCTCCCCCCAGTGTGTGTCTCTTTCTCCCTCCCCCCATTCTCTCACTCTCTCCCCTCTTCCAGTTTCACACTCCTCTTCCAGTCTCTCCCTCTCCCTGTATTTCTCCCTCCCCCTCCAGTCCCTCTCTATCCCTCCCCTCAGTGTCTCCCCCCACTCTCTTTCCCTCCCCCTGTGTGTCTCTCCCTCCCCCCATTGTCTCTCCCTCCCCCCAGTATCTCTCTTGCACTCTCCAACCAGCTATTGTTTCTCCCTCCACCCGGTGTCTCTCTCACACTCTCCCTCCAGCCATTGTGTGTCTTTCTCCCTCCTGCCAGTGTCTCCCTCCCACCAGTGTCTCTCTCATCCCCATCCCCATGTAGCTCTTTCACCTCCCCTCCCCATGTCACACTCACTCTCACCCCCCTCCCCATCTCACACTCTCACCCCCCTCATGTCACTCACACCCCTCCCCATGACCAAGTCACTCCCCCATGCCCCAGTCTCACCCCCCCATGTCTCACTCTCTCCCCCCCATGTGCCAGTCTCAACCCCCCCATGTCCAAGTCTCACTACCCCATGTCCCAGTCTCACTCCCCCCATGTCCCAGTCTCACTCCCCCATGTGCCAGTCTCCCCCCCCCCCTCCCCATGTCCCAGTTTCACTCCCCCCCCTCCCCATGTCCCAGTATCACTCCCCCCCCTCCCCATGTCCCAGTTTCACTCCCCCCCCCCCTCCCCATGTCCCAGTTTCACTCCCCCCCCCCTCCCCATGTCCCAGTTTCACTCCCCCCCCCCTCCCCATGTCCCAGTTTCACTCCCCCCCCCTCCCCATGTCCCAGTTTCACTCCCCCCCCCTCCCCATGTCCCAGTTTCACTCCCCCCCTCCCCATGTCCCAGTTTCACTCCCCCCCTCCCCATGTCCCAGTTTCACTCCCCCCCCCCTCCCCATGTCCCAGTTTCACTCCCCCCCCCCTCCCCATGTCCCAGTTTCACTCCCCCCCCTCCCCATGTCCCAGTTTCACTCCCCCCCCTCCCCATGTCCCAGTTTCACTCCCCCCCCTCCCCATGTCCCAGTTTCACTCCCCCCCCCTCCCCATGTCCCAGTTTCACTCCCCCCCCCCTCCCCATGTCCCAGTTTCACTCCCCCCCCCCCCCCCATGTCCCAGTTTCACTCCCCCCCCCCTCCCCATGTCCCAGTTTCACTCCCCCCCCTCCCCATGTCCCAGTTTCACTCCCCCCCCTCCCCATGTCCCAGTTTCACTCCCCCCCCCTCCCCATGTCCCAGTTTCACTCCCCCCCCCTCCCCATGTCCCAGTTTCACTCCCCCCCCTCCCCATGTCCCAGTTTCACTCCCCCCCCCCTCCCCATGTCCCAGTTTCACTCCCCCCCCCTCCCCATGTCCCAGTTTCACTCACCCATGTCCCAGTCTCACTCACCCCCTCTCCCCATGTCACAAAGCTGATGCAGGAAGCAGGGAGATGCTACTGTGCACAGCACGTTACTTAGCACAGCACAGCACAGCGCCACCTAATGGCCAAAATAAAAATTGCAGCTGCAGACGGCTTTTTCCTCTGCTACTGGCAATAATCGCCGCTGCTTCCTGCGCCCCCCCTAAACAATCTTGCGCCCCCCCAGGGGGGCGCGCCCCCCAGTTTGCGCACCGCTGCATTAAAGAATGAGAAAAGTGCACCAATGTTCTTAATATTTAGAATTGAAATAACAAACTAGCTCTCAGGAAAATAATATGTATATTTTCTATAGATACGTTGACACTTAAAAGTTGATGGTAGAGGAAATTCATTTTTTTTGTGTAACGGGTATTCCCTATTGTCTGACCCACCAAATCTCATATTGGCCCGTGTGGTCTAACCAGCCCCCATTACATGGTCGTGTCTGGTGGTGCACCTGTAGGCAACATCCTGAGTCTCCCGCATGATGGTATTCGGGGATTGTCAATCCAGACAGGCAGCTGAGGTAGTGTGTGTGAGTCCTACCTGCATCACGTGCAGCGCCTCCACCTCATCAGGGTCTATGCGTCCGCAGGGAGATGGTCCTGATGAAGAACTCCTTCTTGATGGTGCCGTCCACTGGAGAGTAACTTCACACTCACACAGTGGGGGTATCTTTGAACAGGGTGTCTTTATTGATCTCGTATGGGCAAGCTGCCCTTCACAGCCAGCTGTCTCAGCCACACATATTGATTTGCTGTCCCTGTGATAGGTACGCCCTCCCAATGGAGTGGGATCCCCTCTCCCCGTAGGGAGATCACCCCTGTGCCAGGTCCCTGGACACAGTGTGGCTCTTATAAAGTCTGATGTAGAAATGGACCACTAGTTACTGCACTAGTGGATCCTTTCTTCCCAACGCACTCCAACAACTCAGCAACCCTCGTCAACCACCTAACTTTGGGCAGTGCTGTGCCTTATATACTTCAAGAACTGTCACAGCTCTGATGTCACTAACTGTGGACTCAGAGCATGTAGCCACTCCCACCCATACATAGGGCACCTCACCAGGGTGTGAGGGCAAACCTCCATGATTACTGCTGGCATCCCTGTAACTTGAGTGAATGAGTTAGGAGAAAAGTGCGCAACTATTGTTAACAGTGATGTAGTGAAAATAAAAATAAATACGTGACCTTAATAATAATTAGCGTCTGCAGCTGCGGTGGAAGGGAGGGCTCAGGAACCCCCTAGAGCTAACAGAAAAAAACACGCAGGTTTGCGGAACTGCAATGGGCACAAGATTTGCCCCCAGTTTCGCGAACCTGTACATGGGAGGATGGGAAAATGATTATATATACAATAACAACCCTTTCAAAACCAATATAATTGTATGGCGTCGTTTCATAGACGATATTCTGTGTGTATGGGACGGCGACCAGTGTTCAGTTGGTCACTTTATAAAGTACTTAAATAATAACGATAGGAATTTATCATTCACGCATGTAGACCACCAGAAAGAAATACATTTTCTAGATCTTAGCCTGGTGGTGTCAGATGAAGGGAGGTTAGTGACGAGAACATATTTCAAAGAAGTTGATTCAAACAATCTCCTCCTAGCCACCAGTAACCACAAAAAAACGTGGATAAAAAATATACCGAGTGGCCAATACTATAGATTGAGGAAAAATTGTAATACAGATACAGATTTTGAAGAACAGGTCAAAAAATTGACTTTGAGATTTGTGGAGAGGGGCTATCATCTTGATAAATTAAATAATGACCTGGAGAAAGTGAGGAAAATAGATAGAAGTACTGCCAAAGAAAAATAAAAAACCAAAGAGTTTGCAAGAGAATGAGGGAAAATGCAATGCGTCATTTATCACTAATTTTAATTCAATGACAGGGCAGATTGAGAAAATAATAAAAAAACATTGGTCTATTCTCTCGAGTGACTCGCTACTGAGTGCTCACATTTCTAAGTTCCCAAAATGTATCTACAGAAAGGCAAAAAATCTGAAAAACACACTATCCCCAAGTGATATAAGGCCAAAAGAACATCAAAATGGGGACAAAAAATGGCTGAACAGTAAACCTATTGGGAACTTTAAATGTGGGAAGTGCTCAGTATGTAAGCATCTGCACCCTGATAATAGGACATTTATGTGTAAAACTGGAATAAACCATGACATAAAAGACTTTATTTACTGCAACACAAACCATGTAGTATACTTAATAGAATGTCCATGTGGCCTATTATATGTGGGACGCACTAAACGCCAGTTAAAAGTTCGCATTCAAGAACATCTGCGTAATATTAGAATAGGGTATATGAAGCATAGCCTGTCCAAACATTATGCACAATGTCACAACAGTGACCCCTCCTCCCTTCTATTCAAGGGTATTAAGTATATACCAAGGAATAGAAGAGGGGGAGATACTGTAGAGTCAAATAATTATCTAGACAGGAGACCTTCTGGATACATAAACTTGATACTTTGCATCCAGGAGGTCTAAATGAGGATATAGATATTTGGTCTCTATATTAATTTGTCCTCATGAAATTTGAGATTTATGCCGGAATGTATTATTTACTTTTTTTAATATTATGATTCACTATTTTAAACTTTAGCCTCTATGTCCTTTTAATTACAACATAGGTATATTTCCCTCTCTTGTGTATATATATACCATTATATAGCATGCGTTATTTAGCATGTTCTATTGTGTTTTTTTAATTAGAATTTCTATAAATTTATGGTACTCCATTTCGTGCTTTTTCTATTGAGCAAGGTGATTAGAGGGGAGGACAAATGTGTCTCCAATATGTTGCATAAATCTTTTTCATGCACTAATCTCCTCTTTGGTTTTAGAATCACCTATCGCGTCATTTATTGTTTATGTCTATTTGTGTTCACAATTTTGTTTGTTAATAAAGTTTATTTTGTTTTTGTTATGTTGCTAATGACAACAAATAATACGTGCAGTCTGGGTATTTTTGACTCCTCCCCGCCATCCTCTCATTGGAGGAAAAATCAACTGAGTGGACCAATGGGGTCATGACGTGGGGTATTTAAAACCCTAATAATTCCACTTATACATTTTTATCCCTGATGAAGAAACGGGTTTCGAAACGCGTTGGAAGAGCCTAGAGCAGTATTACTACTAACTTTACTGCCACACTACAACGAGCATACCCAGTGTTAACCGGCGCCAGTATCGGCGAGAAACCCCGCGGTGACGTCACCAATCCGGAAGTGTTCCAACGGAGGGGAGTGAGAGAGGTTTTCTGCTGGTGTGGAGCTCTGTCTAAAGCAGCGATCGAGGACAGAGCTGCAAACGTGTTTATCTACTCTTGGGAGTAAGGACTTTCAAAGACTTCCCACTTACCTGCACAGGAACCGGTGTGAGAGGAACCAGCCTCCATCCGTATGAGAGGACATCTGATCCGGCTTCCACGTGGTGTTGGGTAACATTATCCCAAAATTGCCTGATTATTAATATCTTGATGTACGCTTAATACTCACCTTTATCATTCTTTATGTCAATATAATTTTTAATGCACTATGAGCGTCGTGCGCTGTGTTTTTTGTGTTTTTTATCCCTGTAACTTACCAGGTTTATTGCCAGCAGGGGAGACAACTGCAGACCATTTTACATGCATGGCTACAATCTCCCCCTGGTGAATCCCCACTGTCCCGGCTGGGACCTAAATTTGGTGTACCTTTTTCCAGGAAGCACTGTAAAATGGAACACATAATTAATCAAAACAACATTACTGTTTTCATAATTATTAACCGTGTAGCACTCACTGACCAGCAGGGGGCGCTTATCTTAGAAACAGACCTCACCATTCTGTCTACCTAATAATAGTGCCAAGGATCTGGTTTCTTCACCTCCCTACCTGCCATGTCGGTCACAGTGATACTGTACTCTCTGGGCAAGCCACTCTCAGGTCTATAGGCCTTGTGCATGTATATACTGCGCCCGATGCTCCACACTCGCATTAGCTGGGAGATCCTCTCTTCTGCTTTGCGACCAGTAATCGAACCCACTTTATTCACCATATACATTTCTATGGTGTCTCTTAGCCACCCATCCCTCTGATCCTCTATCTCCTGCATGAGGGGTTCGGGGACATAGGGGTACTCTTATCCGTGTGAGCTTTTGTACTTTGCTACAATGGCCCTATCTGCGCGGCTGATACGAATCAATTTGGTGTTACCCGCTCTCCCTAGCAGCACCCATGACAGGGGTTCTGCCGGATCCTCAAGTTTACTTGGACCCAATGGCTCTATTAGCCCTCGACTAATATTGTACCACCGGTCCTGCATGGCTTTCAACCGATCCTCCTCACTAAATTCTCCCTTGGCCCACCAATAGTCTACCACCCCATCTCGTTCCAAGATGAACCGGGTCCTATCTAGCCAGGCTTCATATCCCTCAAATAGGGGGCCCACCACCGGGTCTCCATAACCTCCTCTGGAGCGGACTCCACTTACTCCCCCTCTTCTAGCTCCTCCCAGGAGGATACTCCGGATGTCCCGGTAGACCGGGACTGAGATCCTACCCTCTTGGGCCCACTCTCTCTAGGGTGACACTTACGACACTCAGGCCGTCACTAGACGCGGACACTTGTCGCGAATACCTCCCACCCACCGAACCATCATCGGATGTACCAAAGTCCAAGACCCCTTCAGTCCGTTCATCCGACGTGACCCTGGAACCCCCTGACATCCCTAAGCTTGAAGTGGAACCAAAAGAAAAGGTGGCTGGGGCTGGGGCTTTATCTAGGGCCTTGGGTTTAACTAGGGCCGGGGATTGGGCATAGGGCCGAACAGTTGGTATCCGCGGGGCTACGACCCGCTCTTCACTGCTATTTGGTCCGGTGCCACCGCATGAGCTCTCCGCTTCTCGGGTCTCACTGCTCTGCAGCTTCCGCATCGATCGCCCGCTCCTTTTCAACCTAGGCGATCGGCTGACACTGCTCGAACAAAGAGGCGCTGTCATCTCCCAATCAGTTTCGCTCTGCCCACCGGAAACGACGTCCTGACACGCACGTGTCTCATCGCCATCTTGGGTTGGGTCCCCAAGCGAGACCTCTTCCTCCACCACGACATCCGGCAATGCCTTCTTCCGCTGTGGCACCGCTTGGGCCTTACACTGTCCCTCCTCCGCCGTTGCCAACCTCGGAACCTGATAATAGCAGGGACTTTGCTTACCATTCCGTAGCGTTGGGGTGGATCTGCCGCCATCGGTACCGCTGGTAACCATGGCCGCTGCACGGGCGACACTCTGCTCCGCTCACTTCCGACACAGGTGAGTGGCACTTGTTTAATCGTACTGCTGCTGGGGTTCACGGTGGTCGGGCCGTCAATGCAGTAGGACTGGCTGTTTCCTCGTCCGAGGACTCCAACTTCGCGTTAGGGCGAGGCATTCCGCTCGGTGATCGACGGTGAGCCCCTTTTTATCACCGTGTCGGTGGTCGGTTTTCTCGTCTGGCTCAGTTTTGTTAGTCGTGCCTGATCCCCTTTCTCCGGGATCAGCAGACTCCCTCCAGAGCGCACCGGGGAGTTCTGCAGACAGCATGGCAATATCTCCCGTGGTCTCCACTGCCTGGACCGGCACGAATGTCGGCATTGGCCACAGGTATTGCACTCCACATTGTGCTCATCGCGCCGTAGAGCTCACAGCACCGCCCGGCAGTCGACACTGCAGACACAGGCATGCCACTGTCTCTATACCCGCCACTCGTAGTATCAGGAAGCCTCCTGGAGCCGAGTAGGGATGGGTAGATATCAGTGACCCTTCTTCGGATTTGCAGGCCATAGTCACTAGAGGAGGCACTCTCACTAGTGGTCTATTCAGCTCGCTGGCTCCTTGCGACTGAAGTGCAGGGGCTGGTTTGCCAACCCCTTCCCCAGATAACTCCATCCGCATCCGCCACAACCGGAAACCACTCCCCCTGGTGGAAATTCGAGGGAGGTCCCTTAATTTAGTCTGATGACCCAGCACAGGGGCTGAGTTAGTCATAGTCCATGTGGGCGCGGCTCCAGCTTTCGCGCCATTCTCAACATCAGGGTGGAGTTTTCCCGTTGGCGCCACTCCTGGCCAACTCTCTGCAAGTTGAGAATTTGCAATATTTTCTGCAACTGGCCCACGCGGTCTCCCAGGGAACCGGGAACCGCCATCTTGCTTTGAAATGTCACTCTGGTTATCGAATGAGGTAGCTTTGAACTGTTTGTACGTCGTATGACAATCCAGTCCATTATGTTCCTCATAACTCACGACAATGTCCTCTTCACTGTCCTCAGGGTTACTACCCCAAGGTCCTAGGCAGGACCAACACGGTGCAACCACAGCTTTCGCACCACTCCATAACATGCTCACAAAAGTCTCTGCTGTAGCTTGTTCTTCCAGCAGGCTCACAAAAGTCTCCTCTGTAGCCTGCTCTTCTCCCGCACACATGCCATGTGCGCTCTCTCCTTCGGCCTCCGTCCGCCATATTGGACCTTCCGCACTGCGCGGATCCTCCATTCTTGCGGTCACCATTCGGCCACTATATATTGGGTTATTGTACATGGAGCTCCTCTCTGCGGGGCAGCTGCCACACCGATACAATAAAAATGCCTTGTGCACCACCTTGTGTACCTAATGTAGATCTGACTCGTGTTTGCACTACCTCAGGCTAGGCTCACTCTTTCTGTGTCTGCTGTATCTTCTTCCTCCCAGTCTGTGCTCCCTTCGGTAAGTGGACTGGAATGGACTAGAGTACTCTGGCTCTTCCATGCAGTACTATGGGCGTCTACCTTCTGTCGGCAAGTCTAGCGCAGAAACTCTCCAGGATTCCTGCCATAAGTTACCAGTTTATCCCTTTAGGCGTCCTACCACTAGCACTACCTCAAGGCACTAGTACAGCTATAGCGCGGCTCCAGCCCCACTGAACTCCTTGCAGGATCCCAGTGCGTCCGTGCGACCCGCAGCTCCCCTGACTACCCCTGGCTCCTTCCCACGCAGCACAAAGTGGCAGCGGACACTCTCCCTGTTTCCCAGTGTGCCTAGCAAAAGCCTGTCCTGTTGACAGGTATCTCAGCAGCGCCTCCAACTGTAACGGGTATTCCCTATTGTCTGACTGTAGACAGTCTGTCTAACCAGCCCCCATTACATGGTCGTGTCTGGTAGTGCACCTGTAGGCAACAGGACTCCTGAGTGTCCCGCATGATGGTATTCGGGGATTGTTAATCCAGACAGGCATCTGAGGTAGTGTGTGTGAGTCCTACCTATATCACGTGCAGCGCCTCCACCTCATCAGGGTCTATGCGTCCGCAGGGAGATGGTCCTGATGAAGAACTCCTTCTTGATGGTGCCGTCCACTGGAGAGTAACTTCACACTCACACAGTGGGGTATCTTTGAACAGGGTGTCTTTATTGATCTCGTATGGGCAAGCTGCCCTTCACAGCCAGCTGTCTCAGCCACACATATTGAATTGCTGTCCCTTTGATAGGTACGCCCTCCCAATGGAGTGGGATCCCCTCTCCCCATAGGGAGATCACTCCTGTGCCAGGTCCCTGGACACAGTGTGGCTCTTATAAAGTCTGATGTAGAAATGGACCACTAGTTACTGCACTAGTGGATCCTTTCTTCCCAACGCACTCCAACAACTCAGCAACCCTCATCAACCACCTAACTTTGGGCAGTGCTGTGCCTTATATACTTCAGGAACTGTCACAGCTCTGATGTCACTAACTGTGGACTCAGAGCATGTAGCCACTCCCACCCATACATAGGGCACCTCACCAGGGTGTGAGGGCAAACCTCCATGATTACTGCTGGCATCCCTGTAATTTACCAGGTTTACTGCCAGCAGGAGAGGAAACTGTAGGCCATTTTACATGCATGGCTACATTTGTTATGAGGGTAAAACACAAAATAAGGTTGATAACAGCTAGTTAATCTTTTGTAAAGGGCATTTGCAAGAAAGTGCTAACTTTATTGTCTAAAAAAAAAATTGTACGTTAATTTAAACTAAACTACAGTTTTATTTAATATTTAAGACACGGAAAATATATATTAATGCGGTGTTATTTGGTGGTGATTCTCTCATGTCTGGAAACTGATTAATATCTTTCTTGGAAATTCACTTTGGGAAGAAGAGCCTGCTGAGAATATGATAACAATTTGGAGCGGAAATGATTTCCTTACAAAACATCAGAAAATCTGTTCTGCAGAATCTTTATATAGCTGTAGCTATGAAAGAGTACATGGTGGCAGATTTAAATACTGTACATTTATTTAATGAGTCTAGAAAGCAGCGTACAATTGAGGTTATTGCAAACATTGCTCTGGCATGAAGAATGATGTGCAACGTCTTTTTGTAGAATTGGGGTCATATATATTTTTATATTTAGTTAGAAAGTAGATACATCTGTAATATATTTAAGTCTATAGCAGCACTGGAAAAAATAATACAATAATTAATTTGTCCAAAATGAAAACTGACATTGCTTTATCCTAACTTTGCCTTTACCCTCCTGATCACATTTTATATTTTACCAACATATCAATAGTACAAGTTTTTCTTGTGCATAAACTTTCTAGACTGTAGACTAAGAGGTCTCGAAAGCACAAGAAAACCTTGTAAAATTGATATCTTTAAATGAACCAACATACTGTATCCCAACCTATAAAGAATCTTATTCTTTCTGGGGACCAATACGACAAGTGCCTTTTACTGAATTTCATATTGGTATTTCTCCTGAAATGTGTGTGTTTATTTTAGAGGGGAAAATTGTGAAAATATTTTTAGACAATTACCTTAGGAAATGAAAGCATAGTACTGTAAATATTGTGATGACTTCTAACTCCACCCTCATCAATAATTTACTGTATAACAAATGCCTATAGCTGTCTATCCTGAGTCAAACATGCATGCAGCACAAAGCAGTATGGGATCAATGTTTTATTATATTTGCAATATCATAGTTAATAATATACACTAAACACTTTCTGTGCCATTCTCAGAAAAGCAAAAAGAGATGTTAACCGAGAACCAAAATCTCACTAATCGAGTAAGATTCCATTGAAGTTGATGAAACAGCTAATGATTGGAACCAGTGAGAGTTCGTGTTCCAGTGTTTGTGCTGTTTGCCGAATGGCGTGAAGGTGCTGAACGTGTTAAACCCAGGTTTCACTTGTAATAAACTCTACAATCAAAAGAAGGGTCTCATTTTACACAATTGCCTTTGATTTAGACTTCTATTCCTGCACCAATATGGAATTGAGGGAAAGCGCTTGATATATAAGATTGGTAATCATGTAAAATAGCTGAATATAAAGGCATCCAAAACATTTTAACAGTCGTTCCTTAAAAAGCAAACTTTAAAATACGATACAATTGTTAAAACCTTAGATTATACAAAATAGCATACAAATGATGTGCTGTTATTTCCTACATTTTAAATGTTAAAACGAAAAAAAAGATATATGAAAAATACAACGTTTTAATTATTGTTGAATTTGATATCAGAATTGATCTTACAAGATGATTATCCTTGGGTGTGTTTTTTCATTTACTATTTAAAATTCATTTATGGCTTCATATACAAAGATGGCTGATTGGGTAACTCTTCTATCATCTCCAGCATCATCTTTCCTTATAGTACTCCTTGTGTTCAATTAACATGCTGATTTGATTGATCTTACAGTTACAGAAAGAACTGTTACCTTCCTTCTCTTGCTTTATTCCTTTCTCTCCTTTTCTATAGGATTTGTTCTATATATAGAACAATTAACTTTTGTTACATTATCACCTCAAACATTAATTCTCGCTCGCGCTCTCTCTTGCACTCTCTCACTCGACCCCTTTCGGTTTTCATCATATATTACATATTTCTCGCGTAATCCCCATGAAAATGTGCACAATTGTTGGTCTCTTATGTAGATTAACACTATATAAGAGGCACAATGTAGACAATCGACTGATGTTGACTAAATTGATGTCGCTGTATTATGTGAACAAGTACCAGTTACACTGCGGTAGGTCCATGTTCATTAAACAAGAAATAGGTATTTTTCCTTCGTTGTTCATAGTTATAGCATAGCCTCCGGCCGCTATTTCTTCTTTGGGCCCTAACAGTACAAGTCCTTCTGGGGATAGGCACTGGAAGGGTTAATTCCTCATGAAGGCCTAATTTGCCATTGCAGCCTGGATACACTTACTGTATCCAGGGGTGGGCCTAGCAACAGCCTGAGGGTGTCAGCCTGGGGGAGGATACTGGCTGGGTCACATGAAGTTAATGTGATGCCTATCAGTATCAGACCTGCCCTGTTTTGGGGCAGGGTTACAAGCCCATCCCCCATGGTATATACTGGCACTCTCCCAGAAGTGTCACTTCCCTCCCCCTGTGGAGTGGGTAACATCTTCCCTGTATCCCATCAGGGGATTCAGGAGGGAGCCTGGATGGGCCTTAAGGTGACCTTCAGGGGAATCATGGAAGCTGAGACTTCTGCTGTAAGACAATAATGAGTCATGGAACCATCTATATGGCTTACTGCTTGGACCATATAAGAAGTCTCAGCATGGACTATCTTGGTGCTTCAGGATCCTCGCTGACTGGAGGCACTGTCACCTGAGAATGAAGCAGCCTGAAAGTCCTGATTCTCCCCACACCACCGTGGAGCAACTCTGAGCCTCCTGTACTACCAACAGGTATGCACCACACCAGAAAGACAAAGGTAGCGACCCAGATCTCACATAGGGTGGGGGAAAAGGTGCTACACAGTATATGTATTTAACTGTTGCAATCTGATCTGAAACACTAAGATTAGAGTTTCACAAATGTTTGAGTTCAGTGTGTGTTGAAAATGTCCTCCTCCTGCTGAAACGCACGCCCGAAGACGAGAACCCCACTGTCTGATTGCATAATCGATAACGTGTTGATCCAGTTGCTCCCACTCCTAATTAATTTTTTCATTCCTAGCAACCATCCTTATCAGGAAACCATTTTATCTTTATCGTCCAAAGTACAGAAACCAATGTTTCAGTCCTCTCTAGGACCTTTCTCGGGGAGGTTTTAAAGCTATATGTGATGTGTAGATATATGTATATGTATGTATTTTAAGTTATGGTGGGTGAAAAAGGCGACAGAAAACCTTCACCGTTAGCATATAGCCAATAAAGAATATCACTTCTAAACACATTCACATGTCTTAGACAGGTCTGCAACCCTGCCTTTCAAACATTATCACCTCGCATAGAGTGCTCTCACTACAACAAGAGATTATGGGAAATGGCATGCAAATGAGAACACAATGTGTCACCTTTTGCCTGGAACATCCATTCACATGGAGCCCATTTAATCGGATGCATCGCCGTTCACACAGCTTTTAAGCACAGCATGGGACTTACAAAGCAAGTACAGACCACTCACAGACATGTTTCAACCTTGATGGGTATTACCATACATTTTAAGTTAAGTATTTTCACCCACCATAACTTAAAATGTTCATAACTTAAAATATTTAACTTCCAGGTGAAAGTAGTGTGTGTGTGTGTGTGTGTGTGTGTGTGTGTGTGTGTACACACACACACACACACACTACTTTCACCCGGAAGTGAAATATTTTAAGTTATGAACATTTTAAGTTATGGTGGGTTACTATATATTTATATATACATATACATATATATGTGTGTATATATATATATATATTCAAAAATTAAATAGATGATACCGTTCTGTGGCTAACGAAATGCTTTTATTTGTGCGAGCTTTCGAGATACACTGATCTCTTCTTCCGGCGATGTTACAATGAATGAAGCAAGCAAAAGGTATACTTAAAAACGGTGTCTCTTGGAATGTTATCTGTGCTTCTCCTTCCCCCGGTGTGGATGTGTTTTATGGCTAGAGGTGTCAAAAGGTTCCTGAAAGCAAGTGATGTAAGAGTGTGTGTGTGTATCTGTGTGAATATAAATGAATGGAGAGCCCACAGTATATACAGAGCTTTACAAAAGGTGTGTGTGGAGTGGGAGTGGATATAAATGGTGTGGGTAGGTGTGGAAATGTGAGAGATTGTAGCACAACTAAAAGTGTGTGTGGATACTACTGTATGTGGTCCCTATTGGTGTATAGGGATGGAAAAACAAGGAGTATTAGTTTGTGTATAAGACAGCTCTGTGTGCATACATATAGCACAGCATGTACAGACATGGCCTTTAGCGCTCATGGGAAGAGAGTTCACTTGTGTCAGTAATGACTCATAAAATTTCGATCTCTGTTTAGGCCACCGCTAAGTGTCCCGAACAGTTGCATAAATTTGTATTCATGCAACCGTCTCTCTTTCGGTGTTTTAAGATTACCTTTGAGTATAACAACCCTCAGATCGTTCATCTTATGGCCAGAGTCAGAGAAATGTTCGCCGACAGGACTGTCTCTTGTTCCGCATGTGATGCTGTGGCGATGCAGGTTCATTCTCTTGTTTAGCCCCTGCCCTGTCATTTCAGATACACACACACACACACTCTTACATCACTTGCTTTCAGGAACCTTTTGACACCTCTAGCCATAAAACTCATCCACACCGGGGGAAGGAGAAGCACATGTAGCCATGTGTAAAATTGGTGTACATATCTCTTTCTCATGCTTGCAGTAAACCTGGTAAGTATGCAGGATTGCCAGAAACAATCATGGAGGTTTGCCCTCAAACCCTGGTGAGGTGTCATATGTCCCAAAGGAAGTGACAACATGCTTTGTGTCCACCCTTAGTGACACAGAGGGTGTCTGTTTTCTGTTTAGCAGTTCAGTTCAGTTGGTGTTCTGACTCTGTTCAGGAAAGTCATGTGGAGGTCTGCAACAGTGTTGCAGTGTCTGATGCAATAGCTGTGAGTCTGTGCAGCTCAAGAGAGACAAGCTGGTGAATCTCCCTGAGGGGAGAGGTGGAAAGCAACTCCATTAGGAGAAGGAGGAACCTTCCAGATGGCGTGCAGCAGAGAGATGAGCGGCTGAGCAGACCGCTGCAAGGGGCAGTTTGCCCATACCACGAACAATAAAGAATGCCTTTGACTAAAGATACCCTCATGTGTGAGTCTGGAATTACTCTGCAGAGGATGGCACCTGGGAGGAGTTCCTCATCAGAACCATCCCCTTGCGGACGCAGGGATCCTGATGAGGTGGAGGCGCTGCACTGGATGTAGGTAGGACTCATACACACTACCTCAGCTGCCTGTCTGGGTTGACAATCCCCACACAACATCATGCGGGAGACTCAGGAGTCCTGTTGCCAACAGGTGCACCACCAGACACAACCATGTAATGGGGACTGGTTAGACCACAGGGGCCAATGTGAGATTGGGTGGGTCAGGCCAGGTCAGAAAATCCGTTACACACAGATAACATTCCAAGAGACACTGTTTTTAAGTATACCTTTTGCTTGCTTCATTCATTGTAACATCGCCGGAAGAAGAGATCAGTGTATCTCGAAAGCTCGCACAAATAAAAGCATTTCGTTAGCCACAGAACGGTATCATCTATTTATTTTTTGATTATTGAAGCTCGGCTAACACGGTACTGATACCTCTACATGAATATATATATATATATATATATATATATATATATATATATATATATATATATATATATATACACACACATACACTACTTTCACCCGGAAGTGAAAGTGCCAGCCCACAGGAAATAGGAAATGCCCACACAGCTGTCAGTGTCATGAAGCTATGCCCCTGACTACCAGGCAAGCATCATACCAAAAGACCATCTGACCTTGGATATTTTGTGCTCTATGTGGCCTGCTGAAATTAAATAAATGTTAAGTGAAACAGATGTAGCCAGGTCCCCCCTCGCGTGTAGCCAGGCCCCCCCTCGCGCACTCACCCCCTCCTTTCCAGTTGCGAGCGCGCGTGTGGATCGGGCTGGAGCGCGAGCATAGAGATCCCTGGTAGCTAGGGACGCGAGCGGCGAGCAGGCCGGTTGCCGGGGACGCGATCGGGCCGTCGCTAAGGCCGCGATCGCGTTGCCGGCGGCTCGGGAAGCAGGGCGCCGCCATACACAGGGCTGTTGCGCATGCGCAATGGCAATGCACAGCGCGGGAGGCTCAGACAGCTCGCGCATGCGCGAGAATAGACTGCCAGCCCCCAGGGTGCTTAGGGGCAGAGACACCTGATGCCAGGGAGCCAATCGGAAGGCCGGATTCCCCTGCTCAAAGTTAGATACATTTCGCGGGGTTTTGGCAGCACGCAGGCAGTCAGGATCCGGACCAGCTAGGGGTAAGAGGTGGATGCAGGGGTCAGTGACCCTCTGCATAGGCCAGAAGCCCCCAAGGTCCCAGTTAGGTCCTGAGCCACCTAATAGCTTGTGGAGCTTAGGGACAGGCCCTAGATAGGGACACTGCCCCATTATTTGGTCAAGTAGTCAGGGACACAGTGCTGAAGCCGTGCGGCCCTGAGAGGTGGGTTCTGGGCTCAGAACACCACCAAAGACCCTAAGACTAGGAGAGACATTGTTCGCGCTGGACTTTCAACCCACGCGCTGTGGAGGACACGTCGGATCGTGCGGATTGATATCGCGGTACCCGTGGCTGGAGCCCGGGCAGGTAACCTGCAACTCACGTGCACCAACCAGGCCTATCACCAAACATAGTGGCTGCGCAGTCACACACACATATGCACAGTGGTATTTGACTCTGGGAGTACGAGACATTTGGGTGGGGGTTACTGGACACAGGGTGGGGTCACATTGTGGGTGGTAGCGTCCGCCGTGACGCCTAGAGGTGGTAGCGTCCGCCGTGACGCCTAGAGGTGGTAGCGTCCGCCGTGACACCCAGTGTGGTTAGCGCCCGCCGTGGCGCATGATGATGTTATGATGTTATTGCGTGATATGTGTTTCCATGCAGTAAAGCCAGTCCTGTTTTATATTCGTTCGCGTTGTGTGGTTGTTTCCTGTGAGGGCCTCCTCCCACTCCGTTGGGATCCCTCCCAGGTGGAGGCGTTGCACCTAGAGATGTATGATATGTATGTACCCCAGGTTCCCCAAGCGGAGGCTTAAGCTCCTGAGAGCCACACAGGTTGCACAGCAGGTAGTAGCGGCGGTATTCATAGGGAATACCCGTTACACATATATTCTATGTGGGCTGGGCTCTACCCAAAATATTTTCAACATTTACACAGATACACTTTTGCTCATTTATATATAGCATATTGGTAATAGTGTAATATTATGCATTGGACACACTCGGCACACAAACAAAGTCAGGTCTATATCAAGGTAAGTAGTTTGATTTCCAGCAATCCACTATTTCTACAGAGTCCATGCATCTGATTTTGTAAATGTATTTCCCTTTTAATATTCCATATTAATTTCTGATGACATTTCACAGAGCATTCCATGTTGAGCACTCTGTATTGTGTTCTGCACACTCTGCATTCTTACATGGGTACCATATACCCATAATCCTGAACATACCAAGTCACTGCTGGTCCATACGTTTATCTCAGTATTTATATAGCCTTGACCAACACTGCAAATACTGAGATAAACTTTGGGATCAGTTGTGACTGGGTGTAAGGACAACATCTTTGCCCCAGATGCACAAAAGGGTGGTAAGTTTCATGGGAGTAAAGGTGCGCTAAATCTTAGTACCCTTTAGTGGATCTGGGCCTTTGTTTCTTCAAAGTCAAGCTTAACAGTTCCCAGTACGACGTAACAGTGGACAGACATAAGAACGGATATAAGCAAATATTTGTTAAGAACTAGTTCTGCAGAAGAAGGAAATCTCATAGCCCATCTACAGTACAGGCATATGAAAGGTGTGTGTGTGTGTGTGTGTGTGTATGTATATATATATATATATATATATATATATATGTATGTATGTGTATATATATATGTATGTATGTGTATATATATATATATATATGTATGTATATATATATATATGTATGTATATATGTATATATATATATATATATATATATATATATATATATATATATGTATGTATATATGTATATATATATGTATATATATGTGTATATATATATATGTATATATATGTATATATATGTATATATATATGTATGTATATATATGTATATGTATATATATATATATATATATATATATATATATATATATATATATGTATATATATATATATGTATATATAATATATATATGTATGTATGTGTATATATATATATATATATATATATATATATATATATATATATATATATATAGCCCCCTGTTTCCTATTGAATACAGTACGCTACCAATGCTGTGTAACCTGTTGGCTCGCAGGGACTGAGCCTCTGCCACGGAGAGCCTGGGGGCAGTTTGTGTGAATACTGATACCTCTTACTTGGTGCAGCGCCTCCACCTGTGATGGCTCCCAACAGAGTGGAAGTTGTTCCTCTCAGGACAATAATGTATTACACACACACACAGCTTATAAAAGTAACCGATGACTTTACTAACACAACCATAACCTTGCATATAATCAACAGGTGTCCCTCCCTAGAGGAGACACTATACAACTGCGTCTCACAGGACGCGACCCCCTCACCGTGTACCCACACCGTGTCCAATCCCCACACTCGATATTGCCCCACCCCAATGCGAGGTATATGTGTGTGACTGCGCAGCCACTATGTTCGGATATGGATATATGTATACAGTTGGTGCGCTTGATGAGATTACCTGCCCAGCGCTCGGGCCTGCCAACGAACTTCGCAAAGGATCAGACGACAGATGGTTTTCCAGGAATACCTCCCGGGGCGATCCCACCCGGTTAGCAGTTACTGTGCGGCCGAGGTCTGAGCCCAGACCTCTGGTATGATCGTGCAACAGTCTCTGAATGTCTCACTCTTCTGCTAGTGCTAAGGGGGGCTTTGCCCTATTTGATGGCCAGTCCCTACTTCCGCTCCACTCTACGGGGACTCAGGGCCTAACTGGACCGGGGTATAAGGCCTAGTGTAGGGGGCTACCGGCCTCCCTCCACGCAGAGCTCCTTCTCCTTCCTCCTCCTGCTCGGTTCTACCCAGGGTGCTCCCCTGCGCAACCTCCTAACTCTTCCTCCCGATTTTCCGCCCGCCCTATAGGCTCCCTGGCGTCACCTGGTCTCGCTCTGGCTGCTGGGACTCGTAGTCCCGTATGCTCCACCCTATAGGAGCAGCTCCTCTTCGTGGGCTTTTGTAACCTCCTCCTGCGCATGCGCAACCTCTGTCCCTCACCACCTCTGTCCCTCACCACCTCCACCGGCTCACCGCGCATGTGCAAACAGCAACATGCGGCGCCCTACTAATCGGGTCACTGCGGAGCCACCGATGTTCCGAAGCACTCCCGACACGCAGTGCAACCTTCCCTATTCTCCCTATACGCAGAGATAAGGGTAAGCCTGGGGGACCTGGCTATATATATATATGTGTATGTGTGTGTGTGTGTGTATATATATATATATATATATATATATATATATATATATATATATATATATATATATATATATATATATATATATATATATATATATATATATATATATATATATTAGTGCCCCGGCTATAGCATTCTACTGGCCACAACACTAAGTCCTGAAGGAAAAGGCAGTGTTGTGGTTAAAATCCTGCGCAGGGCCTAGCCTGCAGTTGCAGCCTGGATAGGTACTATGTTGCCTTATCAAGGGGCAGACCTAAACTGGCAGTTGGAGTGTCATACCTGGGGAAGGTACTAACTGGGTCACATGTACTGTATATGGTGGCATGCCTGTCAGAACTTGGACCTGCCCTGTTATGGGACAGGGTTAAAAGCCTTCCTCCTTGGGTATAAAAGCTGGCACTCCACCAAATTGAGGTTGGTGATGAATATGGTATAGTGTGATACCCTTTTCCCTACAAGAGGGTAAAGGAGATTGGGAGGGGCTCTTTGGGGCCTCAAGCCCCTGAGGTCTGCTCTAGGGATGGAAATGTGTCATGCTGCTATGCAATAAACCTGCCGTTGGACCAACTATGGTGTGTGGTTATTGGAGAGCAGTATTGCCTGTGGGGACCATCCTGCATTCAGCAGGATACTCATGGGATGGAGGTGCTGCACAGTAAAGAGATGGAGAAAGCATGCATTGTTGCTGCTCCCAAACTACAACTGCGGAGCCACTCAGACCTCCTGAACCAGCAGGTGAACTGCAGCACCGCAGCACCGGTGACAACAACCATATAGTGGCCAGATCTCCCGGGGCAGGGGGGAACAGGTGTTACATGTGTATATCATGTTGCCTACCACTGTTATAGAGGATTCAATAATTAAATAACTCCATTACCTCCAAGATCTCAAATAGGGTGCTACAAACGTTGTATAGTATTGTATCAGACTGGCCAGCTGCAGCATGGCTAGTAAAGTTCAAGAGGGTGCTTCTATCTAATTGGTACAAGAAAAGCCACAAACAGGTACTTAAAAAAAATAGTGGTCTGTATAAAGAAAAGCTCTGGGAAAGGGGTTTCAATGATGGTTGGTTCACAATAGAATGCAAAGCAATGAAGTATAACAAGGTCAACAATAACTATCTATAACCCCTACACACTCCCAAGCCCATAAAACAAATTCCTTGCTGGGCAACTAAGTCTTTAAGCTTGGGGCCAATAATAATTGGTTTCAGGTCTGTGCACATGCCCCGATTTGTATCCAGAGGAAAGTACAAGCATACGGGGCATCTCCAAGACTCCCAGTTCAGTTTCCTGCACAGAACTCCCAGATGCAGATAGTTAGTGTGCATGCTCTTTGTAATCTCCTGATAAACAGAAACCAGAATGACATTTATTCTGGATCCAGGCTCACTTGTAGCATGTGAGAAGATCCATGTAGCTTAACTCATCCCCTTTTTAAAGCACACAAAGTCCTTGTATTTGCTTCAACTTCATTGAGTGGGTTAACAGAAATATAAAAGTACTTGCATGTAGTTTGTGGTAGGAAATGTCTCTTGTGAGGAGAAGTATCCTATTTGAGAGTTAGTGGCTTTGGTATCAGGGGAAGGTAAAAAGGAATCCCTTTCTAAGAGAGCAGTGGAAGATGTGTCTACTCACTTTGTCTGCTGTTGAAAAGAGAGAACACCCATTCCTTTCCAGACAGGAACAAGCCAAGGGGCATAACAAAATACAGAGAAAGGCAGGGGGAGAGGGCTAAACCAATCTCAACTATGAGCATTGGGAGGTTACCATGGCAACTAACTATTGGCATGTGGAAAAAGTAATATGGTAACAACTATTTATTTATAAATTTATTTATAAAATATTTTACCAGGAAGTAATACATTGAGAGTTACCTCTCGTTTTCAAGTATGTCCTGGGCACAGAGTAAAACAAAATAATACATGGTTACAAATACAGTTACATAAATGAACAAGGTATACATTATATACAAGACATTGCATGCACAGTTAAAGAAAATATATATTATGAGCGTATGAAACAGTTACAGACCAGATTAAAGTGTGAGACAGCCTTAGATTTAAAAGAACTTAAGCTGGTGGTGGACATGAGAGTCTCTGGTAGGTTGTTCCAGTTTTGGGGTGCACGGAAGGAGAAGGAGGAACGTCCGGATACTTTGTTGAGTCTTGGGACTATGAATAGTCTTTTGGAGTCTGATCTCAGGTGATAGGTACTGCATGTGGTAGGGGTGAGGAGCTTGTTCAGGTAGCTGGGTAGCTTGCCCAGAAAGTATTTGAGGGTGAGACAGGAAAGCTGAACTTTGCGCCTAGACTCTAGTGATGACCAATCTAGTTCTTTGAGCATTTCGCAGTGATGTGTGTTGTAGTTGCATTGGAGAACAAAACGACAAATTGAATTGTAGAGGGTGTCAAGTTTGCTAAGGTGGGTTTGAGGAGCCGAGCCATATACTATGTCTCCATAGTCAATAATTGGCATTAGCATCTGCTGTGCAATACGCTTTCTGACCAGGAGACTTAGGGAGGATTTGTTCCTGTAAAGTACCCCTAGTTTGGCATACAGTAGGTCTTGGTTGTCAGGGTATCAATGTGCATCCCGAATGTTAAGTGGGAGTCAAACCATAAGCCCAGGTATTTAAAACCAGTGACAGGTGTTAGGGTGGTGGTAGCGTTGGTTCTAATCAGGAGCTCAGTCACTGGAAGCTTTACAAATTTAGTCTTGGTCCCAAATACCATTGTTACAGTCTTGTCAGTGTTTAAAAACAGTTTGTTTTGGGAAATCCAGTTTTCGAGTCTCAAAAAGTCAGACTGAAGTATGTGTTGAAGGTCAGAGAGGCTATGGCTGTGTGCATACAGGATTGTGTCATCTGCATACATGTGTATTGAGGCTTCCTTACAAGCTGTGGGAAGATCATTAATGAACACTGAGAAGAGTAGGGGCCCCAGAACAGAGCCTTGCGGTACACCACAGGTGATATCCAGGGGCAACTATGTTGCAATTCACACAGCACCACTGACTGCTTCAAAACAGGGAATCCTGTAACTTTCCCTGGGGAGAGCTGGCAGCCTGAGAGTAGAAAAAATACACAGAGAATATACAATCCTGATCCAGGACAACATTCGTTCCACTGCAGTGTAGTTACTCAATCTCTCTCTTCTTGAACATCTCCATACACGTCCCGAACTCCCTTTCTCCAACTATAAATTCCTTTTGCAGCTACCTTCCCCCGGGGAGGGAAGAAATGATGCGCCGGGGAATGGGGGGGGGGGAGGTGTTGACCGGTTACCCTTCTCACTTCCCTTCCTCACCCCG
Organism: Ascaphus truei; assembly: GCF_040206685.1. Lineage (NCBI taxonomy): Eukaryota > Metazoa > Chordata > Amphibia > Anura > Ascaphidae > Ascaphus > Ascaphus truei. The sequence continues at coordinate 38,138,948 of NC_134484.1, forward strand.
TGGGCCCCTCCTCACTGCTCCGAGCAAGAGTTCGGGGCTCGGGGGGGGGGGGGGGAGGGGTCAATGCCCGCCGTGATCGATCGATCCACTAAGATTGGGCTCAGGGGTTCACTAAATGGCTGTCAGAGGCTGTTCCAAAACCAGAAGTAGAGCAGGTACCCAGAAGAATTTTTCTGGGACCAACTGGGTCTTATACTCAGCTCCAAGCCTGCAGGGACCCAGGCTCCTTTTTCCCAGAGGGATTTGCCTTGGAACAGCGGGAACTCAAACCCCACACCACAAGCAAGAATGTAAGGAATCAAGTCTCAAGAACCTAAAGTAGAGAGGTTCATGTTCCCAAAAGGATTGCCTGGGGACAGCTGGGATTCTTGCCTTGTCCAAAAAGCAGACCTGAAGCAAGGATAAGGCTGAGTGACCATTCATTTCGGACCATTTATGTTTCATGCACATAGCTCAAGATAGCTAAAATGTGTTTGCAAACTTTATAGACCCCACTGATTTTTAAATTGTGCCATTTATGTTCAAACATATGTAGCCCCCTCTGGATTTCCCCCAGTTCCCCCGTCCCCTCGTTTACCTTCGTTACAGCGGGGGACCTTGCTGGCAGTCAGGGAGATTGGGCGGCAGCTGGAGAGGCGAGCCGGTCGCCGGGAGCTTTGCGGTGCACCAGGTTAGCGGTGGCTGCCATCTTGAATTACGTGCGCATGCGCAGAACAATTCCATGCGCAGTGACCATTAGAGCGCTTAGGCATGCGCAGAAGGGAACACCGCGGCAGCCGTTACCCATAGAGGTCGCAAGGGAACTACAACCCCCCGGATTCCTAATAGCATTGCACCACCTGATCTGCGGCAGCCGATAGGGCTACAGTTTCCCCTGCAGGGGGAGATTGATACAATTGGTGTGTCTGGGAACATGCCAGTTGAAAGATGGACCTCGGAGGAGCAGGTAGTGTCCAGGGAGCAGGGCTCCCCTGGACTAGGCCAGATCTTCCCCCTTAGTCCCCAGCTAGGCCCCGACTCACTGTATCTTGTGGCTGCTATAGGGAAAGCCCATAGTGAGGGACCTTCCCCAGTAGTGGCATATAGCACCAGTGAGATGCCACACGGTGACTGCGGCCTGTGGTCAGGGACCAGACCAGTGGCGTGGTAAAGATGGTAGGGTGATATTATCTACGCCAGAATTCACCCCCACACGGAGGCGGATGACAACGTTGGATCAGACAGATCCTCCTTGTTATTCTGCAACACCCGGGCACTGGAGCCCCGTGCAGGTACCTCACCAAGTGCACTAACACTCCACGAGATAGCGCTATCTTGAACACTTTGGGTGGGCCTTGACATTAGGAATGGACATCAGGGAATTGATGCCTGGCATTCAATGTACTCTGGGGACACTCACTGTTGGTTTTAGGTTGGAGTCTATATTAATGTGTGGTACAGATATCCAATATTATTGTGTGTAGTAAAGGTTGTTAGCATATATTTGTGTGTGTGTATCATTAGTATTGTTCCTGTAAGAGTATTATCCCCCCCCCGTTGGTATCCCTTTCAGGTGGAGGCGCTGTCACCCGATGAATCGGGTACACCCCAGGCTCCCAGTGGCGGAGGTTCAGGCTTTCTGTGAGCCACAGGTAACGCACCCAACACACAGTAGCCACCTCATCTTCCATGAGGGAAGGGGGGAGGGGACTGAAGTGTGCTACACATATTACACTACTGTATATGTTTTTTCCTTTCTTCTTGTTTCCGTATACCATCCGGATCCATTACCTGCGCCCAAGACAACCTACGCCCAGCAGAAGAGGACCAAAGATGCAAAGTTCTGTGGGGAAGTTCATGTGGCCAGGCAGTCACTAGATACAATTGGTGCACTGCCAATTGTAGGGGTGTTGCCAGAGCTGGTTTCAGAACAGGAAGGGGATGTGACTTTGTAAATGGTTGCAATAGAAACAAAAAATGCTTGTTACATTATAATACATTAAAAATGTCATTAAGAGTTTTTTTTTTAAAATACTACAAGTATTTTCTCATAGTACAGAACTAATTTAATTTTTTTTAAAAACACATAAGTTATTGCTTTGTCTGCAGCCTTAAAAGGCCATATTTACTAAGAACTGCAGCATTACACCATAAAACACCTTCTGCAATGGAAGACACCTTACAACCTTTCCACTTATAAGGACCATATTTACTACATTAAGCATTGGTGGAAGGTGTCATATGGAGCAGCTCGGCTTAGTAAGTATCTAAATTCCTATCTAGGAACCTATGTCAGCAAGAGTCGCATTATGTTTAACTATTTTATCTGTAACATACAAAACATTCAACACTTGTAAAACGTTCCACCTTGTTTCTATTGTTGAACTGAGAGCCTATGCTAATCATTTAACCAAGCTTCCAAGTCAAATAGCAAACTGCTTTATTAGCTCTGCATGCTCGCATTTCATTAAAAGGAAACCTGGAAATACTGTACGATGAAGCACGTCACAAATGTAATCCACAGAATTGGGCTAACCTTTGTTATGTGTCAATATAGCCCTCTTAAAGTTTAGGTGTGTCGTTGACTTTTTGTTTTTGGTCAAATAATATATTGTTGATACAGTACAGCTCTTACAGAGAGTTAACCCTGTCTAAATTATCTTTGTATTACACAAGCAGTTACTACACTGTACAGCCATTACAATTACAGACTTGGGGTTTACTGGCCAGATAGTTTTAAAACAATAACCATTAAAGACTAAGTGGGAATGAATGGCCAAAATTCAACAGACTGCCTCTGGAGTTAAGAATCTGGTTTATATCCCAGTGGATACGCCTTTATCTCTTTACTAGGCGCAGATTAGGGGTGTTGCACCCTCTGTGTTAACTATTATTGACATGAATGGCAGTTAACGCCGGATCAGATTCGGACCTTCGTGAATCTCAGCATATGCTTCACAAATACAATTGCATAGTGAGCTCTCTTGGGCAGTACTCGCCTTGCCAGTAAAATCATCCTATGTTCAGAATTACATGCTACTGTATATACAAAATATATTTTATTATCTGTTGTATTAGTAATGAAATGCAGAATTTGATACAACATATTTTACACGTGTAACCACATTGCTAGCGAAAAATAAAGTACTTTGATACACAGAAGATCGAAGTGTATCTTTGGCCATCAATTGTGCTCCAAAATGGCCTTGATATATATGCCCAGAGATGTAACATGGTCTTTTTGACACACAGAGCACAAGACTCCTGAAGAAACCTCGGATGAGGAGAAACGCGTAGTGTCACCCAAAATATCACCAACTGACTCCAAACCACCGCGAGATTTCCCTGTAACCCGGAAGTACGCGAGCCGTGAGAGACGCCAGACGGGAACCCTCCAGTGTATCGAGTGAGGAGACTGGTTCGGAACCTCTGTCGGTGGCGTAGATCATGGAGATCAAACTGCTTTATTTACTTGGGAACCATGTATGTGAGTGAATCTGGCATTATTTTAGTCAGATATAAACTTTTATACAGTCTACACTATGTCTGCTCTTTTCTCTCATCACTGCAAGCGTTAAAGAAACCTCCCTGAACCGCACACCATTGGGGTTGACGTAAAGAAACAAAAAACCTGCAACTTTAAAGATACCTTTATACACATGTTGCCACAGTTCAATCTGTGAGTATCCATTTCACTGGATGAATGAGATTTGGATTCCTTACCTGAAGTTGTAGACATATTGCACTATTTTGTATATGTTTCTTCTTTTCCATGCGCTCCCTAACCACCTAGTGGACACCGCTATATCATGAGGATTAAGAAAGAAATCCTGGATGGAGGTTGAGCAGCATCGTACAAAGATAATTATTCACATAAATTATTTTTATCATTATTCCGTTTATAGTCACTGAATACTATAAGATTTATTTAAATCACTGTAGATTCACTTTATTATATTGTTCACTAAGATCTTTTATTTGAAAGATCACAATCTAGATTTGAGCGCTATCAGACAACACTTCTTTTTCACAAAGACCGCAAATATACACAGCAGCACACTAACACACACAGGACACTGACACACAGCAGCACAGACACCTCCACCCTTCCCCTCATGTCATGGAGGGCAGGGTCCTGCAGGTCTCTCTCCTGCCCCAAGCCTCTGCCTGCCGCCCGCTCTCTGCTCCTCCTCCCTCCTCACTGACTGTCACTGCACTACACACCTGTCAGTCAGCGCTGCAGCCAGTCACAGTGCCTGCTTTGATTTTGCAGTAGTGAAGCAGGATTGGGAGCGCTGTGACCAACTGTAGTGCTGACTGACAGGTTATGTCACCGCTGCAATACAGGCACCAGTGGGTGATTTCAACGCCCCCTATCAGGTTGCGCCCGTGAAAACTGCCCTGCTCGCACCCTGTATAACTGCTATGATTGCTTGCTTTTCAATGTCACTCTGGGTCTGAGAATTACATTGATGCAAGGTACATACAGTTGACCGGGTCTGTCAAACACAAGGTGTTGCCATGTTGCCCGCGATCCGACAGGGGAGGGAGCTGAGACAGGAGTCCCGTCCGTCACTATGGGGGCCCAGCAAGTTGCTGGAAGTTGCTGCTGGCCCGCCTCTCCTCTGATGCGCTCCGCTTTCTCTTCCCCCACTGGTTCTCGGCCCTTCTGGTGTGCCAGAATGCCACGTGGCACCAGAGGTTCCCCCATTGCAGTCTTTTGCAATGTGACCTTCATGATCAGAGGTGATGCAGGGGTTACTGCGGTTCGCACTGGCACTTGAGGTAGGGGTCACTCTCCGGGGCATCCTGGATGCGGAGGAAGGCGCCCTTGAAGGAGGGTGATCCTCAGCACAGCTCCTTGGACTTCGGGTCACCGCCCCTTTGGACTCTTCCTTGTGGGACTCCTTATGTTTCTTGGGTGCGTGCAGCCGAGCATGTGCCATGTGCACTTTCACTTGGTTCATTAGTCTGATTAAATGTAGGAGGGCTCCCCTACATGAGAGCACACCGAGCATGTTGGCTATAGGATGGGTTGGGCTCGATCTCCGCAGGTACTGCTTGCCCCCCAAGGTAAGATACCTGGTAGTACCTAGACCTCAGGTCCAGCATGCTAAACCACTGGCTTCCTTACAGGGCGCTGATAATTTCTTCTATCCTCAGCAAGGTATACTGATCGAGCACCGTGCGATGGTTCAGGGTCTTCTAGTCTACGCACAGGCGGAAAGAGACCCATTCTTCTTACGTACTACCACTATCGGAGAGACATAGGGCCTACGGGACTCCACTATGATGCCTGCCATCTCCATTTCCTTCAGGACGTCCTTCACATCTTCCACATCTCTGGGTGCGATGCGTCTGGAACGCACTCGGAATGGCGTGGTGTCACTCAGCCGTATCGTGTGTTGGGCATTCTTGCTGCAGCCCACATCCATCTCGCTGGTGGAGAATACTTCTCAACGCTCCTTCAATTTGGCTCCTTCCAGTCTGTGGGCTGGGTTGATTCTGCAAAGTTGAACTGCAGCCCGGCTGGCTCTTCTTGTACGGCAGCGGCATTCACATGGACCATGGATTCCACAGGCGTAGCTGGGTATATCCGACCCAGCTCTTGACAGACGTCAAACCATATGGGGTGAGGCGAAATGTTCTGTACCGCCACTTTGAAGCGATTAGGAAGGGCAGTCTTCCACTCCATCTCTGGTACCACCCGAAAGACTCTCTTGGCGTCCTCTGAGGGTGTGGTCTCCAGGGAGAAATACCAGTCCGCCTCATCACGTACCAGGTAGCTGGGCACCGCAGCCATGTGCTTCACTCCCCCTGGTGGAATCTCAGTCAACCCCTTCTCTAGATTGAAGAATTGGCCGAATCCATCCTGGGCGGAGATCCTGTAGCACTCCTCTTTGAAGACTGGGTGGTGCAGTATGGAAGATAGTGGTAATTCACTCGCCTCTTGTAGATAAGTGCGGATTAGTGCCTGCACCACATCTGCTTTGGTCCCCAGTATAATGGGGGAGCTTGGATGCTCCCGGTCTCGGGACATATTAAAGCCTCCACTTCCATGGGGTGAGTCTTGTTGGTGTTCACTTGCGGTATGTTCAACTGTACTCAAACCACACCATCAATGGGATAGTCTTCCCTGCTGAGGCTGCATAATTTCATCTTCCCCGCCGACTGAATAGGCAGGTGTTTGAGATGCGAGTCATAGAATGGGCGGTAAATGATGGTCACCTGTGATCCTGTGTCAAGCAGTGCAGAGGCATATATCCCTTTCACTAGGACTAGCCGCTGGTCCTATTTGGCTGTACGCGTCCAGTTGAGTTGGCTCTTCGGGGCTAGCACCGGGGCATTCTCCGAGGATGGGGATGCCTGTTCTGTTGTTTGCACTGTGAAAGCCATAGCTCCCGGAGTGGGACTCTTTGACTTAGGGCAGTCTTTTGCAATGTGACCTTCATGATCAGAGGTGATGCAGGGGTTACTGCGGTTCGCACTGGCACTTGAGGTAGGGGTCACTCTCCGGGGCATCCTGGATGCGGAGGCAGGCGCCCTTGAAGGAGGGTGATCCTCAGCACAGCTCCTTGGACTTCGGGTCACCGCCCCTTTGGACTCTTCCTTGTGGGACTCCTTATGTTTCTTGGGTGCGTGCAGCCGAGCATGTGCCATGTGCACTTTCACTTGGTTCATTAGTCTGATTAAATGTAGGAGGGCTCCCCTACATGAGAGCACACCGAGCATGTTGGCTATAGGATGGGTTGGGCTCGATCTCCGCAGGTACTGCTTGCGTTGGGCTTCATCCACTTCAGAGGCGGGGACGAGTTTGCGGGTGAATAGTGAACATAATACTAGTTGTATGCGGTGAATGAATGCAGATAGCTCCTCTCCCTCTCTCTGGTGGAGGGTCTAGTATTTAGCCCAGAGCTCACTCTCATCGTCCTCCAGACTGTAGGCCTCATTTAGAAAATCCACCAGCATCCAGGTCGTTACATTCTGCATTCTGTTCCCGGTGCATGCTCACAATCGTAGAAGCGGGGGGCCTTAGGCATTCCATGATCCTCTGCCTTTTTACTGCTTCGGTGCACGAGCATTCCTCTAGTACCTTCAGGGTATGTTCTTTCCATGCCGCAATCCCTTCTTCCCCCACGGGCGTAGGTGTTATCCCAGAGAAAGCTTTGAGATTGCGGTAATTCTGGAACTGTGATGATTGTGTCAGGGCTTCCACCAGTTGGTGTAGTGTTACCCCAAGTCTATGCTTCCGGTTGACGACTGGGATATGCTGGCCTTTGACTAAGAGCCTGCTCGGGACTAGTCCCATACCTGCTGGGGGTATATATAGGGTGTGGAGTTTCAGCTCAGAGGGGCATCTCTAGCGTAGTTCCGGGACTGAAAGTTACCCTGGGTAGGAGTGGGTCGGAATAGAGTAATTAACACCCCGTGAGCAGGGCGTCGTACTTTCTTGGGGTTTAGGAAGGACGCAGAGTTTCAGCTTGATACGGTACCTCGCTAAGGTTCCCGAAACTAGAGATTGCCAGGGGTAGAGGCAAGTCTGGGAAGATCAAGGGACAACCCACGGGCAGGGCTTCCAGAAACTGCAGAGCCAGAGGGGTATCTTCCGCCTCTATTTCGTGGCCCGTACTAATTAGAACAATAGTTCAGTGATATGAAGGGTGCCACTTGCGGCTTACAGACCGGGAGCGGTCTAACCCGGGGAATTTTCTCAGTGTGTTGCAGATGTCTCGCAGGGGCGTGGTTGCGGGGACATCTCCCACTGCGACCATGTGGCGAGGGGACTCATCATATTAGAGGGCCCACTGGCGGACATCTTGAGTGGACAGCGTAAACATGTTTTCGCTAATTTAACTACTGGTTCGGGCACCCCAGGTCTGAATTTCAGCAGCACCTCCAAATGTAGCCCCCTTTCCCTGTGTATAAGGGATACTAGCTGTGCTGCCGTTACCTGAGTGGCTTACAGGAGGCCTGATCCTCCGCCACTGGGAGCCTGGGGTAATCATGTTCATTAACACAAACACAGCGCCTCCACCTGAGAAAGATCCTAACACAGTAGGATAGCCCCTCCCAGGACAATACAGCAGTAAATACACACTGGGTATGATAAAGGAGCATTTACTGAACATGCAACTCTACTAAATAACAGTACACACAATAATAATAATAGTATCCCGCACTGAAACACCAGAAGTACGCAGTGGAGTGTCAGAAGGGAGGAAGCTGACCAACCAACAGGATGCCAGGATACCAGCAGCCTAACCCCAGGAGGCAGAGCGACACCCCCCGAGTGGAAACACCCGAGGGATGAGCGCAGCACAGGGAGAGACAGCAGCACCATCGTTTCCTGAAACGGCTCCTGATGACACGCGTAGCACCGGTGAACCAGGGGGCTTCGCACCACTCACTTCATAGGACAGCCCATGTTAACATCTTTACTGGGCTTATACCACTCATCACCCTCACAGGCAAAAGTTTTTGGTTCTTTAATTTTTAGTTTACTACTTCATCTTTTTTTTTTTTGTTTGTTTTTGTTTTGCTTTAGTTTATGTAACACTAACTGTTGATTTTATAGTTTTTGTCCAATATTATATATTTTGCATACTACAGCGCCCCTGTTTTTTGTGTTTTGTCTTATCTATTCAGGATTGGTGGTCCGTGGTTTTGGGGCAGCGTTCAGTCAGCATTTTGGACTTGAACTTTACAAACTATCACATCCACATTTAATTTATAGGAACTATACATATTGTACTGCTTCACCTGTGGACATTGGATTTTAATTCACACATTTCGTTTGTGCACACACGCACTTACACTGGCGACACACTTTATTCGAGCTTGGCTAGTCCCACGAATTCGGGTATACCCGGGTGTATTGAGGTTTGTGACTGTTTTCTGCCCGAGTACATTGAGTTATTTTCCAAGCAGGGATTGAAGCATTTTATTCCCGCTGGCTGCAATACTGCACAGTATATATATATAAACTGCATTACAATTCATGAATTTATGCCATCTGATAGACACGCGAAGCATTGCAGCCTATTAAATCCTAATCATTATCATTTAACAGATCAGCCGCCCATCAGCCAGGCATGAACCCAGGCTGGGAAGGCAAATGCAACGGGGCTTGTCAGAGGTTAGGAGTGGCGCATTCCAGGTATCTGCCAGGTACATACCGGGTATTTACTCGAATAAAGTGTGTCGGTGCAGTATTGCTATCTCTCACTGTGTTATAGCAGGGCTAGCACTGGTTATGGTACACACTGCACCTCTATAGGGCTTGGTCCATGTCATTCGACCCTTGCTATATGGTACAGTGACCACCTGAGTTTGTTCAGTTAGCAGAATACAGTATAGCCCCCATAGATAGTGGTGTATGTATTGATTGTTCCTACAGGCTGTGTTCCTATGTAGCGCACTTTGTTCTATTCCCTTTCCCCAATTGTTATTACACAATAATAACACAGGGGAGTATCCCCACAGTACTTAGTGCGGTGGCACCAGTATCCTTAGTGTCCTTCCCCCAATGTCAGTCCCCACCCAAAAGTGTAGGGAGTAGCGGTACCCCATGGAACCTGTGGTGTATGTTTACCTCCCTGGGCACTCCTGTACCCAGTGTGATGCCCACACCACATTGCAGTCTCTTTTGTCTCAATTTAAGGCCGGAAACACTGTATTTTTTTATGCAGGGGTTATTTACAGGGATTAAATCATACAACAGGCCCACCGTCCCTTTTAGAAAACCAAATAATAAAATCAAATCCTATTCCCATTAGGGAAACTAACTGACTTTTCTTCTGCCCTCTCTAAAGACTGCTGGCCAACTATACTGGTTCCCAGCTAAAACATGCCCTGGCATAGGCAATAAAGTAACAACACAGTTTTGCATATAATAAAAAGGGTTTTGCTTATCTTAGTCCTTGTGGAGAAGATATCCCTGCTTCAACACAATATCTCCTCCTTTTCTTCTCAGGGAACTCGGCCCCACATGAGCTCAGAGAAACTGCTGTAGTTCCTCTGTAACCAGACGTCACTGCTTCAGCACGGCTCTCTTGGCAGTGTCTCTCACTCTCTACCAGCTTCTTTAACCAGCTTCTGGTAGCTGGGGAGCCCCTCTGTCTCCCCCCCTTCTCTGAGGGAAAATGGTCTCTCTCTCTGCATGGCATCACACTGTGTTTGCCTTAAACACTTCCTTTTCACTGAGGGAGTCCATCCTGATTAATTAGCCAGCAGGTGAACAGCTATTCCAGAGAGGATTATCTCTGTGTGCTGCAAAAGTCCTATAGCTGCCCTTATTCAGCCCCTAGAGGACAGTGGTGATATCACACCAGGTACCGCTGACTTTAAACAGAAGGATCCATCTGATCCCACGACGTGAGGTCTCTAAGGATCCTTCCGTTTGGCATGCGCCAAATCCACCGTGTGGGGTGAACTTCAGCTGGAGGATCTCACCGTAAGAGTCTCTGATGTATATGCCTGGGTCTGGTCCCTGACCAAAGGCCAAGCACACCGTGTGGCATCACTTTCTGATGCTGCAGCTCTAACAGCACACTAAAGGGGGTGTCCTTAACTGAAGGGCATTCCCTACACATGCACTGTTACCTACTGTGATTTGGGGATCTAGCTGGGGCCTTCAGGAGAAAGCTCGCCAAGTCCCAGGGCTACTAACACCTGGGACACTACCTCTCTCTTCTGCATCCTGCACCTGAATGGCGTGCTCCCTACGTGCGCCAATTGTATCTACTTTCCTCCTGTGGATCTTGCAACCCTATTGGCTGTAGCTGTCCAAGTGTTCGGCAGCCCCAGTGGCTGCTGGGACTCGTAGTCCCGTGCAGAGCCCTATCCAAGATAGCCGCCGCAATTCATTGTCCATTGCGCATGCGCCCTGTAGCTACTGCACATGCGCGAACTGTAGTGGCCGCCGCATTGACTGCGCGTGCGAACTGCACCTAAGATGATGGCCCCCACTTGTCGGGTGCGCCGTGGAGCGACCCGATCGCTGCTTAGCTGCCACCGCAGCGCTCCCTGCACTTCATCAGCCGTCCCCACCCCCAGGGCATAGAGGTAAGAGGGACCTGGCTACACTATAATGCGTAGCGGTTTCATGTTTTGAGTCTCAACGCTATGTACTGTTAAACTACCTCCCTGTCCGGGACAAGATTTAAGTCCTATACAGAGCTGAAGACTTCTCCAGTATTGGTAAGCAGATTCTTAGCATATTGTTTATGTGGCACCAAGGCCTATTCATTAAACTGTGAGTTTTTCCCTTTAAAAGTGTCCCATAATGTAATGCAATATTTATTAAGAATTTTCTACGCAGGAAGATCAGTAGAAAAACCATCTCATGTGCGTGCACTTTTGCATCAATTATGTGCTATATGACGGAATTTCTCTCCCGTGTCATGCAATGAGTAAATGAGGAGAGAACATATTTTTTGCAGAAGTGGCATCAAAAGGTGGTTGTTCACCTTAAACCCAAAGGTTCTCAAGACAATCCCCCCTCCCCACACCACAGGCCAGGTTTTCAGGATATCTCTTCTTTAGTACAGGTGGCTCAATCAGTAGCTCATTCTGTAGCTCAGTCAAAGACTGAGCCATTTGTGCTGAAGCAGGGATATCCTGAAAACCTGACCTGTGGACGGGTCTTGAGGACTAGAGTGGAGAACCCCCGGGTTATCCGTTTCGCTGCCAGCAATGCTTAGTGCTGCATTGACTTGCAGTCTACTCTCGTAGTGAAAGATTAGGGTGAAACATTCACCTGGAGGCCTGACGGATTGGGGGCAGCAGGACAAAGAGGCATCAATCACTCAGATGTAAGCCATTAAACATCTTGCTGTACTAGTTTAATGTACTGTAGCCCTAAATGTGTCAGTCATATTAAGATCCTCACTATAAAAAGTCACTTTGTTACAAAGCTTTTCCACCCTAAAATAATCCAAAGTGCATTTACAAAACACCATTGTTCCCACTTGCTGTAGGATGGAATTTAATGTGGGTAGAACTTTAGTCAAGTGTTCTGCAAGAGGAGGAAATCTCTCGGGTGCCAAAGCACCGATCACATTAATTCCTGCTTCTTGCAAGTTATGTGGATGGCTTGTCACCAAAAAAAAAAAAGCAAACAAACAGTTATGCTCTCACTTTATCCTTAGGTTTATTGTAATCATTTTTCATGTTTACTACTTTCATCTGAGATATTTGAGAAGTTGTGGTGAATTATTAAGGATGACTTCTCTCATTGTACCTCAAGCTGTATGACTGTGATGTACAGTAACATGGTGATGAGTGTTAGATGTTTTACCAAGCACACACATTAGAATTGTAATTGTGACTCGTGTGTAGGAAAGTCAGGGGGTTTTAGGTACCTTTCTTCTTTACTTCACATGCTACTATTTAAAAGCCACATTTCAGTTTCCTTCTTTAATCCCTTAGCTTTCAGAAGGGTCAGCAACACATTGCAAAGCCTGCCTAACCTGCTCGGCCTGACCTGCTCGGCCTGACCTGTTCGGCCTGACCTGTTCTGCCTAACCTGTTCTGCCTGCTCTGCCTGACCTGCTCTGCCTGACCTGCTTTGCCTAACCTGCTGTGCTTGACTTTCTCTGCCTAACCTGCTCTGCCTGACCTCCTCTGCCTGACCTGCTCTGCCTAACCTGCTGTGATTGACTTGCTTTGCCTGACTTGCTTTGCCTGACCTGCTCTGCCTGACCTGCTCTGCCAGACCTGCTCTACCTCCTCTGCATACCCTGCTCTGCCGGCCTCTTTGGTGCAAAGAGCTTAATGTTTTGTTTAACATTTTGTTCCTTTTTATTACATTTGCAATCCTCCAGGAGACCAAGCTGATGTAATGACAGTGATTCTGTTAATTAGGCTAAAATTACAGTAGGTGATGGATGCAAGTACTGCACAAGTATTTGTTATATTGTTTTTATTTATAATAGGAACTTTAAAACAGCAATGTGTACTACACACTTTTTTTTTATATATTTGTGGCCTGGGTCCCTCCAGGGTCCCCCTTCATTCGCTTACCTTCCGCTGGAGGATGGGGAGTGTGTGGGGAGGGTTGCGGGAGGCACGTGCCAGAGGCGGAGGCGACCGAGTCGCCGGCGGCTCGCTTTGCAGGGTTCCGCCATCTTCAGTGCAGCCACGCATGCGCGAGATGGTGTGAATGTGCAGAATGGTTGCGGCGGCCATGTTGGTTCACCAGCGCATGCGCAGTGCGTCCCAAATAGCGGCGGCTATTACTACATAGCTCCGCATGGAGAACTACAACTCCCAGCAGCCCCAGGTGCTGGAAAACACATGGCAACCCACAGCCAATAGGGCTGCAGTTTTCCCCTGCTGAGAACTGGATACATTTGGCTCGACTTGCACCACGCTAGTCTGTCAGAGCTGGGACATCAGAGTGTAAAGGTGTATGTGAATGGTGTCAGTAGGCCCCTGCACTAGGCCAGAGACCCCCATTAGGCCCCAGCTAGGCCCTGACTCATAGTAGCTTGTGGTTGCTTCAGGGAAGGCTCCTCCAATTACTGTCTAGTGTCAGGGACACAGTGAAGATGCCGCACAGTGATTGCGGCCTGTGGTTTGGGAACAGGCTACCTCCCTGCGCGAGACTGGAAAGTGATATTATCCACGCAGGAATTCACCCCATGCGGAGTGGACACCATCGCGGATGACAACGTCGGATCAGACGGATCCTCTTTGTTAATCTGCATCACCCGGGTGCTGGTGGTCCCGGGCAGGTACCCAACTAAGTGCAGCAACACTTCACGGGATAGCGCTTTCTCCTACACGTTGGGTGGGCCTTGACATTGGGAAAAGGGACATCAGGGTACTGGTGCCGGGCACCCAATGTACTTTGGGGACACTCACTGGTGATATCAGGTTGGGGCCTATATTACTGTGTGGTACAGGATACCAATATTATTGTGTTCAGTAAAGGTTGTTAGTACATATTTGAGTGTGTGTATTATTGTTATTGTTCCTGTTAGGGGCTTATCCCACCCCGTTGGGATCCCTTGCAGGTGGAGGCACTGTCACCAGATGAATCAGGTACACCTCAGGCTCCCAGTGGCAGAGGTTCAGGCCTCCTATGAGCCACAGGTAACGCACCACACCGTAAACGCCATATCTCCCATAGGGTGGGAGGAAGTGTGCTCCATACTTAATATGTTATCATTATTTTTTACATAATCTGAACTAGAGGGCACCCTGGAGCAGAACCATAGTTCTTGAGATTTTTACTCTTGTCTACCAGTGTTGAATTGTAGTCTGGAATAAACCTGTAGGCTGTGATGTTGGCATCACTCTGGTGAGTCAATACAAAGTCGCGCCATCATTGGGATCTTCTTTTAACATTTTGTTCACTGGGGGCTGGAACTATAACTGTGTCTGCAGTTTATAGCTTCATAGAACTTAAAATGTAACTCTCTTCACCACCCCTTGGTTCAGGCCATAAAAATGTTTTCATTAATTATATTCAATTTGGTCCTGCACTTCTCTTCAGGCCTTCAACCCTTCCAGCCAGGGCATTATTGGCCAGTAAAGCCCTGCTCTTCTTTTATTTTTTTAATAGCACATCACAAATATTGTATCTCTGCTATTCTATCTCTTAAACTAAGAGATAAGTGCTTTTAAGTGAGATAAATGCCTTTATAGCGTGATACTGCCTGCTGTGAGATTCACAAAGCAGTGATAACAGTGCAGTATCGTGCTATAAAGAATTTTTATCCTACTTAAAAGCACTTATCACTGCTTTGTGAATCTCATAGCAGACAGTATCACGCTATAAAGGCATTTATCTCACTTAAAAGCACTTATCACTGCTTAGTGCATAACCCCCATCATTTCTTATTTGTTTATTTTCTACAAATTGCTATAGATTGGGTTGTCTAATTCCATTGCTTGTGTTTTTAGCAAGTGGTCTGATGTTTTCACCATATCTTTCCATGTTCCTTATTGATATATTGACATATTACACATATCCATGATCCCCTTCTTTTTTGAGATACCCAATAAGACCCTCTTTGCTGGTGTGAATTTGATATGTCAGTACAGCCATTCTGAATATTATTCTCTAGTTCCAGTAGTCATTGCAGACATCAATGTTATATATTCTGCATTGGCGATGTTTTTAAATTAGTATAGTTTAAATACATCAGTGTATCATTCATTTTCTCACTTTTGTATCTACAGTACATTGGATGTTATTTTGTTAAATGTTGTATTCTCTCGTCAGCTATAGAGGCCCCTCACCCCCTCCTGAATTTGATTACTAGCTTTTTGCTTATTTGCTTATCCCTTACCTAGTCAGGTGTGCAGTGTTTTTTCACGCCCTAGGGTACACTATGTAACAGCTGATTTTATCAGTTTAAAGTGCTCTTTGACAAAGCGCCATTTGCGAAATGATACATTCTCAGTTTATTATTCCGCAGTGCTCTGCTTTTTTCTGGCCCCCAGAGCTCAACCGCCACCACCAACGGAAAGAGTTAAAGAAAAGTAAAGTTCCCCATAAACCTTTGCTGTGCCCAATCCACAGGTCAAAACTATGCACTCCAGGCGCCTTGAAAAAGTCCCCCAAGCCTATTGCCCCAATGCATCCAAAAAGAGCGCTATCTTCTGGCTCTCCACTACCCTTTGCAATGCTAGAGTCCTACCATTATAGTGACCCAAAAATGTGTCCCAGACCCTGAGATCCCCTTACACGTTATGTACACTACCGACACACTTTATTAAAGTGTGGCCGGTACCGCAAGCCGGGAGATTTCCCGGCTTGCTAGTGGCCGCCCCTCGGCGTGCCGCGCGTCATAGACGCGCGGTCACGCGTCTTCGGGAGCCTGCGCCCCCTGCACGCGCGTCCAGGGCTCCCCGAGGGAGCCCTGGTGTCCCGCGATCGCAGGACGGCGGCAGGGGGTTCCGGGGGACCCGGCGGACCCGGCAGCGGTAGGGAGAGCGCCCCGATCGGAGGGCGCTCTTCCGCTGCTTCGGCGCGCGCCCGTCACCCTCGGGCGCGCGCCAGGCTACTGCTGCGGCCAAGAACGGGCAAATGCTCGAATAAACTTGGCCGCAGCAGTACCCTGATGAAGCGGTGCTGCGATGTCACCCCTGCCATCGCAAAAGCCAGGTGTCTTCAAAAAACCCTGCCCATTGGAAGGACCCGGGTAGTAAAATGTAGGTCACCAAGCATTGACTGAACCTCCTTCAGCATGGCTTTCTTCTACCTGCTAAACTCACCAGCGCCTTCAGTTCGGCCACCTTCCTGGAAGGAAGACGATACTCCATCTTTACTATATTCATTTAAATTCCCAGGAAGCTGATGCAGACCAAATCAGTGTTGAACCCATTTGCGAGGCCTCTCCCCGCCAACCCCATTGCATAAAAATTTTCACATGGGTCCTGAACACCACTCCCCCACCAAACTCCAATGCCCACAGCAGAGTGTCACTTCCCAAGCCCACCACTACCCAACACATCTAGGAGCCTTCCCGCACACCAGAGCCCTCCCCCCCACCAGATGTTATCCCAAAACTGGGCACTCCTCCCCTCACGGACCCCTGCAGTCCCTGACTGACCCATGCAGAAAGGTGGCCACCACCTCCCCCACACCTCAGAATCCCCCCAGCTGAACCCTCACTACCCTGATCAATACTAAACTACCCTCTACCCTCCTCCCCTTAGTCCTTCAGCCTGGGGCTCGCCATGCCGGTCCCGTCAATAATCTTTCTCCATTGTGTTACCTTACCAGTCGCACACAGTTCTGAGGCTGGCCTTGCCCTTTTCTGCATCAATCTGGTCCCTCCTGCTGCTCGTTGCCCTCTCCTCTCTTCCTCCAGTGGGCTGAGTCTTAATGGAGGTCAGGAGCCTCAGTGCCCCAGCAACTCCCTGCTGTGGGGCCTGTTGGGCCTCTCCCAGCTGCCTTTATAGTAGTAGCGCCAAGCGGCGCCAAGGGGCTCACTCACCCCTTCAAACGTCCCACAACATGTTTGCGCAGTTTCAATGGAGCTGCAAGTTGCGAAATTACGCAATTCGCTAATTGCAATGCACAAATGTATGCCCTATCGCATGATAACAAGGGCAAACACGTCTGCTATGTCTGTATTGGGACTGCAATGTTAAAGTTTAAGTTATTTATCACAGTACCTTGCAAGTCTCTGGTGCTCAAGGGCTTATGAAAAACAACAACAAATCAACCATGTATCAATTTCTCTTTAAAAAAAAATATGTCACCCATATATATTAATATACAGCACAGCAATGATTTTCTGCAGGATAGCTCCCCCACAATAACCTCAAAAATTTTCATTAAGAAATACAGTAGCATTTGGGATAATAAAATGAATACACATTTCATTGAAAGTGTTCTTCCATAGTTGCCTTAAGGGAAACAAAGAGAAAAAGACACGAAAAACTGGTCAGTCCAACTCTTGCAACATGTGAACGACATGCGGCATCCTAACTTGAAATTCTAGTTTTAGCAACAAGTGTAGCATTTCTTAAAGAAGCAATCAAAGTGTTTTGGTTTTGTTTGTTTTTTTAAACATTTATTTAAAATGTTTACACATGATTGAAGCAGGAGGTCTTCGGAGCTGAACAGCATTCATTTCAGCTCCGTGGACCCCTGCTTCCGGAGAAACACTACCTCCATATGGGGTGCCGGTAGCTGCTCTGGCTGAGTTAGCTGGGGTCTCAAGCTCCCGCATTACACAAGCCATTAGGAAACCGACCTTGATGACATCATGGCTTCCTATTGGCCCACAGGGCATGGGTGCTTTGAAACACTGCCATAACATGAACCCTGGTAGCCAAGTGGACCGGCTACCGGCACCCCCTTGGGAGGTAAGAGTTTTTGGAAGCAGAACTAATTAAACTAATGGGGTGCAGCTCTGGCGATCCGCTGCTTCGATTCTGTGTAAAAAAAATGTTTTTACAAGATAAAGCGCTTGGATTGCCGCTTTAAACTCGCTTTAATAATCAGTTTGGAAATGATAGTGAGAAATGGCTTGATATTGATTTACAATGGTATCTGTGCTTGGATGCAGGTGTTTTTAGATGCAACATTTAGGGCCACTCTTGGAACCATAACAAAATGTGATTCTGTATTAAAAGTGTAATTAATGTGTTTTGCATTCTTGCCTTAATTTTCTCTCTTTTGTTCAGCGGGAGCAGGCGTCTTCTGCGATGAACCGCATTGATTTCAGCCTCGGGTACCCCCTCTTCTCAAGATACATCCCCCCCGGTATGGGTTGCCGGTATCTCCTGCAGTATTTTAATCCCCCAGTCATCTGGGCCGTGATGCAAAGGATTTAAAAATGGCGGGGATACCGGCACCACATAAGGGGGCCTGTATCTCATGAAGCAGGGAGTCCCCAAGGCTGAAATCATTGCGGTTTAGGTCACGAGACCCCTTGCTCCCGTACACTAGTATTAAAATTAATATTTAAACTGCATGGAGACGCAGCTCTTCCAGGCTGCAGTTTAAACAAACAGATTCAGTGCGATAGGACGTAGAAAAACAGAACAAAATAAAAAAACAAGTAGTACGATCTTGCATTTTTGACCGCACTTTAAAAAAATTGTGTTTTTTCTTAGTTTTGACACATATGTTTTAGTGTGCTGTAAAACAATGCAAAGTCGCTCAGCAATGCACTGCACTGCACTGCACTGCACTACAATGCTATGCATTGATTTTATCAAGATTTAGTGAATAAGCCCCATAGACACTAAAACAAGAGGACTGGATGCTGATATGGGAGGTTTCAAACCACTATGATCATTTTTTGTAATGTTTCTCCCTGCCTCTCTATGCATATTACAATTAACCACCCCCCCCCTGTATCCCCAACCCCCTGCAACCCCAACCCCCTGCCTCCCCAGCCATTATTGCCCTGTCTGTTTATTCCCTCTCTGCCTCTGCCTTAGATGGCCATTGTGTTTTTCTTTTTTTTACGGTACATCTGTGTTAAACTCGTGGAATCTTTATAAATCAGTATCGCTGACCTGAGGAAGAGAGAGAGAACTCTCAAAAGCTTGGATTATAATATCAATTTTTAGTCCAAATAAAAAAAGGCATCACCTAATAATGAAGTACTCATTTACTCTGCACTATGGTTAATGTAAGAATATTCAGACTATTGGATGTGTTAAAGAAACAAATAAAATAAGACAAATAAGATTTACCTTTTTTGAGGAAATTACCAAGATCTGCCAAAACATTGTTTGACATTAAAAGTCAATGTACAAGATTGCCTGACCTGTTACATA
Organism: Ascaphus truei; assembly: GCF_040206685.1. Taxonomy (NCBI): domain Eukaryota; kingdom Metazoa; phylum Chordata; class Amphibia; order Anura; family Ascaphidae; genus Ascaphus; species Ascaphus truei. Next base: position 38,158,181 of record NC_134484.1, read on the forward strand.
CAGCCATTCCACTAAATTCTGACAACGTTCTATCAGAATTCTGGGGAAATTGGCAGAATTCTGAGCAATGTGTAATTTTGCGGAAAGTTTGCAATAGCGCAAAATGTAAAAAAAAAATTAAATAGTGTGAAGCAAATTTGAAGACGCTCACACAAAAATATAGAGAAACATCAGTAATATAACAAAAGACAAAAATACCCAATGCTACATCTAATGTGACAAAATATATAGTTAAACACTACAATGTAAATATTCTCATGAGTAAGGGTCATTTAGTTAAACCCTTTGGCCAAAGCGTTATAAGCTTGCAGCCACTTAACGGCATGACCAGTACGCAGGTGTAGCACATGTTCCCCCCCCCCGAACACCCACTGGGAGATCTTGTCATGGTTATCGCTAGGTGTAGTGCTGATTACCTGTGAGGTACAGGAGAGCTGAGGTCCACACGATGTAGTGGGGGAAGCAGGGCCACCAACAGCGGGGGAGAAAGTGTACTGGCGTCCCGGGCCCCATGGGTCAGGGGGGCCCGGCGGCCGGACGCCAGTTAATTAGATAAATAAAAAATTTTAAAAAGTTAAAAAAAAGGCGGCGATTCCTCCGCGGTCCAGGCGCACATGCGCAGGGCCCGCTCCTCCTCCCCCCGCTCCCAACGTGGGACGGAGGGGGAAGTACCAGCTCCTCCTGCGGCGCCCCCCCCCCCCCCGCTCCCAACGTGGGACGGAGGGGGAAGTACCAGCTCCTCCTGCTGCCTGCTTCCACCCGCGGCCAGTTTCCCGCGCTCCCCCGCGGCCAGATTCCGCGCTCCCCCCGAGCCCACCTCCCCTCCCGGGCAGCTGCCGCGGGGATATCGGGGGCAGGAGGGGAAAGAGTCCGGCGGCAAGCTGCACCCACCCGGTCAAGTTAAGTCACTGTCACCCAGTCAGTCTCCCACCCACCCAGTCACTGTCACCTACCTAGTCACTGTTACCCAGTCACTGTCACCCAGTCACCCACCGTCATTCACCCACCCACCCACCCACAGTCAAAATTGACCCACCAACCGTCATTCACTCACCCACCCACTGTCATTCACCCACCCACTGTCATTCAACCGTCATTCACCCACCCACCGTCATTCACCCATACTGTCCAACCAATCCACCATCATTCAACCGTCATTCACCCACCCACCCACCATCATTCAACCGTCATTCTCCCACCCACCATCATTCACCCACCCACCGTCATTCACCCACCCACCGTCATTCACCCAAAACCATCATTCACCCACCCACCAACCGTCATTCACGCACCAGACCGAACCCACTGTCATTCACCCACCGTCATTCAAACCGTCATTCAAAACCGTCATTCAACCCACCCACCATCATTCAAACCCACCATCATTCAACCAACCCACCATCATTCTGTTAGCAGCCCTGGGGGGAAGACAGGTAGACTTTTGGGGATTCCTCTAGTTCTTTCTTCTTGGTGTCAGCGTCTCCAGACATAGGTGGCTTCAGCAAGGCTCCCTGCACACAGATACCTCCCTCCACACAGACTGTGGCGGAGCCAGAAGTATAAATGAGGATAGTCTTTATAACAAACTTTGTCCAGCTGGTCTCAGCTGTTTTGGAGGTTAGTGGCTCCTCCCACCCAGGGTTTAAAGCTCGCCCCTCCCCACTGTCCAGTTAAGCAGGTTTTCTTTTCATGCAGCTGGTTGCGACAGGTTCAATGCCAGGACCATCCTGCCTCTAATTATAGAGGTAAATAAGGATTTTAATCAGTTAGTGTTAGGACCTGCGATATTATGGTCATGCCTCGAAAGTGGCTCGCATGCTTTGGCCAAAGGGTTAACTAGATAACTCTTTTCAAAGAGATTATATAGGTATTTTACTGTGTATTTTTGTCACATTGTATACAAACAGACATACTGATGGGGCGGCCGTTATTCGAACGGATCTTGAATTGGAAGTAGATATAATCCCCTAAATCTCCCCGGTTTTGGCGCGTTATTTTTGTTGAAATGACCGCGACACATTAGATTTACAAAGCAGGGACTCCTGCTGTGCGAATGCTACCGGCGTCTGCCTTTGTGTAACAGACGCGCAGTTAGAGAGTCTGAATCAGTCACTCTAACTGCGCGCCTCTCACAGGCGATCGCGGGGGTTTAATTAAAATTCTAAAATTACAGTTTTGTAGCAGGGGATCTCCAGAGATTGATTTACCAAGGCTGAAATCAACTTTGTTTAGCTCGGAAGACCCCCTGCTCCCCTACACTAGTATCAACCCCCCCCCCCCTCCAAATAAAATATCATTACCTTAGCGGGTAGCTGCTAAGGTAATGAAGCTGCTTATATTTTATTTTAATTCATAGTGTGCGTGAGCAGGGGGTCTCCTGAGCTGAAAAAAAGTTGATTTCAAGTCCCGGGACCCCCTACTGGGGACCCCCTACTTCCCGAGTTACAGGCCCTGTTATGGGGTGCCGGTATCCCCCTGCATTGTTTAGATTCGATCCCACAGGATTTTAACATGGTGGGTGTACCGGCACCCCATAACGGGGCCTGTAACTTGAGAAGTAGGGGGTCCCCGGACCTGAAATCAATGTGGTTCAGCTCCGGAGACCCCCTGCTACAAAACTGTAATTTTAGAATTTTAATAAAACCCCCGCGATCGCCTGTGAGAGGCGCGCAGTTAGAGTGACTGATTCAGATTCTTACTGCGCGTCTATTACACAAAGGATGACACCGGTAGCACTCACACAGCAGGGGTCCCTACTTTGGGCATCTAATGCGCCGCGGTCATTTCTTTAAACACAGCAAATTTTGTTCCCGTTGTGATCACGGTTTCCCGCATAAATTACCGTGTGAAGTGTTCGAATAACGGGCACCCCATCAGTATAGTCTAATTATCGGTGCAGCAGAAACAATTCACAGGTAGAGAATGTCATTACATTTCTTCTTAATGTCCTTTAGTGTGAGCAATTCATAGTATTTATTGGAGTATAAAGATGTAGACTTGTGCACATATCTCATAAATTGAGAACATAGATAGTAGTTTGTAATGTTATTTGCCTATAGCTCATATAATAGTAGTCGCCCCAACTTAAGGCTTAAATCATTAAGTGGAATTTATGGAGTACTAGGGGCAGCACAACAACCAACAGTTAATGTGCACCTTTTCACCACCACACATTGATAGGACTACTTAGAGCATGTCAGCTATACAAAACTAACTGGCACAGATAAACTCCAGAAGATAACTCACTGTTTGATGAGGTAAACACTCCACTGGGCGTGCATCCAACTTGATAGTAGACAGCAAAGAGAATATCCTCACATGAAGGATAAGTGAAGCACCGCAGATAGGGTAAAAGACAGTGAAACCGGCACACCAAGGATAAAAAATATAATTTTTTTCGGAAGTGACTAAGAGAGGCATCCACAAAAATAGGACAAACAGACAACTCTGACGCGTTTCGGGCAAAGCCCTTTGTCAAAATGTATACTCTAAATTAAATAGTATACTTTAAATTAGATTTTTTTTATCCTTGGTGTGTCTTTTTCCCTATCTGCGGTGCTTCACTTGGCCTTCATGTGAGGATATTCTCTTTTTTGTCACATTGGATGTTGCTCTGGACTTCTTTGTTTCTTGTTTTATACAATTAGCCACACCAAGTAGCACTCCTTTTGACACATATAGTACATGTATACATATATATATTTTGTGGTAATTTTGGGAGGTTTCTGAGAGCTTGCTGGGTATCTCTGTATATATATATATATATATATATATATATATATATATATATATATATATATATATATATATATATATATATATATATGTGTGTGTGTGTGTGTGTGTGTGTGTGTATGTGAAAAAGAAGAGAGAGCGCAAGCCCCATAGCGTAAAATTGTACATTTAATGGTATAAAGGGGAAGTGGGGGGGGGGGGGGGGGAGGAAATGCACTCACAAAGGTAAAATCAATTCAGGCAATTGTGACAATTATCACCACCAATCTGGTCGCTCTGCGTCTGTATTCCACAATCCAAAGTACCCTCAGGGCTGCAGAGATGGTGTGGCTGATGCAGGGATATATGAGAAATCAGTCACTGGCACTCCTGTATGAGCAAATAATGGTCTGATGCTAATGCCATTAATCAAATATACTTTACCAACAGCACGGATGGCAAACAAAGGCAACAGCACTCAGAGATGTAAGCACAAAAGTGTATTCAGAAATAAATAACACAGGTCCAACATTTCAATCGACACAACGGGATCTTTCTCAAGGGGGTGTGCAAAAACCACAGACCGTGAGACCCTTAAATACCCTATCCCAAGTGCCAGACACACCCACCAATCAAACAATTAATTAAACAAAGCGCGCGAAAAAGGCAGATGAGTCACATCATCAAAGCACATACATAACAGCTGAGTCAGAGTCCAATCAGCGTGCCATGTCACGTCTCTGCTGTAAGCAAGAGGAAGCGTCCCGGTTGTCAACGAGACCACTCTGACCATCCTATATTCCAAAAGGAAGCAGGAACACCTCAGGGAGGAGAAGAACGCGATGCACCGCCGTAAGGAAAGAGTGAAGGCTGGTCACGTGACTGTAAAAAACTTTATTGCAAGAAGTGTAGAGCTAGCAAATCCTTTGACGCGTTTCAGCCAATGGGCCTTCACTTTTTCCTTACGGCGGTGCATCACGTTCTTCTCCTCCCTGAGGTGTTCCTGCTTGCTATTGATCATTTCCGGGGGCATGCCGGGCTGCTGTTCAGGCCGCACACATCCTCACCGCCGGTCACAGATCACCCATCATGACGGATGAGTCGTTCGAGGGTTGACGGTGCAACTTGAAAGGAAGAATCTACACAGGCACGGCGTTATTGGCTACACTTGGGTGAGTCCCTTTAATTCAATTATATCAGCGCTCCAAGGGAGCCAATTGCTGGGAGAGACTAATAGCACCAGTGTTAGCCTTGCCTTGACCTGCACCTTATCTATTGAATTTTCCAGTGTCAGCAACTTCTCTGTACTTCTTGAGCACCTTGTTGGTTTACCCTGTGTTTACCTATATTCCAAAAGGGGCCGAACAGACTAGGTTTGTAAGCCAGTGGAGAATCCGACAGGCATTTTACTCCTGGTGCACAGAGGGAAGTAGTCCCCCACACGTGCGTCCCGCTCAGCGGGTAGGATCCACTGCACACTCTTGATTGGGGATGAGATCCGTGGCTGTGTGCGGCTGTTGTAGAAAGTCCAGTCAGCAGAACAACCCAGCGCAATGCACAAAGAGTATGCTAAGTAGACACTGGGCTTAATGCAGCACACTGTAGGACCCCCAAGAGGAGATCCACTGTGGTAAAGGTGCAAGCTGAATAAAAAATTATAAGTCACTGAGTGAAAAAACACTGTCTCAGTCAAACGAATATGTACATGGCTAAATAGGCGGAACAACCTGTAAATGGGCGCAACTGAGTCAGACACCAAAAAGTGAGGGTAAGTGAATTGGGAAACAAACGGGTATGGAGAATAGGTAGGAAGAATATGAACACATGGCCATCTACTGTATAAGTGTCAACACAGGCTACCATAAGAGTATGTACCAGAACATGGCATATCAGAAAAACACACAGACAACAGCAACAGCCCCCTCAGAGCAAGCAAACAGATGTCAAAAAAAGTCTCAAAGGGCAGAAGTCCAATTAAAGGAAGCAGCCCAGGTTTAAGTCTTCATTAAAGCTCCTGGGTGTTATGGTATTCAATTTATGGATCATTTTCGCCTCCAGCTGAAGCAATAGTTTGTGTCTGTTGCTGCCCCTATGTGGGATATGTTCTTGCTTGAAGTGTCTGGCCACCGGTAGGTGCTTCAGGTCATCCTGGTTGGTGGAATCCACAAGGGCTTTCCGGAAGGTGGATCTGTGCACCGCTATCATTTAGCGCTATCTTTTAAGATTTCTTTCCCCACATAGTGCAGCCCGCATGGGCATTTGATGATATATACCATGGTTACAGGACTGACCGGTCGTAGAAAGAAGGTGCCACAGTGCAGGCATCGAGGCCGATAGTGCCACCGGGCAGATGGCAATGCAGCCAGATGCACCGCAGGTGTATCTGGTTGTTCACCCGAACCATCAGGTAACTGCCTGGAAGTTGTACTGTAAGTTGGTGACCTCCAATTCATCTGGAATTTGGTTGGATGCCATCGTAGTTTGGGGAGAGAGTGTTTTAGGATCCTCAATCTTACTCATTCCAAGTGTGAATGAACACGTGACAGCATTGAAACTCCTCCCAGCACTAGAAAATCGCGGATTGGCTGAATGTGGGTAGTCCCTCCCTTAGGTGGAATTAGAGGCAGGGTTTGTGAGTAGAAGGCTGACCTGACTCAGCATAAGCCAGTCACTTTGGTGGGCGGCACCAGAATTTGGCCCTGAAAGGATGCACTGGTTTTGCAAAACTTTTTCAAACTGGAGCTTGCAGCCCATGCGGTCCCGTGTTCTAGGTTGGAGCACCGTTTTGGACATTTTAGAGCAAACGAACACACTGTGTCTGCCATTTTAGGACAGTCCACACTGCAGCATTAGATGTTATAGTCCACTGAACAGTCCTAAATACACACACTCTCCTCTGTCTTGGTGCAAAGATGCAGTACACGCTTCTAGGATAATTTTAGCACTGAAAGCCCTGAGAACAATGATCATTGCAGAGTAGAAAGTGGAGGTCACGGTACCATGCATACTGATCCTGACCCGACTCCCCACGTCACAGTGTGTCATGCCATTTAGTTGACAGGGGTGCACTAGGTCCTGCTTCTGGCATTTTCCTGCCCCCAGTCCATCCTTTTTAAGGCGGATTAAGATTAGGGTACAGCTCTCCCCGGAAACATCCCATCGGTGCTCACCCTTATAATTAACATGAACGTGGGGGTCACACTACGAGGACACCGATCGTGGTGTGCCTCCCCCTCAGCACAGTACGTCGTGCTAGTTTTATAGAATGGGTCACCAGGTCCTGTTTCTGACATTATTTTGGCCCAGCCTTTCACAGGAAGCACTTGAAGGTTCCACCCTCCCGGTTCGGCCTCAGGGAAAAAGTCCTTCTTTCATAGGAATAATGGGTACCCAAGGATTCCTGGTAACATCCATCAGAGGCCCTGGCCCCTTTCTGCACCATTTACCTGCTGCACCCTGCTGTTAAAATCCCTTTTAAACGCTGCAGTATTTCTGCAAAGTCCTGAAAGCCTGTCCTTATCTCAGCAGCACATGTACCCCCACCCTCTAGGAGATACGTGTTGCGGCTACTAGCTGTTGTGGTGCGGCATACCTGTGAGGGTCAGGAGAGCTGAGATGTCTGCGTTGTTATTGAGACCAGGACAGGCTTTTGGTAGTTCTTCATGGTGTCAGCGTCTCCAGTTGTAGAGACTCCAGGGTCTTCTGGAGACAGTCTCCACTAAAACACACTCCATCCATCCTCCCTGCCCAAAAGACTGATATCCAGGCAGGAGTATATAAAAGGGATGGTTTATTGAAATCACTGCAGTTCTTTCTCATACAGCGGATGCAAGGGCTCAGAGAATTCCAGGCCTCTGGATGGTGCATGCTCTTAAGCCTGGAGCCTTTAGATCTTCTAGACCAGTCAGCCATGAGTCCCGACTGTCCTCTCCCACTCCCAGCAGGGAAGAGAGGGTACTCTCTCCAACTCTTTAGTTAGGAGGCGAACAGACTGACTAAATTTGGCACTGCCTCTCTAAGGAACCAGAAGGGGAGGGCTCAAAGTCTGCACCTATACCTGATAGGCTATACACAGGTCATGAGTCACCACGACACTTCTTTCACTCAGAGGGGAGCATGAGGGGGCTCAAAACCCACAGAATGGCCTTTCACAGCCTAGACTGCTAAGGACTTACATGACAGGGGGGAAAGAGAGGTAAAATAGACTAACCATGTTACACGTGCATATTGGACCAGATTTCCTTTTACTAAGGGTACACTATCTCACCCAGCTGCTATTGAAGTTTGCTTTGCATATATTAGAATACAGTATGAATGGATGACTCTTGGTTTAAAGTAAACATGAACGGAGACTATCATCATAGGATGCCAGAACTAAACTGCTAATTAATGGAAGGACCTTAAAAACATTCAAATCTAAGTCCACTCCATAGCACACTCCAAGACAGTGAAAATACTGGGCATTGCCATTGATAGTAATCTCACAAACAATGGAAGAACAAGTAAAACAAACAGTCAAGTTCTGCCTTTACCACCTCCATTCCATCAAGACACTCACCTTAGGGAAAATGACTTGTGGAAGGACACTTCCTGGTCACCTCCAGATCAATCATCTGTACGCAATTCAGAATACCGGAGCTAGGACCTGCACAGACACAATCACATCACTGACTTAACTTCACTGGCTACCATTCAGACAGGATCTGAGTTCATAGTTCACTCTACAGTCTAAAAGGCACACACAGCCTGGCACCACATACTGTACATCAATGAAAACGAATGAATCCATATAAGCCAACCAGACTACTCGGATCAACCAACAACGCACTGCTAAGTGTTCCTCGATTCAAATATACCAGGATGGGCAAAAAAAATTCTCGATAGAAGGGCCCAGACTTTAGAACAAGCTCCCTATAAACATCAAGAAAGCTTCCATCTTCATAATAATAATAGCATGTTCTTGTATAGCCCTGCTAGTTTTACATAGCACTTTACAGAGACGTTTGCAGGCACAAGTCTCTGCCCCGTGGAGCTTACAATCTATGTTTTTTGGTGCCTGAGACACAGGGAGATAAAGTGACTTGCCCAAGGTCACAAGGAGCTGACACTGGGAATTGAACCAGGCTCCATTGCTTCAAACTCTCAATGCTAGTCAGTGTCTTTACTCACTGAGTCACTCATCAAGTTTTCGAGAATTCACCTGATCTGTGAAGCACTTTGGGCACTAGCCTGAAATGTTCACCATATTCACTAGCTGTGTGAAACCCTTGGGTACTAGCCATGTTAAAAAAAATACCATTGATTAATTGACTTGTATCTTACATTTCCAACTTATTTGAAGTGGATAAGCCTTACTGGTGTGCACGACAATCTACTAATAACTTTAAATTGAACTGTTCTACTGTTAAGATCAATATTTTTTGTTAAATTAAATGACTAATTTATTTCCTCTCTTCTGTTGAAAGGAAGATGTTCTATGTTTTTCCCAATTGCTTTCTAAATTACAAGTGCATTTTTCAAAGCTTTTTCAAAAAATCTATATACATTTTGTTGCTGCATACAGTAACTAGTTTTAGATAATGATTTAAGTTTATTGATTCATTCAATATAGTTACAAGGAGGGTAATTCACTATTAAAACGTAATCAAATTTAATTGAATACATAATTATTGTCGTGTTACCCACTTTCTCACCATGTTTATTAAAGGGACTTATCCTTAAAGTTGCAGTTCAAGCTGCCGTTTAAAAAAAAATATATTTTTTTTTTCCCCATTCAATATGTGCATGAATACAATCTACACACTGACAAGTGATTAGCTAAGCTGCAGATCGATCCATTCCCATGTAATCGATTGCTTGCTTGGGGCTATTTAATTCAGTTCTTACAACAGCATTGTGGTCAATGTACAGTAGTCCTGGAATATGAAGTGACTAGGCAGTTTCTAGGTACAATTGGTGCACTGCTAGAGAGAGGGCGGGGCTCAAGAGCCAGAGCCTATCAGAAGGGGAATGGGGCTGTCACTTTGAAAATGCTTCCAACATTAGAAACATTAAAAATGTCTTTAAAACATTTTTTTTTTAAATGCTACAAGTGTTTTCTCATAGTACAAACTGATTTATTAAAAAAAGAAAACACATGTAGAATAATCCTTGAACTGCTGCTTTAATTTCTTTTTCTAGCCTCTTTGACCTATGCTTAAAAACTAATTTGTATCCATTATGCACTTAAAATAGAATGTATCAGGAAAAAAATACATTAAAACACTATTTTACTGGCCTGTTTCTAAAGCCCTGAACATTATTTATTGAAGAAAAAGAATACTTTTTTTTTTTTTTTTTAGAAAGAGGGTGTTTCTTTTACTTCAAGAAAAGACATTACTTACACTATTGAATTTTCATTTTGTCATTTTTATAATTGAATTACCAGTTCACCGTTTAAATAATTATTTTCAATGAATTACAACATATAATAAATCTGTTCCTTCTTGACTTTTTTTTTTTTTAATTACATCAACCTGGTACTTTATTAATTAAGCTAAAGTTATCTCTATACCCCTTCCACTTCCACCTGCTTCTTCTCCAAATATTCACCTAAATAGTCAAATTATACAGTGTTGTGCTACCTGAAATACTTATTTTATGCATGGTTTATTTATATTATTAATAAACAGGGAAGTCTTTTACTGCTCTATAGATTTTACTGTTGTTAGACAAGGTTGACAAGGTATCATGTATCGGCACTTGCTGTATATGCCTCATTGAGTTCACAAGCTACGTTCCTTCACTTTCAGAAGTATGAGATACTGTATGAAGATTGTCTCTATGACCAGAGACCTATTTTACTTTTCTTAGACAATTTCAAGTCACAATTTGTAAACATTTTTTTTATTAAAAGAAAAAAATGTATTAAATGGAAAAATGTGTTCACTCCCAATTAAGCAATTACTTTACCAAAACAAATTTCCCTAGCCAATTCCAATCTCGCTTCTGCCCCAAACACTCCACCGTAACTACCCTGCTAAAAGTTTGCAATGAAATCCAGTGTGGAATGGAACGGGGACAACTCACTGGTGCAGTATTCCTAGATTTTGCAAAGGCTTTTGATACTGTTGATCATGCTATCCTGCTTAACAAACTCCAGTGCTCTGGAATAGGGAAGCATGCTTTAAACTGGTTTCAGTCCTACCTATCAGGTAGATCCCAACATGTGCCCATCTCAGGCTCTAACTCCAACCTCCTGGATATCACCTGTGGTGTCCCGCAAGGCTCTGTTCTGGGGGCCCTACTATTCTCAGTGTTCCTCAATGATCTTCTCACAGCTTGTAAGGAAGCTTCAATACACATGTATGCAGATGACACAATCCTATATGCACTCCCCAGATGAACTGCGCATGCGCACAAAACGCGTAGGGCAGTATTCTAGAGTTGTCAGCAGAACGCAGGCAACTTGGTAGCGTTCAATTGCATTACAGCAGCAGGAAGAGGCGGTTTTCCCGAAGGCCCACCCCCAGTGACGGATTTCCGGTCCAGGAGAGTGCGACAGCGTCGGAGCAGTTCCTGCATCAGCCCGACGCCATTGGAGATATAACCAACACCTCCCAGTGACTGCTAATCAATGCTCATTTACTCGTAACATCTTGTGAGTAGGATTCCGGTTTTATGTGACCGGACCAGCTGCCTGCCACTGTTTTCATTTTGTTATTTTAAATATATGTTGTATTAAATTAACTCTTTATTTTTTAGCCTTGCTTGTATTTGTCAATTGTTTTGTATTTGTTTGTTTAGTGTTTGTGTTGTCTGTGTGTTTAACCAGCAGTTTGCACTATGATGTTTTTTTCTGCTTGTTTTTGTTATACCACGTAACACCTTGCCGTGGATTTATCAATATCCTTGGAAGTACAAGATTCGAAGCAATTCCTTGCACTTCATTCCAATTGGACTCTATACAGACTGTTTTTGGACTTTTTAGACGCCGGTTTGTATTGTTTGCTATATGCACACATACTTCAGTCTGACATTTTGAGACTCGAAAACTGGATTTCCAAAAACAAACTATTTTTAAACACTGACAAGACTGTAACAATGGTATTTGGGACCAAGAGAACATTTTTAAAACTTCCGGTGACTGAGCTCCAGATCAGAACCAATGCTAACACCACCCTAACTCCTTTTACTAGTTTTAAATACCTGGGCATATGGTTTCACTCCCACTTAATATTCGGGATGCACATTGATACCCTGACATCCAAAACCTATGCCAAACTACTTGTACTTTACAGGAACAAACCCTCCCTAAGTCTGCTCGTCAGAAAGTGTATCAAATAGCAGATGCTAATGCCAATTATCGACTATGTATACATAGTATATGGCTCGGCACCCCAAGCCCACCTTAGCAAACTTGACACCCTCTACAATTCAATATGCCGTTTTGTTCTCCAATGCAACTACAGCACACATCACTGCGAAATGCTCAAAGAACTAGATCGGTCATCACTAGAGTCTAGGCGCAAAGTTCACCTTTCCTGTCTTGCCTTTAAATTCTTTATGGGCAAGCAACAATCTATCTGAACAAGCTCCTCACCCCTACCACATGCAGCACTTATCTGAGATCAGACTCCAAAAGACTGTTCATGGTCCCAAGGCTCAACAAAGTATCCGGCCGCTCCTCCTTCTCTTACCGTGCACCACAAAACTGGAACAACCTACTGGAGATTCTCACAGCCGCCACCAGTCTAAGCTCTTTCAAAACTAAAGCGGCCTCACATTTTAATCTGGTCTGTAACTGATACATACGCGTATAACATATATTTTCTTTAACTGTGTATGCAATGTCTTGTATATAATGTATACCCTGTTCACTTATGTAATTGTATTTGTAACCATGTATTATTTTTCTTAACTCTATGCCCAGGACATACTTAAAAATGAGAGGTAATTCTTAATGTATTATTGTACTTCCTGGTAAAATATTTTATAAATAAATAAATAACATAGGGTTGATGAGATCTAATATTTAAAAAAAATGGTCAGCAAAGAGGATAGTAAAACAAATCGCATGCAAAAACATGTTCAAATGTAGACAGACGTCCCCTGTTTCTCTTTCCTGGTGACTAGGGTTGTTCCCGGCATATTCTAGTCACAATGACAGAGGACATATTTATACAGTATTTTCCCTTGGGTACCATTCTCATTTATTGCATAAGAGAAGTGGGATGCTGTGAGAATGATATCATTAGACAAGATAAACAAGGACAAAAATTACTCGACTTAAAAATAACGTTCTACATCTTGCGTTTTGTTAACATGTAGATTTGCAGCTGGGTTTAGGACGTCTAACTCCCACCTACATGACTTATCCCGTGCTCTCTCTTGAATTCCCTACCACACACCATCTTTTCAGAAAACTCACCTCTTTAAGGAAGCCTATCTGACACCTCCCTTGCATTAGCGCCCCCACCACCCCACACTCCATCCTGAAGCATAATTAATCTTACAATGAGAAGCCACTTCTACCTTTTGTATCAGTTGTGCCCCCTTTTTCCCGTAGATTGTAAACTCTCACGAGCAGGGCCCTCAGTACCTATTGTGTCAGTTTGCTTTAATTTGTTTTTATTTGTATGTCATTCTGTTTATGGAATGGCCGTTCCACCATTGTACCAAGCTGTGGAAGATGTAAGAGATTTGTAAATAAACAATAATTAAATAATCCAAAACTGACTGGATTATGAGGGTTCAAATGGTCCTAACTAGTTATCTCCAATCCAGAGGAAAAAAAGATAGGAAACTGTTACGGAAAGTGTAGTGGTCAGAGGAAGTGGGGGGCGGAGGGGGTGTACTGTATAAGAAGAATAGTGAGGAGATGCTCATCCTCTTTTGCCGTTGCTGGCCACAAGGATCCCGCTCTCCCACCCCTGTTATGGCTGTTTGATTGTAAGGTATTAATGTTGTATTCAATATGTTTGTTAAGGTTCTAATTTTAATATATGATTTAAAAAAACGTTTGGTTCGTTTATCACAGCGGTGAAGTAGTGTTCACACATCATGTGGGAAGTAACAGTATTGGATTGGTTCACCTGAGCGAGGGCTTTATAAAAGCTAAGCAGGAGATTGCCAATCTAACCAATACTAAGGAAAATATGCAATAAGCATAAGTCTAATGTGCCTGCTGTGACAGTCGTGCACTATGAGAACCCAGATAGGGTCTTTGTGATTTCTGTACAGGGTAAATAATTCTTCCAGGCTGTGTGCACCATCTGAGGGCACCCTGTAGAATAATTGTCACCCACTGCAATGTGTGCGAATGTGGCATGCGGTATTTACAGAGTTTGAAGTTTAGGGACTTCAAGAATGTCCCTAATGATCTTTCTCCTGCTCTGGGCAGTGAGCAGTATGAAGCCTGCATTGTATTACAAAGTAAAACTTAAATGGAAACAGAGAAATCAGAGAAAGGGTGCACAGAAAAATCTTTAAACTGGGCATAAACAATAAATAGGTTTATTTTTTAAATGAAGTACAGCACCCGGATGAGGCATTTTGCACACAGAAGGCATCCTAGCTCTATTTCTGCAAAGAACAAGGAAAAAATATCAGTTACAGTACACTCAGAAATTCTCTGCTGCAAACATCTAATGCATTGAGATCACTTACCTGTGGCCATTACATTTACTGGAAACCTTCCAACAATCTTTATCAAGCAAAGTCCAGATTCCGGGTTAAAGTCCCCACTTTCAGCATGTTAAAAGAATGAGTTTGTGGCTTTAACCCTGCTCAGGCTTGATAAATATTGTTGGACTTTTTCAACAAACAGTCATTAGTGCCCAAAGTTTATTGGTCATAAAACATTTGCCGTTTACATTTTTGCCTTTCACATATTGTATTCCTCATTGTTTGTACTATAAGATGGTAAAATGATCTACACTATAGAAAGATTAAACAGTATTCCGCTCTGAAGGGTTAAAGTCGTATAGGTCATTAAATCATTATCATAACATACACTAAGGGAACTATGTAAAATATGGTAGCTGTAATCAGTATAGGATACTGGAAATCAGTCTTCTTTCTTAGGTACAAAGAGCATGTTATATTTACATCTCATACATTATGTATACCCTGCACCTCCGTTTGCTTTTATTTTAATGCTTATTTTGAAACAATACGAGCAGTGAGATATTTATTCTGGGTTTTAGGAATATGTCAGAGTTGCCCTATGCACCGAATAACCAGGAATTCGGCTTTCACAGGTCTAAAAGGAGAGAAAAAAACCCCACAATTTATAAAACCAAGCACCAAAAATACACAATAAAAAAAACAAGCACCAAAAATACTTAACAATTAAATAAAAACAGGCATTTGCCAAAAAACGTATTGCTTGTCACTGTATTTATCTGTAGTCCAAAAGGGGCATAGATAAACAACTTGGCAGTCAATGGGCAACCTGATAAAACATATACAATGAAAAAAAATACAATCAATTTTTTTTTTTACTTTTGACTTCTACACCATCTGATTCAGAGTCCAGCAGCAACCGCAGGGACCTCTTGACACTCAACGCAATGCTCCCCAACAGCCGATGAGTTCTTCTTCTTTCTTCTTTATCTTCATCTGTATATTGTAATCCAATGGGGTGGATGTTGTCTCGTCAGCTTTTTAAGGTCAAATGAGACGAGACTGGCCTTATATAAGATCTGTGACATCACATTTGAGTGTCAAATGGTACACCCCCTAGTCCTACTCATAAATCCCATCTCGCCACCCTTTGGGTGGCGAGATGAAATTTGCAAGTTGCCTGCTAGCTGAGAGCCTCAATGAGATTCTTGTAGCTACCAGACCTGGGTGATTTTAGAAAAAAACGTGAGTTGGAACAATTGTTCATCAAAGAAAACAACTGCTCAGCATTTTCACAAAATCTAATCTCCTTTTAAGCTTGTGTAGCCCCGGTTCCCTCTGGCTACCAGAGACCCCCTCCTTTTCCTTAGCGCGGTCGCGGGTGCCCCCGGACCCAGCGACGGACCCGCCGGCTGTTTCCAAAGGTGGGGGTCAGAGCAGGGAGCGTTTTGAGTCTCGGGAGGCTCGGCGGCGCACTCGGCTAGCGGGGGCCGCCATGGTGGTTTGCACGCGCGGGCACAGTAATCGCGCATGAGAAGTGAAGTTGCGGGAGTTGCGGCGACCATTCCAAAGTTGCGCATGCGCAGTGCAATTGCGCACGCGGCCCCAATGTTAGAGCAGCATCCACGGGACTACAACTCCCATGAGGCCTAGGGAGGAAAGCCCCAGGTGACCCAGAACAGCCAATAGGGCTCAAGGATTCTCGGCAGTTGCTTTTAGATACAGTTGGCAGTTGGCAGTTAGCAGTGGGAGCAGGGAGCTAGTGAGTGAGGGTGCAGGGGAACAGTAGCCCCTTGCACTAGGCCAGATAACCCCCAAAGGCCCCAATATAACGATTACCCTTGCCCTAGTTTGTTGGTTGCTTAAGGGACAGGAGATCTGCTCCTTTAGCTATTTGGTTAAGTAAAGATACACACTGTGGCGTGCAGCCTGATTTCTGGGTCTGGGCTCAGACCCTTCTATATATATACACAGTGTTCGACAAATCACCCAAAAATCTACTCGCCCAACCAAAAAATCTACTCGCCACCTAGTCCCGCCCCCAACCCCGCCCCTAGTCCCGCCCCCAACCCCGCTTTAAAATAAAATATATAATTAAAATTAAAATACATTTAATAAATTCCTAGTCAGAACAACATTCGTTTTTGACAAATGTATTTAGTGTGTGTGTGTGTGAGTAAGTGTCGGATCTAGAAATAAAAGCCAGGTGTGGATGACTAGTTTCCTGAACCCCTTAACCAGTGTCTGGACGTCCCCTCTCCACAATATCTAAAGCAGCAATCCCGCCTGGGATCTTACCTGATCCGCAGTCCCTCAATGTCCAGGTACCTCATTCCCGCAATGTTATAAGTTGGAGGGAATGTGTTCCCTACCTGTCTTCTGGGTTAGGGGGGATTCCGATGTCTTCCGTGTGAAGCTTGAGTCAGATCTGGAAGAAAGCAGTATAGGTTATTTTGGTGTAGTATAGGACAGTTAAGATATATAGGGTAAATAAGATATCCAGATACAGAGAGGGGGAGAGAGAGGAGAGAGGAGAGAGAGGAGAGAGAGGAGAGAGAGGAGAGAGAGAGGAGAGAGAGAGGAGAGAGAGAGGAGAGAGAGAGGAGAGAGAGAGGAGAGAGAGAGGAGAGAGAGAGAGAGGAGAGAGAGAGGAGAGAGAGAGGAGAGAGAGAGGAGAGAGAGAGAAAAAAGAGACAGAGGAGGGAGAGAAAGAGAAAAAAGAGACAGAGGAGGGAGAGAAAGAGAAAAAAGAGACAGAGGAGGGAGAGAAAGAGAAAAAAGAGACAGAGGAGGGAGAGAAAGAGAAAAAAGAGACAGAGGAGGGAGAGAAAGAGAAAAAAGAGACAGAGGAGGGAGAGAAAGAGAAAAAAGAGACAGAGGAGGGAGAGAAAGAGAAAAAAGAGACAGAGGAGGGAGAGAAAGAGAAAAAAGAGACAGAGGAGGGAGAGAAAGAGAAAAAAGAGACAGAGGAGGGAGAGAAAGAGAAAAAAGAGACAGAGGAGGGAGAGAAAGAGAAAAAAGAGACAGAGGAGGGAGAGAAAGAGAAAAAAGAGACAGGAGAGAGAGGGGAGAAAGAGACCAGAGAGAGGGGAGACCAGAGAGGGGGGAGACCAGAGAGGGGGGAGACCAGAGAGGGGGGAGACCAGAGAGAGGGGAGACGGGGGAGACCAGAGAGAGGGGGGAGACCAGAGAGAGGGGGGAGACCAGAGAGAGGGGAGACGGGGGAGACCAGAGAGAGGGGAGACGGGGGGAGACCAGAGAGAGGGGAGATGGGGGGAGACCAGAGAGAGGGGGGCAGGGGTGACTGACTGACCGGGGCAGGGGTGACTGACTGACCGGGGCAGGGGTGACTGACTGACCGGGGCAGGGGTGACTGACTGACCGGGGCAGGGGTGACTGACTGATTGGGGGGGGGGGGAGGTACCTCTGGTGTCACACATACTCCCATACACACATACACATTCTCCTATATATATACATACATACACACACACACACACATACATACACACACACGTACATACACACACTCCCACATACATACACACACTCCCACATACATACACACACTCCCACATACATACACACACTCCCACATACATACACACACTCCCACGTACATACACACACTCCCACGTACATACACACACTCCCACATACATACACACTCCCACATACATACACACACTCCCACATACATACACACACTTCCACACACATACACACACACACACATATATACACACACACACACATATATACACACCTATATACACACACACAGGCCGCGACCAGCACCACCACGCTCCCCCGCCCATCTCCTGCTCCGCTCCCACATGAGGGGGCTTCCCCCGCTCCCATCACCCGGCGCGCTCTCTGACGCGGGACCGGGGGGAAGCAGGGACATGAGGGGGCATCCCCCGCTCCCATCACCCGGTGCACTCTTTGACGCAGGACCGGGGGGAAGCGGGGGGGGGGGAAGCGGGGACATGAGGGGGCATCCCCCGCTCCCATCACCCGGTGCGCTCTCTGACGCGGGACCGGGGGGAAGCGGGGGGGGGGGGAAGCGGGGACATGAGGGGGCATCCCCCGCTCCCATCACCCGGCGCGTTCTCTGACACGGGACCGGGGAGGAAGCGGGGGGGGGGAACGGGGACATGAGGGGGCATCCCCCGCTCCCATCACCATAACTGCGGGCAGCAGGAGCACCGGGGAGGGGAGGGAGGTGGAGGAAGGCACAGATAATACTTACTGTGTCCTCCATCCTCCATGGGAAAAAAATGGCCGCTCGTTGGGGGCTGGCTCATATAGAGCCTGGCCGCGCGCCCACAAAGCCTGGGAGCACACGCCAATCATCTGTCAGGTAGGGGGAGTTTTTTTTTTTTTTCAGCCAGCGCGAGCAGGGAAATTTCAGCGCGAGCAGGGAAAATTTAAAAAACAAAACACGTGTGCTGCTTGGGCCAATAGTTACTCGCCCGGGGGTTAAATCCACCCGCCCCGGGCGAGTAAATGTATAGGATTGTCGAACACTGTATATATTGACTATCTTACCAGAGACTAATATATATATATATAGACTATCTTCACGGAGGCCACGCTAAGCAGCGACTGCAGCCTGCCGGCTGCAGACGGATCCCCTTCAAGGTACAGATGTTGCTGAGCCGCGGTGATATTATCCACGCCGGAATTCACCCCACGCGTAGGAGGACATCACGTCGAATCCGGCGGATCCAAACCCAGTTGAATATCGGCACCCGTGGCCTGGAGCCCCGGGCAGGTACCTTTAGTAGTGCCCTAACACTTACTGCTGCGACACACTTTATTCGAGCCGCCGCTCCTCACCTCTGACAAGCCCCGTTGCGTTTGCCTTCCCAGCCATGGTTCATGCCTGGCTGACGGGCGGCTGATCTGTTAAATGATAATGATTAGGATTTAATAGGCTGCAATGCTTCGCGTGTCTACCAGATGGCATAAATTCATGAATTGTAATGCAGTATATATATATATATATACTGTTTAGTATTGCAGCCAGCGGGAATAAAATGCTTCAATCCCTGCCTGGAAAATAACGCAATGCACTCGGGCAGAAAACAGTCACAAACCTCAATACACCCGGGTATACCCGAATTCGTGGGACTAGCCGAGCTCGAATAAAGTGTGTCGCCAGTGTAAAGGGATAGCGCTATCTCTAACACATTGAGTGGGTGTGGACATAAAGGAACATCAGGGGATTGGTGCCCAGCACCCAAGGTACTTTGGAGGAGGGAATATTTATGGTGATGTGTGCACCCAGTGCACGTCTATGTGTATGACTATATGCATTATTCTGTGTGGTACAGGTACCGAAGTTATTAGTATTAGCAATAGTAAACAGTTATTAGCATACACTGTGTGCGTGTTTTATTATTGTGGTTCCTGTAAGAGGACCATCCCACTAAGGTGGGAGCCCTTACAGGTGGAGGCGCTGTGTTCAACGAATGATCATGTAACCCCAGGCTCCCAGTGGCGGAGGTTCAGGCCTTCTGTGAGCCTATCAGGTAACGCACCACACCCGGTAACACAATTGTATTTCCCCACATGGTCCCCATCTGCGATAGGGGGGGGCAAAAGGTGTTACACTGATAATAGTATTTTTTTTATGCCAAGGTGATAACATAATCATATAATGAAGCCATTACAGCATATGAAATATTCAAGAAAATATTAAATTAAACACATGAAGCCCTGTTTCCTCCCTTCTCTGGGAAATTCTACAGCTTCATGGAGTGTCATGGTGCATACCTGTTGGGAGCAGGAAATCTTGAGCTGCCGCATTGTCATAGGGCAAACAGGACAGGCTTTTGGGTTCTGATTATTGCAGTTCTTCTCATGGTACTCAGTGCTTCCAGCTGTAGTGGGCACCAGGGTATTCCGGAGATCAGTTCCCACCACTGCACATATACTCCACTCTGCCCAGGAACTGACACTCGGCAGGTGAAAAGTGAACAAGGATCTTTATTGTGCATCATGATATACAGCCACTGCAATTCCTCCTACAGTGCTGTAAGGTCTTTTGAAGTCCCAGACTTCTAGATGGTGCCTACCCCAATAGTAGGGGTAATGAGTCTTGATATTCTCCAGGCCTGAGCCTAGAGTGGGCCAGCTCATCCTAGCAATGGGAGAGCCCATGCTCTCACTTCCCTCTCCAGAGCAAGACTGACTAAACTAACTTTTGGATACTCCTCTTCCTCAGGAAGCAGGGGCGGGCCCATGGACTGCACCTATCCCTGATAGGTTACACACAGGCCATGAGTCATCACCACACTCCTGTCCATAAAAGAGGAGCACAAAGGGGGGATCAATAGCCCACAGATTAACCCATTAATGCCCTGAACTTACTAGGGGCTACATAACAGACATACTATGGGGAAAGACAGGTATTATGGGACATACCCTGTTTCACACATTTCTGGGAAACAAATATATATGCACTTTAAGAGAGAACCCATTCAGTACTGGAAAGGTCCAGCAATGCATTAATGGGGTTAAATAAAAGATGTAGTGTGTGGCATTATTCCCCAAGATAACCCAACATATCTCATAATTATTATCATCATTTATTTGTAAAGCGCTAACATATTCTACTGTGCAGTACAATGGGAGTACATCATAACAGAATATCACAGCGTTTCCATAGGATTCAAATGCAGTGTTCAAAAATTCAATACACACAAAAACCAGAGCAACCAAATATAGCATAAATAAAGTGGGAAAAAAGGGAAAACAGACAAACATACAAGGGAATAAAAACACAAACATAAACATAAAAAAAAAATAAAAAAGGCACAAAGAAGTCCAAAGTGCAAAGGTAGGCAACGTCGACGTTTCAGGACATTCAACCCCTTTTTTTCTGGCCCATTCCTACATGAGAGAAAATGTAGTACTTCCCTCTTATAACCACAAAAATCTAACAGAGTCCCACCTGGAGCCTCAAAATGCTGGGGAAGCCAGACGTGTGGGGATCATCGGAGCGCTGATTTCTTTGCCATCATCACTTACAACAGGACTTTGAAGAGTATAAGTATTACTTTTGCATCTTGAGGTTCTAGATGGGATTCTGTTAGATTTTTGTGGTTACAGTATAAAAGGGAAGTACTACATTTTAATTTTTTTTTCTTTGTTTTTTTATTCCCTTGTATGTTTGTCTGTTTTCCCTTCCCCCCCCCCCCTTTTTTTGATACTATGTTTGGTCGCTCTGGTTTTTGTGTGTTCATTAATAAAAATATAACAGTACTCTAACCTTGACTGCATTATCTTTGAGTGCGGGGTGGACAATATTTTGGCGTACTGTATTTCATACTTGTGTGGGAATTGGTGGGGATTCCCGATCTCCCTGCACCTTTTCTACATCAGTTACTGTAGATAAAATATGGTTCTACACTTAGGTGGTGCTGTTTGTCTGTCTTGATATACATCACAAAATACCCCACCATAAAGCAGTAGAGGACAATGAAGCCTGTTACATGTGTCTGTGTGTCTCTGATTTCCATATAATTTCCATGGGAAGCAACAAAACATAACCATGAAGCATAGTAAGAATAATATAAATGAATTTGACTGTTTATGCACAGTACATGCTTCCTATGAGTCTCTCACAGCTGTTCTGCTATTGACTCAAAACAGGTGTGTTAACTTAACATATGCACTGCGGTGTTCTATATGAATTGTAAGCTCCCAGGAGCAGGGCCCTCATTCCCTCTCTGAACCTGTTTACGCTTGTGTGTCCTTATTTAGTGTGTCACTCAGTTTATATAAATCTATAGCACAATTGTTCCGTGCTGTGGAATATGTTGGTGCTTTACCAATAAACTCTACTAATAATTCAAACCCTTTCTCTTTTATACGTAATACTGTATTTCTTTTATACTCAAACATTAAAACAACATCATTCAAATAAATAGTTTCGTTGTTACATTCATTTCTTAATCAACTGATTTAATATATATATATATACATATATATTTGCTGAAGTTTTCTTTTTCTTCAACAGAAACTGCACTTTTTTTTTATTTAAATGAGTAACTGGAAATCAGACCAATGAGCCTCTTTATGCTGCATATAGAAGGCTAACCATTAAAATTTCTCTAGCATAGGCAGCGATGTTATTAACTTCCCAATATAAAAATGTTAAAATGTCATTAAAAAGTTTCAATTCCATCATAATTCTCCCTAATAGCGCAAATTTTGAGTGTTGCTATTCGGTTCTGAAATTGCATTTTCAAAGAACATTGTGCTTTATGTCTTAAATTACCTAATTACCATATTTATTGCCAGATTCTGTTTTCTAATCCCTTATGACTTTGTCAGATGTATTTATGTTCTGTTCATTTTGCTCTTATGCAAGAGGGACATACAGTACATTAATTAAGGGAAAGCCGGAGCATGCCGGAACCTGACTTGTATTTCCTCCTCTTTACAGTCAACATCCATATCCATAGTACTTAATGTCTCCATTTCTAACCAGTTGGCTGGCTAAGACACTACAAAATAAAATGTGCAGCAATTACATGTGATAATTTGTCACTTTTTAACTACGTAGCATGATGATCAGTGTACCCACATATCCACAGGGGGTTATTGAGAACCAAGCTTTGGTCTCATTAAAAGTGTTTACATGGCATCAGAATACATTGAGATACAGTACTTACAGTACCTCCATGATGTTTTTAGAAACCACATTTATGTTCTCATAATCATTGACCATTTATTTAGCAACAAATCTAATTACATTAAAAGGCAACCACATCAAGTAGAATGTCATGGACGTTGTCAAAGCTTTTGGAATAACTAGGAGGTTGTTAGTACAATCTGTAAAGACATTTATGATGATTATTATTGCAAATCTGAAGTATCTTTAAAAATCGCTGCCACTAATTATTTTGATATTAAAATAACGTGGTGCAGTTGAGACCAGATACTGTACCTCTAACATAACACACTTGTATTAGTTTCAATTAATACTCACTCTCCACAATTGACTGATCATTCGGGTAACAAACAGGAGGTATGTTTTAGGGGGAAAGTCAAGGAAATGTAATTCAGGCTCTGTTTAAGAGATTAACAAGATACTCCTTATAGTGAATTAATACATTATGAAATTATTACGAATGGCTGTGTAATAATAACAGGGAATAGATAAATAGCTTAATGCAAAACTATTTATTGTATATCATATATGAAATAATATACGTATTGTAAGTGTAGCCATGCATAATAATGACTGCATATTTCTTCTCTGTTAGCAGTAAGTCCTGTTACACACAGGCCTGCCCACAGTAGTTATGGAGGTTTTACCTCACACCCTAGTATGGTGCCCTGTGTAAGGATGGGAGTGGCTGTATGCTCTGAGTCCCTGGATAGTGACCTCAGAGATGCGCCTGCCCCCTGGAGTATAAACGGCACAACACTGACAGTTAGTGTTGTTGTTGGTGGAGAAATAGTAACCAGAAGGTACAAGATTGGAGAATTACTTTTGTGACCCTAGTGCAGTAACTAGCGGTAGCAGAGTGATCAGTTAAGTTGTCTACGCCATACTGTGTCCAGGGACCTGGCACAGCGGTGATCTCCCTAGGAGAAAGGGAATACCACTTCAATACGGGAGGGCGTACCTGGCAAAGGGACAGCACGGAGAGATGTGCGGCTAGAGCCGGCAGCTGCATGGGGCAGTCTGCTACATCCCTGTATTCAATAAAGATGTCCTTGAGAAAAAGAACCCCACTGTGTGAGTGTGAGATTACTCAACAGTGGATGGCACCAAGAAGGAGTTCCTCACCAGGACCATCTCCCTGCGGAAGCACAGATCCTGATGAGGTGGAGGCGCTGCACATGATGTAAGTTGGACTCGTACCCCCTACCTCAGCTACCTGTCCTGATTGACATCCCCTAATAACACCAAGCGGGAGACTCAAGAGTCCTGTTACTTGCAGGTGCACCACCACACACGCCTTGTAATGGGGGACTGGTTAGACTACACGGGCCAATATGAGATTGGGTGGGTCGGGCCAGAGGGAGCACCCGTTACAATTGGAGGCGCTGCTGAGATACCTGTCAACAGGACAGGCTTTTGCTAGGCACACATTAGGAAAGAGAGAGTGTCTGCTGCCACTTTGTGCTTGAGGGACGGAGCCAGGGGTAGTCAGGGAGGTGCTGGATATGCATGCCGCAAAGACGCCTTGGGATCCGTTAGGGGTTAGTGAGTCTGGAGCCGGGGGCTATTGCTGTTCTAGTCGCCTTGAGGTAGCGCTAGCGGGGGACGCCTGAAGGGGTAAACTGGTAACTGAGAGCAGGAATTCTGGAAGGGTCCGCACTAGGCTAGCCAAAAGTAGGTCGACGCCCAAAGTGCTGCATGGAAGAGCCAGAGTACTCTAGTCCCCATTCCAGATCACTTACCAAGGAGCACAGACTGGAGGAACGTGTTACGGTAGACACAGGAAGGGTGAGCCTAGCCTGAGGTAGTGCACACACGAGTCAGATCTACGTTAGGTACACAAGGTGGTGCACAAGGCATGTTTGTTGTACAGATGTGGTAGCTGCCCCGCAGAGCGGAGCTCCACGTACAGAGAATCGGTGTTCAACCAGAAGACACAGAGAGAGAACTGTCAAAATGGAGGATCTGTACAGAACAGAAGGTCCAGGATGGCAGGGAAAGAGAACCACAAGAATGGAGGATCTGCACAGAGCAGAAGGTCCAGGATTGCGGTCCGATGAAGAACAGGCTACAGAAGAGACTTTTGTGGGCTTGTTATGGAATGGCGTGAAAGCCGTGGCTGCGCCGTGTTTGTCCTGCCTATGTTCTTGGGAAGATACCCCTGAGAATAGTGAGGACGAAAGTCTTACGAGATGGGAGGAACGAAATGGACTTTGTTATACCCCAATTAACAGACAGCCAGACGTTGCCTTCAGTGAGAGAAAAGACAGTGAAAGAAA
The DNA here is from genome assembly GCF_040206685.1 of Ascaphus truei. Classification (NCBI taxonomy): domain Eukaryota; kingdom Metazoa; phylum Chordata; class Amphibia; order Anura; family Ascaphidae; genus Ascaphus; species Ascaphus truei. The sequence goes on from NC_134484.1 coordinate 38,183,465, forward strand.
AGACAATGCTTACCAAGATGGCGGTTCCCGCGTTCCCGGGACACCGCGTGGGCATGCTGCAAAAGGTCTTGCAACTTTGCAGTCTGCTAGATGTTGGCCAGGATTGGCGCCAACGCGAAAACTCCACCCCGATGGGGAGTTTGGCGCGAAAGCTGGAGCCGTGCCCTCATGGACTATGACTCACTCCGCACCTGTGCTGGGTCAGCCTACAAGTCTACGAGACATCCCCCTAGTTTCAACCAGGGGGAGTGGTTTGCGGTCTCACCGGATGTCGCAAGAGGAAATGGGAGGAAGGGTGACTATATCAGCCCATGCCTTTCAGTTGCGAAGAGCCATTGATCAGTATCGACCTCTGAGCAGAATACCTCCGCTGATAAAAATGGCTGAAGCTGTTGATAAAGTGGACCAAGGTCCTGTGATTTCCACGCATCCTTATTCGGCTCCAGGAGGCTTCCTGGTGATCCGGGTAAAGGGTGTGGAGACTGTGGCGTGTCTCTGCCTGCAGTGCAGACTGCCGGGCGGAGCTGTGGGCAGCGAAGCCCGATGCCCCCACTGTGGACTGCAGTACATGTGGCCCATGACCACATTCGTACCGGTGCAATCTACGGGAATGACCGGAAATGTACCGGTGGCGACAGAAGAGCAGCCGGGAGCTCTCTGGAACAAGAGGGCTAGTCCCGCAGAGTCGGAGCCATCATTGGTGCTTCCGATAGAGAAACTCAGCCATCGGAGAGGTGATCACCGAGGAGCCCATCGCCGGTCTCCTACTGGGATGCCTCGGCCGAACTGCAAGCTGGAATCCTTGGATGAGGAGTGTGCAAGGCTGGCGAGTAAGACAGTCATCAGACGAGACTGTCATACCATTGGTACGCCATGGAGGGATGAAATTCCTCGTGGTATGGAGACGCGGAGTCGAGTGTCTCCTGTACCGCGACCACCCGATCGCCGGAGTCCCACTGCCGTGGTGACTAGTGGATCGTACGGAGGCCGATCTACCCCGACCCTGCACGGGACTAAGACACCGTGTCTGTCGCAGACCCAGGGAGTGGAAGATCCGGAGGAGCGAGTCCAGAGCCAGACTGGATCGCGTAGCAGAATGGCGTTGGAGGAGATCCTTGTGGAGGAAGAGATTCCGCTTGAGAATCCACCGCAAGATGGCGTCGCCGCACGTGCGTGTGCGGAAGTGGTGCCGGAAGACCAGGGAGGCCCCGAGTGGGAGATGGTGCCGCCTCTGCGATCGAGCAGCGGGAAGCGATCCCCTATTGTCCAGGGGAACGGACGGTTGAACGGAAAGCCCAGGAGTCCCAAGGTTGAAGACAAAGATGGACTTTGTGGCGATGCTAAGGCAGGTACCGCTGGGGAGCAGGTCGAAACCCTGTCCGTGCCTACTGTTCGGTCCCGTCCCCACACCCCGTCCACACCCAAGGTTAGTCCTACGGCCCTCGCTAAAGCCCCTGTACCCGTCCCTATCCTATTTGGATCTAGTTCCAGTTTAGGGTTGTCCGGGGAGTCACGGGGTCCTTTTGATGATCGGACTGGGAGCCTGGACTTGGGTACGTCGGATGATGGGTCGGAGGGAGGAGGGAGCATGTCCCGACAAGTGTCGGTGTTCAGTGATTGTCCTAGCGGGATGAGTATCACTGTTAGCAATACCTCTCATCGCAAGGGAATTAATATCCGATCTGAGGGTACATCTGGAGTGTCTTCTGGTGGGCCTGATGAGGAGTCCCTAGAAGAAAATGTAGATTCTAGCTCCGAGGAACGGAAGGAGACTAGGTGGTGGGCCCCCTTGTATGAGGGGTATGTCTCGTGGCTTGACCGCACCCGCTTTATTTTAGAGAGAGAGGGGGTGGTTGATCACTGGTGGGCTGCCGGGGATTTTGATGATGAATCCTACCTTAGGGCTCTAAGGGTACGATGGGACCGTATACAGGCAGGCCTAATTATTCCTAAGGGGTCCGCAGGGTTAGATGATCCGGTGGAGACACATGAGCCCCTATCATGGGTGTTGCCCGGGAAGGCTGGTCAAACCAGTTTAACTAGGGCTTGCAGAGCTGAGCGAGCTATCATTGCCAAGTACAGGAAGTCCCATGGGCTTGATTACCCCTATGTCCCTGAACCTCTAATGACAGAGATAGAGGAGAATAGGGAGAGATGGCTCAAGAATGATATTCAGTATTATATCATTGAGAGAGGGGGAGCCATTAAAGGTATACAGGCCGAGCAGAGGGTAGCTCAACTGATGCGGGTCTGGAAGATAGGGCGCAGTGTACATATGCACAAGGTGGTGTACTGTAATGAGAGAGGAGTACCACGGGAATACAGCGTGACTGTGCATGATGCCGCGGGGCGAGAGGTGAAGAAGCCAGATCCTCGGCATTACTATTGAGTGTCCAATAGAGTGGTCTGTTGTTTCTTTTGCGCTCCCTGCTGGTCAGTGAGTGTACTGAGCTTTCATTATTATGTTCATGTAATGATGTTTGCTGTGTAATTTGTGTGTTCTTTTGCAGTGTTTCCTGGCGCAAGGTACACCAAATTTAGGTCCCAGCCGGGACGGTGGGTATTCACCAGGGGGAGTATGTAGCCATGCATAATAATGACTGCATATTTCTTCTCTGTTAGCAGTAAGTCCTGTTACACACAGGCCTGCCCACAGTAGTTATGGAGGTTTTACCTCACACCCTAGTGTGGTGCCCTGTGTAAGGATGGGAGTGGCTGTATGCTCTGAGTCCCTGGATAGTGACCTCAGAGATGCGCCTGCCCCCTGGAGTATAAAGGGCACAACACTGACAGTTAGTGTTGTTGTTGGTGGAGAAATAGTAACCAGAAGGTACAAGATTGGAGAATTACTTTTGTGACCCTAGTGCAGTAACTAGCGGTAGCAGAGTGATCAGTTAAGTTGTCTACGCCATACTGTGTCCAGGGACCTGGCACAGCGGTGATCTCCCTAGGAGAAAGGGAATACCACTTCAATACGGGAGGGCGTACCTGGCAAAGGGACAGCACGGAGAGATGTGCGGCTAGAGCCGGCAGCTGCATGGGGCAGTCTGCTACATCCCTGTATTCAATAAAGATGTCCTTGAGAAAAAGAACCCCACTGTGTGAGTGTGAGATTACTCAACAGTGGATGGCACCAAGAAGGAGTTCCTCACCAGGACCATCTCCCTGCGGAAGCACAGATCCTGATGAGGTGGAGGCGCTGCACATGATGTAAGTTGGACTCGTACCCCCTACCTCAGCTACCTGTCCTGATTGACATCCCCTAATAACACCAAGCGGGAGACTCAAGAGTCCTGTTACTTGCAGGTGCACCACCACACACGCCTTGTAATGGGGGACTGGTTAGACTACACGGGCCAATATGAGATTGGGTGGGTCGGGCCAGAGGGAGCACCCGTTACATAAGTTATATATAAAATAATAAATTTTCTTTGCTTTGGGTTGTGCACTTTTTAACTACAGTATAAAACACTACTGGGCAAAGTTATAACCAGATTGCATATGACTTCTTACATGTACCTGTAGAAGTGAAGGATGATACTCACCAGGGAGGAAGTCTTTTTACTGTACAGTATGTCAATGTTGAACAGACGTACACTTGCCTAGACAAGTGAAAAGAAGACCCCTATACAACTAGCACTCATAGGATGGGTGTATGATATATACAAAATAAAATATTTTGTATATATCATATACCCATCCTATGAGTGCTGGTTGTATAGGGGTCTTCTTTTCACTTGTCTAGGCAAGTGTACATCTGTTCAATATATCCTCACCCCTGGCACAATTTCATAGACTGTAGCAAGAGCAAGCTTTTTTCCCCTCTCTCCCCCATCTTTCCCACTCTCTCAGATTTCAGTATGTCAATGTAAAACCTTACCATAATGGTTACAATAAAAGTGATTATATCACGCTAAATGATCAAAGAAAAGAGTTCTGTAAGGCCATCCTCTTAAATTCATGTTTCATGCTAAGACAAGCTGAAATGTCATCTTCACAACAAACTTAAGAGCACAAATGTGTTTTCGTATGCAAATTAAAAAACTGTTTTTCTGCCTTGACATGCCACGTAATCTACCACATGAATATGTTTTCTGAAAATATAAAACATGTATGCTGTGACACGTCTGGGTTAACCGTCAGATTGTTTATACATAATTAAATTTTCCTTCAAGCACTTAGAAACGTTTAAAAACAATATACAGGATATATATATTTACAGGCAACATTTGCATTTCTAAACTATAAGTTTCAAAAGAATAAGGCGACAAAGGGGGATGTTTTAGTAGCTGTGAGGTTGTCCTTGTAAACCCCCTATGTTTGATACTGTCACATATCTCCCAGGTGTCTCAGGTGTGCACCTTTTTGTGCACAAGGCACATTGAACATTTTGACCTAGAAGTGGAAATGGTCTGGTTTTAAAGGAAGCCAGAGGGAGAGCGTTACAGGCAGGGCTAGAAATTAGGGGGAAGCGGGAGGATCACATCTCTTTAGTTCCAGAGATCGAAGAAAAAAAATGCAGACGAAATAAGAAAATTGGCACATTCAAATTATATATGTACCTGTTTTCTTATTAGATATATTTATTTTTTATTAATATAGTCCTGCTAGCACTGCCTACTGTACAAACCAAGTAATAAACAATTTTTCATAGAGATGTAGCCAACTTTACTGTCTCCGGCACTGCAACTGCTTGCGGGGAGGTAACCGTACCCCAACCGCAAGCACAGCGGCCGTGACAGTAAAGTTGGCTACATCTAAGATTATCATATTATCCCTGCTTTGAATGGGAACCCCCTGCTGTGATGGTCACTAGCTATTGGTTCCTTGCAGTCAGCAAGGTCTTCTGGGATTTCTAGTCAGCTCAGTGATGCCAATGCCCTTATATTTCTTTATTTATTTATAAAAATGTTTTACCAGGAAGTAATACATTAGTTACCTCTCGTTTTCAAGTATGTCCTGGGCATAGTTAATATGACAAATAATACATGGTTACAAATACAGTTACATAAATGAACAGGGTATACATTATATACAATGCATTGCATGCACAGATAGAGAAGATGTATATTATAGGCGTATGTAACAGTTACAGACCAGATTAAAATGTGAGACAGTCTTAGTTTTGAAAGAACTTAAACTGGTGGTGGATGTGAGAATCTCCGGTAGGTTGTTCCAGTTTTGGGGTGCACGGTAAGAGAAGGAGGAGCGGCCGGATACTTTGTTGAGTCTTGGGACCATGAACAGTCTTTTTGTAAGGAATCCACACTTCGGTTTACTGCTTACCTTGCCTTACAGACCTGTGCAGTCCTGGAACACTCCCCATGATATATTCTGCAGCTGTGCAAGCTATTACTGCAGCCCCAGCTTGGGTTCAGTCATTAGAACAATCCTGTCACACGCACCTTCTGCTATTGGTTCGCTGACCTTTAAATACAGCTTTCCCACAATGCTTCTCTGTCGAGCATAATCCTTCTTGGATGTCCGCTGTGTTTGCCACAGCCACCTGTCTTGGCCACCCTGTTTCTTGAGGCCTGCTGCCCTTCCCATAGCAGAGGCCTGTCTCTAGTTCCTGGGGCCTGCTGCTCTCTCTCCTATGCAGAGGCCATGTCCTGGTTCCTATGCTGAAGCGGTGGATCTCCAGCGTAACTTCAGCTTCCTGTTTCCTGAGGTCTGCTGCCCTGCCCATAGCAGAGGCCTGTCTCTGGTTCCTGGGGCCTGCTGCTCTCTCTCTATTGCAGAGGCCGTGTCGTGGTTCCTGTGCTTAACCGGTGGCTCTCCAGCGTAACTTCAGCTCCCTGTTTCCTGTGGCCTGCTGCTCGTCCCTTAGCAGAGGCCGTCTACTAGTCCCGAGGTCTGTTGCTCTCTCTCCCTGCACAGGCTCATTCTGGACTCCTGCGCTGAAGCATTGGGCTACCAGTGCTGCCCAGGGGTGTGCACACTCCGGCCTTCTTATCCCTTCCGGAGATCGGCACCATGGGCCATGGTCGCCGCTCGCACAGAACCCGCTCCCGCCCTGCAGCTCCTACGCTGAAGCGGGACCTTGTTGATTTCCTGTTACCGAAACTCTGCTTTGATAACGTTTACCCTGATGTCTCCTATCCTGACCCTGGCTCATCCACTGACTACGCTGCTCTCTCCAGTCCTGACCCTGCTATGTACGACTACGAATTACGCATTCCGGACCAGTCTGCGCGGTCTAAGGTTGGTGATTATACAACCCCACCTCAGCCACGCGGTCTGGTCCTGGTTTGTGGCGAGCACAACCGTGACACTTTTGGAGTCAGATCTTATATGGCATATCTAGGCATATAAAGGCACTCTGACATCACTGACCTCCTGCAAGGGTTCATGGGAGTTGTAGGGAAATACCCCATGCTGGTATTGAACTCCCAGGAGCCCTTGAAAAGAGGTCAGTGTCACTGGAGATGAGGCATTTACACCTTTTTACCAGGATCATACAGTACATTGAGCAAAACAGGTGAAATTAAATACATTGTGATTTATTCGCATAAATAGGCATAAACACAATGGAACACAAACTACATAAGAAAAGACACACTTACTGGGGAACTGGGTTAAAAAAATAGACTTTCCTAGCTGCTGTGCTCTCTAAAACAGTGTTTTACCTTGACCGGGGACTTAGCTCCAAACGTCCTGAAACTGAAATCGGCTTGCAATCCTAGCCGCGACCTCTACGTTCGTTTTTGAGAACTTGGTCCCAAAATGCTGGACTTAGAAAATATTTCGACTTGAAATTTCTGAAGCCGGTGCTCTGCTATTCGCGCAGTGGCATCTTTTGGTCGTTTCAAGTTTCCCGCTTGACTACTGGCACTTAGAATCTCACGACCTGAGAGCATTTTCAAGGGGAGATAATGCCTGGACAATGTGCCTATAGGTATCCGGGAATCAAGCATGATTCTCGGGTACATTTTTGGGGTATCTAGCAATTCTGTACCCCGACTACCTAGACACATTCTGACAACACTTTATCCGCAAACCTCCTCCCCCCCCCCCCTGTTGGAACTCATACGCTAGCAATCCCTGCTTGCTGGCATCCCTGGAGATATAAAAACACAAAAATTCTTTATTGTCGCATAACTACATAGCATGCATATACAACAGTTAGGCTCAAGAGCTGACACTGTTGAACCCCAAAACAGAGATCAGAGGTAACCAAACAGGCTTAACCTTTTTTTTTGTGAGCCTTGTTACCCCCTCACCGTCACAGTCAGTGGCCCTTGACTTTAGATTAATGAAACTTTACGTTCAGGTTCATTAAGATAACCCTCAAAAATTGAGTGTTTCAAAATACTTTACGAAAAAGTGCACCAAACCCGGTAATGTTAGTGTTAGTGAAAGTGTAAACGGGACAATAAAAAAAACAACGTTAATTATATGAAAAAGATGACACTGACAGGGACGTCCTAGTCACCCAGCCTCCCAATCCCAAGTCATCAACGTCTAAATCTACAGAACTTCAAGAGAAAGAGTTGGATATTTGTGTCAATTCCATGAGTGATATTTCAGATTGTTGGACCCGTGAAATGTGTTTAATAAAGAAACAAGAGTAAACATTGATTATGGCAAAAAATAAATAAAAAATACGATGGTGTGTAGCAACATTTCTCATTTGGGGCCAAACCAACCCGTGGAATACACTGTACATCTATCTCAAAAATGGTGTAATTTTGAAATCGAAGTATGGATTTTGCTTCTTACATGAAATAGTCTCAAACTACAAACTTTTTTTTAAACTTACTAGTAATGCAGAATAACACGTTACAATGAGACTGTAAGCTCTTCGGAGCAGGGACTCCTCTTCCAGAATGTTACATTAATGTCTGATGCACTTATTCCCATGATGTGTTATTTGTAGTTATTTGTTATTTATATGATTGTCAAGTGTACTACTACTGTGAAGCGCTATGTACTGTACATTAGTGGCGCTATATAAATAAAGACATACATACATACATACACAGACTATCACAAGGTTTCCATAGGATTCAGTGATGCAGAATATAACAGAATATCCCACCATAACGCGGCAGCAGGACCAATATCCCTTGCTACATCTTTAATCAGTATTCTACTTATTTACTTGTTTATAGTCACTACATCAAATATTAGTATTTGTTTAGTAATTTGCTGCAACAATTTCAGCGAAATTATGGTTTCTTACGTCACACTGAACATACAGTTATCTTCACTAAGGTCACTCACCATTCTATAAAGACGTACAGGGAAAGGGTATGTAAATGCTATATTCCTACCACAGTATGCAACATAATATATTCAGGTAAGGGAATTGATATTCACAGTGTATGCACTAAGCAGTACTACGTATCTGTACAATCAGCTGTGATAATTTCATTCTATAGGATAGCGCCCATGCCAGCAAGCGTGTTGGAACTGTGATACAGTGAACTATCTCACTAATATAACAATATGTTTGCAATTTTGTGAGATGTGCTTTGTAGTACTAAATTATATAGGATTTCTGTGTATGCAAGCCTAACACCATACAGTGCAATAACAAAACACCACAGACGAAACATAGATGTTGCTTTGGATTAAGGACCCTGTGATGATCAGAGACAATGGAGATTGTAGGCAATTGCACAGAAGAGACTCAGGACTCATGCAAGGGTTCATGGGAGTGCAGTTTATGTTATGTCTTGGCTTCTTCTTGGAAGGCGCCGTGCTGAAGAAACTACAGGTCGTAAAAAAGAAAAGGTACGATAATATGATTCTGAATTTAAATAATATTATTTTTGAAATGTTCTTTAAAAAAAATGTGTATATCTCTTTGTAAACTTAAAGCCATATGGTTTTGTGCTGAAAAGTGATCACAGATGTTTATTTGTATTTATAATTGTGTTTTTTTTGTAAGATTGATTTATATTGAATGTTTAACATTTGAAATTATATGACTGGTGGATGTCGACCCATGAGTTTTTTGTGGGCCGGAAGGGAGATTAATAACATTGCTGGATTTACCCATATTCCCAGTTCAAAAATCCCATTTCCAGCACTGGCTACAGGTGTGAGTTGTAGAGCTCAAAAGTATGCTTTGAGAACGGCATTTCCCAGCATTTAGTTTAGATTAATGCTAGAGCTGCTGTCCTGAATGGCAGAGGTTGTGGGTCTGACACTGGTACCCCCTTAATTACAAGAGTCCTTAGACTTTTCAGTATTGACTTTATGGAAATATTTTAGGAGGTGTAGGGTGTGACTGTCATGGGAGACCAGGTTTATCAACACCTTTTTATACCGGGTCATTGATTGAGCAAAGCAAGGAGGTAAAATAAATTGTAATTTATTTCAGGAAAAGACATACACAATGTAACACATGTTACAGGGTTAACACCCTTACTGGGAACAGGGCTAACGAATAAATCTTTAAACAAAATTCAGAAAAATTACATCTGTAGGAGCCCTTTCCAATGACCAGTAGGTACTCACGAAAGTCCTGGAACTGATTTCGGCATGCAATGCCAGTAGCGACCACTACGTTCTTCAGAAGTGGGACAGAAGAGTTCTTGAGTCAAAATCTTTGAAGCTGGCTCGCGTCTATTTAGTACAGAGCATCTTTAAATTTGCAGCTGTTTGTTTGGCGCTTGGAATCTGCGCACCTGATTGGCTGCAAGTCCCCTTATGGGTTTCAGGGTCTCATTAACCAACCTCTACAGCCTATCAGAGCATGGGAATTCTCCTGCCAGCCTATCACCGATTTGCCGGTATTGTAAAGCCGGGCGGGCACCTTTTTTCATTATGTAAAGGGGTATGCGCCAACCTGGCACCTCTACCTCTTTGCATACTGAGCCCACCCGCTGGCCAGGCTCCACAGAGTCTGGGATCTGGCAAATGGTAGCTGAATAGCCCTGTGTTAGCTCAGGATGTGGGTACTCAAGCAGAACTGCAGTACCCCTCCTGTTCTAACACCTTGGCATCCCTGAGGCTTTCAAGTCTGGACTCCGCACAGACCCAGAGGCACCAAGCTTGGTAGTCATCTGGTCCCTCGGAATCCATGACTTGGAAATCCCACAGTTCATTCACAGGTTATCAGTACATATACCTATTAAACATAACCGTTTAATAAAATATACTGTGTCCTGTATCTTGTGGGATAAAATGTGTAAGTCCCTATTTTGGTGTCAGGGATGGAGTGAGGGTATATATTGCTTACACTCACTAGCCTCATTCTTGGCACACTTTAGAAAGAACTTTTAAAACTTTTTTACACACAGGAAATCACTCACAGCTTTATCACATATCTGGAGCACCCCCTGAACCCCTATACTAGGTTCAGGTTACCTGGGCATGTATCTGGGCACCCCTCCTTATACTAGGGAACCCCTGTTATACTAGGGACTCTGTGTATGGGTGCAGGTATACATTAACCCCTTCATGTCCATTTACCTTGTCAGGATGATGCTGCAGCAGGGATCCTAGCGGTGAGTCTAAAGACCGTTTTCAGAGTTTCAGTCTTCCCGGAGTAATGTGCTTCGCTACATCTGAGAATCTCACTCGATCTCCGGATCCAACTTTTGGGGTATCCCATAACTCTGGAACCCCGATACATAGACACATTCTGTTAAGACTTTTCCCAGCAAACCCACCCTGAAACTTACAGCCTAGAAATCTCCCGGTCCCAGCACCCCCAGAAAGGCATAACACAAATAAATCTTTAATGTCACATAATTTGCACGCAGTCACAGTAATGCATTTCTGACATCTGGGTCCAAGAGCTGACACTCCAGGACCTCAACACACAGATCAGGGGTAACCAAGTGGGTTTAACCTTTATTAGTGAGCCTGGTTAACCACTTCACCATTACAGTGACTCACGTTAATGGCTATGCAAAGTGTCATTATATATTCCCATGGTACCTGATGTGTGCTCCTTTTTGAGCCCAAGTGTTTCTCCCAATGTTATGTGGAGTGAGGTTTCAGGGGATATTTATACAACTAGAGACATTGCTTAAGTGGAAGTCTGTTTCCACCTCCACCTTTACCTCACAAAAGCCCAATTTCAGCCTCGGGAGGAACTTGCAATACCTACAGTATCTTGCCTCCTTGAGGTGGCGGGGGGAAAAAAAGCAATTTTTTTGAAGCGGTTTAGCCATTTTGCACTTTTTGGAGCTATTAGAATTTAGCTTGTTTGCAAAAAAACACGAGTTGTCATTCCGCTCTGATTTGCTGACCCAGAATAAAACTGCCTCTAAAAAAGCCTTTTCCGCATGATTTTGACATGCGAGAAGGGCTTACTCAAAGCAAAACATGCAAATCCGATCGGAAAGGGCGCTTTCCGCACAACTCACAGCTACTAGTATATCTCCCTAAGTATAAAACAAACTTAGTCTAATGCAGAGGGTATGTACTTTTTCTACTTACTTTAAATGGTCTCAAACTTGAAACATTTTTTTTTTACTTACTGATAATGCAGAATAAGACGTTAAAAAGCAGAATACCATAAGGTTGCCATAGGATTCAGTGATGCAGAATATAACAGAATATCCCACCATAATGCGGCAGCAGGACCAATATCCCTTGCTACATCTTTAATCAGTATTCTACCTATTTACTTGTTTATAGTCACTACACCAAATATTAGTCTTTGTTTAGAAAATGGCTGCTACTGTTTCAGCCACATTTTTTCTTCTTACGTCACACTGAACATACAGTTATCTTCACTAAGGTCACTCACCATTCTATAAAGACGTACAGGGAAAGGGTATGTAAATGCTATATTCCTACCACATTATGCAACATAATATATTCAGATAAGGGAATTGATATTCACAGTGTATGCACTAAGCAGTACTACGTATCTGTACAATCAGCTGTGATCATTTAATTCTATAGGATAGCACCCATGCCAGCAAGTGTGTTGGAACTGTGATACAGTGAACTATCTCACTAATATAACAATATTTATTTATAAAAAAAAATTACCAGGAAGTAATACATTGAGAGATACCTCTCGTTTTCAAGTATGTCCTGGGCATAGAGTTATAAAAAATACATGGTTACATTAAAATAACAGGGTTATACAGTCAATTCACAGACATTTCATTGATAGATAGAGTTGGAAAATTGGGTACAGGGGATAAAGGGCTTATGAGTTTCAATTTGTTTGCAATTTTTTGTGAGATGTGCTTTGTAATACTAAATTATATAGGATTTCTGTGTATGAAAGCCTAACACCATACAGTACAATAACAAACACCACAGACGAAACATAGATGCTGCTTTGGATAAAGGACTCTGTGATGATCAAGACGAGGGAGATTGTAGGCAATTGCACAGAAGAGACTCAGGACTCCAGGTAAACTTACTTAGGCTGCTCTTTATTGTCCAGAACAGAAAGAAACAGTAGAGAAGCACTATCCTAGTACTTTAATTATCACTAGAGAAGGAGAGGACAAGAGGGAGCCTAGGGCCTTGAGCCCAAACTAAGGTCTGGTGGGTGCTCAACATCCTTGTGGTGATGGTGAATCCGCTACTTTGGTCCTGCAGACTGGTAGATTCTAGCTACAGCTACTTACGTAGAAAATGTACCCTGGTGGATGTGGTTACAGAATGTTATTTACAGAGAGTTAATCTGTGAAATGTCACAACGAAAAAAACTGTTACTTTACATTTTGTAGAAAAGTATGATACACCAATACTAAAGATGCACAGCTCAATGTAAAGTCATACGGATAGTAACAATTGCTGACATTTTTCCCTGCTGTAAAACTTCCATGGCTGTATCATTATCTTGTCCACTTTCAGTTTCAAAAGTGTTGACACTCTGCCTTGTATGTGAAGGTGTCCACTTCAGCCCCTTATGGCCCCTCACCTTTTGCTGTGACGAGAAAAATCAGTAATGGTATTGTATCTATATTTTTACTTATATAGCTCCAGCAATGTGTGCGGCAATTCATAAAAGAGAGATTACACAGGGAATTTATAATACTACAAGTGCAACGAACATAAAGTCAGACAATAGGATAGAAATCCCTGCCCCGGCAAGCTTATGTAGCCTGATTACCTGTATGGCTCACAGGAGGCCTAATCCTCCGCCACTGGGAGCCTGGGGTGAGCTCTTTCCTCCTTGGTACAGCACCTCCACCTGGGAGGGATCCCAGCACAGCAGGATAACCCCTCACAGGAACCAATTACAGTGAATAATACAAACACAGGTCCATAGGCACAGGTGTATATATACCAGAAGAATGACCTAGGCTCCTCCTCATGGGTGGTGATGTATATATAGGCTGAAAAGAAGTGTAGTAGGATCCAAGGACACTGATTCAAAGACGTTCCTAATATACTGACAGCGTTCCAGATCCCAGGGTGGACAAAACGCCTGAATTAATTCAACACGCTGTGAGTGCATATCTTACCATTTATTGGTTTAACTTCTAAGACATACTACCCTATGTTTTTTTCTCTCTTTTGTCTCCCCGTGCGCCTAGGTCATTCTTCTGGTATCTTTCCTTTACAAGCTTGTGGAGCTTTAGACCTAATTGGCAGCAGACAGAGAATGGGACAGGTAGATTGTAAGGGTTAAATACCCCCTACTATATCTATATGTGGTAATAATTGGTTATATTTCCCTGTGTGATTGCGCTGTATGTTTCTTTTTTCTACAGGTGTATATATAACTGATTTACTAACATACGCACATATCAACACAATACAATAACACCCACACAATATCCCCACCCCCGGCGTGGTTCCCCCAAATTACTGAGGGCGCCCTAGGCACCTAAACACCCGGTGCCCATAAGGCAGTCCCACCCAAATGTATATGGAGTAGCGCTACCCCTGTTTGGATTTGTTGGTGCACTTTTAATACCCCCTGGGCACTCTTGTACCCAGGTATCACCGTCAGGCAAGGATAAGTCAGATCCCACGATGTGGGGCCTGCAAATGTATGTATGTATGTATGTCTTTATTTGTATAGCGCTTCACAGTAGTAATACATGTCATATAAATAACAAATATAAATAACAGATCATGGGAATAAGTGCTTCAGACATACTGTAAAAGGAACATTAAGGAAGGAGTCCCTGCTCCGAGGAGCTTACAATCTAATTGGTAGGTAGGGAGAACGTACAGAGACAGTAGGAGGGAATACTAGTAAGTGCGTCTGCAGGGGGCCAAGCTTTGTGTCATGTGTCCATGATTATCCAGTGCTACTCATATGCTTCTTTAAGCAGATGTGTCTTAAGGTGGGTCTTAAAGGTGGATAGCGAGGGGGCTAGTCGGGTATTGAGGGGAAGGGCATTCCAGAGGTGTGGGGCAGAAAGTGAGAAAGGTTTAAGGCGGGAGAGAGCTTTAGATACAAAGGGGGTAGAAAGAAGACATCCTTGAGAAGAACGCAAGAGTCGTGATGGTGCATAGCGAGAAATTAGGGCTGAGATGTAATGAGGGGCAGAAGAATGTAAAGCTTTAAAAGTGAGCAGTAGAATTGAGTGTGAGATACGCGATTTAATCGGAAGCCAGGAGAGGGATTTCAGCAGGGGAGACGCTGAGACAGATTTAGGAAAGAGTAGAGTGATTCTGGCAGCAGTGTTTAGAATAGATTGTAGGGGAGACAGGTGAGAGGTAGGAAGGCCGGACAGCAGGAGGTTGCAGACATCGAGACGTGAGAGAATGAGGGCCTGAGTCAGAGTTTTGGCAGATGATTAACAGAGGAAAGGGCGTATCTTTGTGATATTGCGGAGGAAAAAGCGACAAGTTTTAGAAACGTTTTGAATATGAGAGGAGAATGAGAGAGAGGAATCAAGTGTGACCCCTAGGCAGCGTGCTTGGGCTACTGGGTGAATGATCGTATTTCCAAAAGCAATGTGGAAGGATGTAGTAGGGCCAGGTTTGGGAGGTAGTATAAGGAGCTCTGTTTTTGCCATGTTAAGTTTCAGTCGGCGGATGGCCATCCAGGATGATATTCCAGAGAGGCATTCAGAAACTTTGGTCTGTATAGCAGGTGTAAGGTCAGGGGTTGAAAGGTAAATTTATGTGTCGTCAGCATAGAGGTGATATTTAAACCCAAAAGATGTGATTAGGTCACCTAGAGAGAGTGTGTAGAGAGAAAAGAGAAGGGGTCCCAGGACAGAGCCCTGGGGTACCCCCACAGAGAGATCAATAGAGGAGGAGGAGGTGTTAGCAAAAGAGACACTGAAGGTACGATGGGAGAGGTAAGAGGAGATCCAGGATAAAGCTTTGTTCCGAATACCAAGAGTATGGAGAATGTGATGGAGAAGAGGGTGGTCCACGGTGTCGAATGCTGCAGAGAGGTCGAGTAATATGAGCAGAGTGTAATGACCTCTGTCTTTGGCAGCATGGAGGTCGTCAGTTATTTTAGTGAGGGCTGTTTCAGTAGAGTGAGCAGTGCAGAAGCCAGATTGTAGAGGGTCTAGTACAGAATAGGTGTTGAGAAAGTGTAGCAATCGAGAGAATACAAGACGTTCAAGGAGTTTGGAGGCAAAAGGCAGGAGGGAGACAGGTCGATAGTAAGAAGGACAGGTAGGGTCAAGCTTGCTGTTTTTGAGTAATGGTATAACGGTTGCATGCTTGAAGGATGAAGGAAAGGTACCAGAGTAGAGGGAAGAGTTAAAGATCTGTGTGAGCATAGGGATTATAGAAGGAGCAAGAGGTTTTAGGAGATGGGAGGGAATGGGATCAAGAGGGCAAGTGGTAGAGGGAGAAGAGGAGATCAGCAGTGATACATCCTCCTCCGAGATAGCAGATAAAGAGTCAAGAAAGACAGGAGGAGAGTTGGGAAGCATTGGGGGATGGGAGGAGGCAACAGATGGGATGTTCTGCCGTATGGACTCCACCTTTTTCTTAAAAAAGTCAGCAAAGTCCTGAGGTGAGATGGAGGAAGAAGAGGAGGCAGCTGAGGGTGGTCTGAGTAGAGAGTCAAAGACAGAAAAGAGACGGCGTGGGTTAGACTTGTGTGTGTTGATTAGTGATGAAAAGTAGGTTTGTTTAGCCTGAAAGAGGGCAGAGTTGAAACAGGATAGCATAAATTTGTAGTGAATGAAGTCTGCGAGCGTATGAGATTTCCTCCAGAGGCGTTCAGAGGAACGAGTGGAGGAACGCAGCATGCATGTGTGGGAGTTTAGCCAGGGTCTGGGGTTAGAAGGGCGAGGACGGCAGAGAGAAAGTGGGGCATGAAGATCAAGAGAGGAAGATAAGGCAGAGTTGTAGTTCCTGACCAGGTTGTCAGGGTCTGAAGCAGAACTGAGAGAGGAGAGGGAGGAGCGTAAAGTGGAATCAAGAGCTGGTAGGTTAATAGAGCGCAGGTTTCTGCAAAAACGAGGGCGAGATGGAGATGGAGATGGAGAGAAGCGAGAGAGAGAAAATGAGATGAGGTGATGGTCGGAGAGAGGAAAAGGGTAAATGGAGAAGTCGGAGAGAGAGAAGTTTTTAGTGAAAACCAGGTCTAAGTAGTGGCCATCCTTGTGGGTGCTGGCTGCAGTCCACTATTATAGGCCAAAAGAAGAGGTTAGAGAAAGAAAGCGGGAAGCCCAAGGGAGAGAGGGGTCATCAATGTGGCAGTTGAAGTCCCCAAGGAGAAGAACAGGGGAGTCTGAGGAGAGGAAGAAAGAGAGCCAGGATTCAAAGTGAGAGAGAAAGGCAGAAGGGGGATGAGTAGAGGTAGGAGGGCGATAGATGACCGCCACATGAGCCGGGAGAGGAGAGAAGATCTGGACTGTGTGAGCCTCGAAGGAGGGAAAAGCAAGAGAGGGGGGAATAGAAACTGTTCTGTAACGGCAGAGAGAGGAGAGCAGGAGCCCCACGCCTCCACCCCTGCCACCAGGGCATGGAGTGTGGGAGAAGGAAAGGCCACCATAGGAGAGGGCAGCTTCCAGAGCAGAGTCAGACTGAGTGAGCCAGGTCTCAGTTATAGCAAAGAGAAACAGGGAGTGAGAGAGAAAGAAGTCATGCACAGAGAGGAACTTGTTAGAGAGGGAGCGAGCATTCCAAAGGGCACAGGAGAAAGGGAGAGAGGAGGGAGGGTGGCAGGGGATGGGTATGAGGTTGGAGGGGTTTACACCAGAAGGAGTAGAAGTTGCATGTGGAAGGCGAGGACGAGAGCAAGTAGAAATAAGGCAGGGACCAGGATTGGGAGAGATATCCCCAGAAGCAAGGAGGAGAAGCATGGACAGAAAGAGAATGTGTGAGGATGATTTGTAGGTGTGTGTTTTAGTGCAGGCGGCATAACTGTGTGGTGACAGAGGGCAAATACCCCTCTCGCCTTATCCCATCCACCGTGTGGGGCGAGCTTCAGCTGGAGTGTCTCACTGTTAGAGTCTATAGTGTGGCTTGTGCTCTAGTCCCAGACAGCAGATCACCACGTGACCGTCTGGTCACGGCTGGACTACTAATGCTGTGCCCTAAGGGGAAGAGTCCCTATCTGGGGCCTTCCCTACAGCACAGACAATCTAGCAGGGGCTCAGAGACCTAGCTGGGGCTTGTGGGGGAGATCTGGCCTAGTTCAGGGGCTACTGGCACCCTGAACATGTCCTCTCCCCTTGCCGTGCTCCTTCTGACTGTGCACGTGCTCAGTTTGCACCAAAACCCCATCTCCTCCTTCCTTGCATCTGCCTCTAAGGCTCTTGGGACATGTAGTCCATTGCGGAGCCGTCTCCTAAGATGGCCACCACAACTAATTTCAATACGCATGTGCACTGCACTCTCTGCGCATGCACGATACTCAAGATGGCGGCCTCTGCTTGACGGTACGCCGCAGAGCTCCGGCGCTCATATCTAGCTCCCAGCCTCTCCCCCACCCAACACAGAGGTAAGGGGGCTCGGCAACACTTACAACCTAAAGTAAGTGATATGTTAGGAGACTTATGTAGCTAGTAGGTGAAGGAAAACTACAGAGATCCTCCATTCTGTCTTTAACCTTCTATTCCTTTCTTTTTTTCACTAGTCTTCCACTTCCCTATTCTCCTCATTAGTTTTTTTTCTTATTCTTAATAAGAAAACTTTTTAGATTTACCTTCACTGTGTCTTTTTATGGAAGCCATTACTCATTTCCTGAACTACTATACATATCTGACACAAAGGTCAGAATTGACTCCACCTCACAATACATTTTTATAGATTATAGATCATATTAAATCAAGCAATTATTTTATCACTAGCCCTTATAGATGTATGACAATATGACCTATGTTGGTACACTTCAAATCTACAAATTTGTAATATGTTTAGGGCTAATGTAGTTAAACTGCATTAAACTGGATTTAGCAACATATTATTACTTCCTTGTGAGCATTGCCAACTTAATTGATATTGCCCATGCAGTACGTAGCTTCAAAATCACTTGTTAAGTCACACTGCAGCAGGAGCCTTTAAATTAAAACCTAAGGGTAAGTACAGATGGTTGCATTACCATGTTATGTAAATTCATTATATTACATAAATAGGAATAAGCTTTTAAACTCCTACGGAAATAAATAATTAGTTCAGTGAACAGGTTAACCAGAAATGTATGTAACAACGGAAATAAATAATTAGTTCAGTGAACAGGTTAACAAGAAATGTATGTAACACACTTTCCCCCACTCCCTTGGTAGATGGGTAGCTACAGTGTATGTGTGGTGCAATATCTGCGGCTCACAAGAGTCCTGAGACTCCGCTGCTGGAAACCTGGGGCGCACCTGGATCGGTGCTCTGTAGCGCCTCCACCTGTATGGGATTCTATATGTAGAATAACCCCGCTAAAGGACACATAATAAAGGCTACACACTGGGTCATGTAGAAAAAGTTTACTATATATTACTAAATAATGGTTACAGCTACCCACCAGGCCTCGCACGGCCGCAACCCCTCACCGTATTCCCACAAACCCCAAAGTACTGCGGTGTCTCTGGGCACCAACCACCCTGGTGTCCACAGAGATAACCCACCCAAAGTGTGAGACAGTGCTGCCCCGCTAATGTGTGTACAGTTGGTGCACTTGGAGTGCCTGCACAGGGGCTCCTGCACCCGGGTATGGCCAGAAGATAAAGCAGATCCACTTATCCCAGCGATGTTGGCGTAGCCTCTGCCTCTATGTTGGGTGGTATCCCGCGTGGATGGTGCCACCATGAAGAAAGTCTCTTTACAGTATATGGTGATCTGATCCCAGACCTCTGATGCCAGGATACAGCTGCGTCCTGTCTGTGTCACTCACAATGTCACTACAGGGCAGTGTCCCTATCTATGGGCCTGTCCCTGCAGCAACCACAAGCTGAGGGAAGTCGGGCCTAGCTGGGGCCTAACAGGGGGTATCTGGCCTAGTGCAGGAGCCACAGACCTCTGCACACACAACCTACCCTTTCCTTGTCCCAGCTCCTTAGCGCGCCAAATGTAACAACTGTAGTCCTCCGTGAATCCTGCAGCCCTATTGGCTGCTTCTCCCCATCTGACTAGCAGCCTCTGGGACTGCTGGAGATTGTCGTTCCCTTGCGATACTTATGTGTAATGGCTGCCTTCTGCTCCTGCTCTCTGTGCATGCGCGAAGCCTTCTCCTAATGGCCACCACAACTTAGAGCTCATTGCGCATGTGCATGTCGTCTGTGCATGTGTGCGCATATTGAAGATGGCGGCTCCCTGCAAAGAAAGCCGCCGGGGACCTCTGGCGACTCGGTCGCCTCGCCTGACTGTGATGCCGGCAACTACTCCCCGCAGCTACAGCATCTGTCCATACCTCCCCACAACCACCTGCGCACCCGCCGGACGCACCAGAGGTAAGGGTTTACGGGGGACCAGGGGGACCCGGGTTACATGTAATTAAAACAGTATTAAATCACAACATGGCAAATTCCATTTTCAAAAACATAAAGCAGAGTAAGAAAACCGTATCATTTGTAGGAAAGAGGATATGATACAAGCCGTGTAAAAAGACAGACAATGGTACAGATGTTGCAGACGTTATTGAATCCGTTAACGTTAATGTGAGAAGTTAACGCTGCTGTGATATTTACTGCAAGAAAGACCTCAGCGCCACTGAAAACATTGCTAACACTTGCTTAGTCTTTTCCAAACACGTATTATTTTCTGCGTTATTTCTTGCGTTAACCAGCATGAACATGGGTAATGTCGTCTGTTACATCTGTAAGATAAACTGCCCATGAGAGGTTTCGAAAGCTTGGAACATATCAACTACTTGTTGGTCCATTAAAAGGATCCTACCACCTACTCCCTCTCCCTCCTTTGTTACTACATTATTCAAGTGAACACTTAAGTTGTAGCTACAATACAACTACAAAAAGTGATGTCCCTAGAAGTAAAGGAAGAAGGCACACAATGCCAGGTACACTAAGCTCTGTTAAATCAGGGCAAATACAGTTCAACTACCTAAAATAGTAGCAGATGTTTTTTTCCATGAGTGTCACGGATATCCACAAAGGTAATTATATGCAAAAAGAATGGCTGTCGTTTAACTCATTAGCATAGGCTGAATGTCAGGCTTGTGCTAGCTTCAAATACCATTGCCATATGCCTGTCTTACCTAAAAGTGAATAAACATACAGATACCCAACAAGCTCTGAGAAACCCCAAGTGTTGGGACCTGCAAACGGTCAAGCATTGAAAATGGCAAGGTGCACGAACAAAGATCCATATCCATCCGCTCCCAGAAAAAAAGTAGGACTCACCAGCAGGAGAATTAAAACCTAATTTATTAAACTACATAAAAAACAAAATGGACAAACAGTACAAAGTACTCTCCCACGCGTTTCACGCCCACTATGGCGCTTTCTCAAGGGCTTACTCCTGTTATTTCAAATGAATTATTACTGCTGCTGCTAGCAACACTGACCGTTACTCTTTAGAGCTTGTACACGGTTTTTCCAGAGTATATTGAAAATGGCAGCAGGCTTAAGACGCTTTGGCCAAAGGGTTTAACTAAATGACCCCTTTTCAAGAGAATATATAGTATTGCACTGTGTTTTTTTGTCACATTGGAAGTAGCTTTGGGTATCTTTGTTTTTTGTTGTATACATTTAGCCACGCCCACTAGCACTCCTTTTGACACTTATATACAGATGCAGCGGCCGTTATCCGAACATATCACGCGTTGTATCCCTTGGAATAACCATGTCATGGTGCGCAATTACCGCGTGTTGACTCGTGTTTAATCGAGTGCAGACAATGGCATTTTAGTGTTCTGGTTTTTAAACACCTGCAAATTGACACAGAAGCACAGTACTGTACACATTACAATTCATTCATTTCTGCCACGGAAATGCAAAGAATTGCACCCACAGAAATCGGGAGCCATGACATTCAAACAAATCAACTGCGTGATTTGCCGCATGGAGTACAGCAGCGCACACGAAAACGGCTCCGTGATATTTTCGAATAACGGCTGCTGCATCTGTACGTATATATATTACTAGCTGAGAGACACGGCGTTGCCCGGGATGTGAATCCCTAATAATTGTTTGGTCCCCCCTTGCACGTCACCTGACTCTCCCCCCCTTGCACCTCATATCATTCTTCCCCCCCTTGCACGTCACATAACTCTACCCCCCCTTGCATGTGACATGACTCTCTCCCCCTTGCATGTGACATTACTCTCCCCCCCCTTGCACCTCACATGATTTCCCCCCCCTTGTTCCTCTCATGAGTCTCCCCTCTTGCACGTGACATCACTGTACCCTCCCTTGCACCTGCATGTCCACCCGGTCCCCACCACACAGACTGTCTGCAATACACATACACTGTCTCCCCTCCCCCCCCCCCACACACACACACAGACAGTGTCACACACACACACAAACACAGTGTCACACACACAGTGAGACACACACACAGTGTCACACACAGAGTGAGACACACACACACACACACACAGTGAGGTGAGTGCCGATTGGGAGAGAGGGGTTGGGGGGAGGAAAGGCGGCACCAGTGTCCCCCAACCGGCTGCCCCAGGGTACAGTCAGCTGTGCCGAGACCGCCACTGCCCTGACCCACCCCACTCCCCCACTGGCATGTCCCACAGCGCACGGCGAGGGGGAAGTGGGTGCCGAGGGGTAACGGACCGGCCGCCCCAGGGGACAGTCAGCCACGACTGCCACTGCCCTGCTCCCCCCCGCTGGCATGTCCCGCAGTGCGCGGCGAGAGGGAAGTGCGCGCCAAGGGGTAATGGACCGTCCGCCCCAGGGGACACTCAGCCGCACTGCGGACACCACTGGCCTGTCCCCCCATCTCGTGGTGCCGGTGGAGCAGTGCAGCACCACAACACGTGGGGTATGTTTGAGGCGGCGGGTTGGGTGAAGAGTGAGGGGGGGTGGTGTTGGGTGGGGGGGGGGGTGGCAGGAGTCAGCGCACAGTACCTGAGGTGGCAGTGGGGTAGGTGTGGTCAGCGAATCACGCAGGCCAATGAGAGGTGAGCAGGGCGGGGCCGGGCCACGGACCAATCAGATTGGCCAGAGGCTGAGGGAGAGACCGACGGACCAATCAGATTGCCCAAAGCACAGCAAACAACATTTTCAGTTTTATAGATATAGATGTTCACAGGAGAAAAAGAAACCTAATATACCAGCACTCTATCAAACCGAATGTATAGTGACATAATTAAAATAATTTTATTAATAAACAATGAATAAAAAAATGGGCTTTAAAATCAGAGAATGTGTTAAACAGCACGTGACTGTAATCATTGGTAACTTAACCAAGGGTAGTTAAGTGATGTATACATATGGAGATCCTTTATGGATATTCAGGATCTGTGGCTATATATATAGCCTCCTAGATTTTGGAAATAGGTCCGTAGAGTAACCACCTTAAACTAAATGTCCATCCACATATAAAAGTATATCTCAGAGCTAGTATGTGCTCTGAATCTGTGGTGACATATAAGTAGTGAGAAGTAATAACTATGCCAGTCACCGCAATTGCTGTGTGTATTCACCTATAACTGCTGTATGCTTACAAACCCACATTCAGAGCTGCTTGTCCTAGAACTGGAGAAGGCACTTAGTAATTGCACTCCCTAGAGCCCTCAATGTTCAAAGTCTAGGGTGTCTGTAGGGGTTAATGCACACACCCATAGAGGGTACTAGGAGCTGTGTTAATAATGAGAGAGAGTCTCCATAGAGTCCTAGGCATCTGATAGTGTATAGCCTCTGCGCAGGATAAAAGCTGCAGTATATATTGACACTCGGTGGGTATATAACATAGGTGCAAAATAACCCAAATGTCCACCTAGTCAGTAGGTTTAGGCATGCGGTGACTGGCATAGTTATTACTTCTCACTACTTATATGTCACCACAGATTCAGAGCACATACTAGCTCTGAGATATACTTTTATATGTGGATGGACATTTAGTTTAAGGTGGTTACTCTACGGACCTATTTCCAAAATCTAGGAGGCTATATATAGCCACAGATCCTGAATATCCATAAAGGATCTCCATATGTATACATCACTTAACTACCCTTGGTTAAGTTACCAATGATTACAGTCACGTGCTGTGTAACACATTCTCTGATTTTAAAGCCCATTTTTTGATTCATTGTTTATTAATAAAATTATTTTAATTATGTCACTATACATTCGGTTTGATAGAGTGCTGGTATATTAGGTTTCTTTTTCTCCTGTGTACCTTATCCCTTACCTAGTAAGCACCTCAAACACGGTTCACATTGTAGCTGTGCGGGAGTTCTCTCTGTGTGTAGCTAGATATAGATGTTGTAATGTTTGGGGTTTCTCAGAGCTTGTTGGGTATCTGTGTAATTATTAACTATGTGCAGCTGATCTCAGCTGTTTTTGGGAGGGTAGTGGCCCCTCCCCCCAAAGGTTTAAGCTCACCTCTCCCCACTTTCCAAGTTGGCAAGTCAGTTTCATTTTGCTGGGTTACGACAGATCCAATGCTGATCATTCTTCTTGTAATTATACTGGTAAATAAGAATTTTAACTCAGGGAGTGTTAGGACCTGCTAACGGTCATGCCTTCAATGTGGCAGCAGGATTAAGACGCTTTGGCCAAAGGGTTAAACTAAATGACCCTTTTTCAAGAGAATATATCGGTATTGCACTGTGTTTTTATGGCATATTGAAAGTAGCTTTGGGCATCTTTGTTTGTTTTTTGTTGTTTACCTAGAGGTGGCATTTCGTCCATCCATACCCTGAAACATGGGTTTTGGAGAGGAGAAAGAGAGAGCACAAGCAAAAAATATTCTTATGTAGCCATGTAACCATGCATAAATAGAGAATAGAAACCTAGTATATAAGCACTCTTCTTCACAACTAAATGTATAATGAATGTATTAAAATACTTTATTGAATCAATGAATAAAAAAATGGGGTTTAAAATAAGATATATATCAAACAGTACGTGACTGTCATTAGTAACGTAACTCTGGTAAGTTAGGTTGATGAAACATATGGGGATCCCTTATAGATATTCGGGATCCTTATGCTATTGTATAGCTATACAATAGCATAAGGATCCCGAATATCTATAAGGGATCCCCATATGTTTCATCAACCTAACTTACCAGAGTTACGTTACTAATGACAGTCACGTACTGTTTGATATATATCTTATTTTAAACCCCATTTTTTTTTTTATTCATTGATTCAATAAAGTATTTTAATACATTCATTATACATTTAGTTGTGAAGAAGAGTGCTTATATACTAGGTTTCTTTTCTCTATTTATGCATTCTTGTTTCTACCTAGTTAGCACCTCACATTGGTTCAAAATACTAAGTTGTGCGGGTGTTCTCTGTGTGTATATGTAGCCATGTAACCCCCTGGCGACTGAATTTCCCTGCCCTAGTACTGTCAGTTCTAGTAAGAGCTGGCAGTGCCAGGGGTAAGTCTCTTGCACATGGGCCTGCATGTAAGAAGGCTAACCAGAAAGACACTTTGTTGCCATCTGCAAGTGCTGGCTAGTGAGATTGAGATCCTGTGCCAGAAAGGGGTGGGGGTTACTATACAAGTTCCTGTCCAGCTACTAGGGATTGTGGGTAAGATCCTCCAGGTATAAGACCTGACTCTCTTCCTGGTTCTCTCTCTCTCTCTCTCTCTCTCCGAGGGCTCTTTTGAAAGGGTCAGTCCACTTTCCCTCCCGGGAAGTGGATGGATGCATTGGGCCATGCCCCATAAGGGGTGAGGTGGAGCTGGGGCTAGCCCCAGAGGCCTCAAGTCCCTGGGTGACTAAGTCATGGAAATATGCTGTGTCTAGCCCAGGGAGATGATATACCCTTGGGAGAGATACGGATGTGAGAGAAGGAGAGAGTTCTGAGTGCAGAGAGTAGACAGGGCTCTGGCTACTCGGCCTTTCTCCTTAGGAGGACTATTCGGGTATTGACCAGGGAGGGAAGGATACCCCTGGGTCAGGCTGCCTTATGAGGAGAAGTCCTATGTATTGCTGTAAGGATGTATCTGTGCTGTGAGCCCCCAGAATAAAAGACATTTTGCATTGTTGCTGGACTCCAGAGTGCTTCTTGCTAGGAGGAAAGTTCTGCAGGAATGAATCTCTGTCCCTGGTAGAGCCCTGCAGGATGGAGGTGCTGCACCAACAGGAGGAGAAGACCCCCCAAGCTCCTACCTACCTTGCAGAGACTCAGCCTCCTGGGAGCCTACAAATTATCACCATAACATCATAACATAACACCCATATCACACAAAATCTCCCTTGGGAGGGGGGAGGGTGTTACACTTACATGAATGGTGAGACTGAGCTTGCTGCTTTCCAACAGCCTAGGATATTTTTCCTTTTACAGATTTTATCTTTGTTTTAAACTATAACGATCGTTCACTGTGTACACTCTATTGATTTTATCTTTTGGATATAAATGTGTTTTAGATGATCTGGCATTTTTGCATTTCACAGCTCCCGAAATGTTTTTCAAAAATTTGCCATGCTTTAGCAACTAATTATGCATCGGAAATTCCTTAAAAAGTTCCCGCTTCATAAAATGTGTCTAAAATTATCATACTGCAAGTACCAGAAGTAGGCTCCAAGCACACATAGTTACACCATTCAATTCATCTTAATTTCTTAGGCCAGATACTATAAGCTCCTTTAATTTCATTTAAAGGCAAGTAGCGGCAGATATTATTTTACCTGAGTTTAACACATTCACAAAAGGTAATTATTGTTTATTTTATTAGCATAGGCCAAACGTCAGGTTAAATTAGCACTGTCTATTGCTAGTGTAGCACCCTTTTCTCGTGTATTCCCCACAGTGGTTGGAAAAGGTGTACCTGGCGCTCACCTGTTGGTAATTTGGACCAATCCTGAGCCTCCGCTCAATGAGAGATATTGGGGTAACGAGGTAGGCAGTGCCTCCACCTGACAGGGGCCCTGCCTAACAGGGGAAATCCCTCTGTAACAGTGATTTATCCCTGTTTAGAAACTTGCCTCTAATCCAGCAGTGTGCTGGTAAATTGCACACCAGCAATTAACCAACTCCACCTGCCTAATCAGTGCTCTGTGAAATAGGGTCATGTGAGACACAGGAAGAGGATTCCTGAGTCTCACAATTGGGGTCTGAGCTGCAAAGAGACTGCAGGCCGACAGCAAGCCAAAGGGGAGCAGACCTCTATACCTGGACAGACATTGCCTTAGCATACAAGGGTGCCGCCCCAAGAGAGCAGAGAAGCCGTCCCTCACAGCTACAAGAAACAGATAAGACTTTCTTATGGGACTGTTGTACTATATATCTGTTTAAATGTATATATATATATTTGGGTTTGGTAATTGGCTTAGCTAACCATCCAGTTAGAGAGGGCTGGTCTACATGTGTAGATATTCTCCAAAGTGGAGTAGGTTTTATTTTGCTTAATTTGAAGAAATTTGCTGTGTTAAAGGGACAGGCGCAATAAAGCCTAATTTAAGTTTCACTTTAAATGGTCTCAATTGCGTACCTCTTAACACGTCTCTTACACCCTCCCAGGAAAAACAATTGCTAACACAATAAACACACGCTTAAATATGGAGTCCACAACATATAACTATTCCAACAATAAATAAGATGGGCTTAGCATACAGTATGCACAATAGTAAATGAAACACATGAAAATGACAGCTGCTCCTGTAATACAACCCCACTGTCTCCAGCCCTGGCGTCCCAGTGAAAGTGTATGCCCACCCAAGTGTCATCCCACTATTGGTGCACCGATGGGGCCCTTGAAGAGTTCAGTAGAATGAGAAAATGTAAAGAGAATGAGTAATAAAGAGATCTATGAAATGTCCATAAATGTCAAGCATTGTCGACTATTCCAATTAAGTTAATGAACCAAACTGCAAATTGCTTTGTTTGCATACATATTTTCCCCATGTGAAAGCACAGGACTAATAAAGCAGCCATTTGAAATGTTATTGATTGTGACACTGCAGATCACTAAACTGTTGTTCTTTGAATAAATCAGGTTAGAGACAAGAAGTGATACATTTTTAATTTAAGGGGTATCAGCAACACTACGTGTATTGTTTTATCAATGAGTGGCTTCACATATAATACTGCGTGATAGGATGTATATAAAACACATCACTGAAAAAAACGTACAAATGAATGATGATATGATACACGGGTAACAGCAGAAGGATGCTTTTATAGGAATCCCTGAAGATCTTCTAAGCTAAGTGGTACTAAGAAGAACAGTACTGTAGAGGCAATAAGGATTTCAATGTGTAACAAACGCAATCATAGTTACATAGTTACATAGTAGATGAGGTTGAAAAAAGACATACGTCCATCAAGTTCAACCTATGCTACATTTAGACAACAGATACTTTATCCTAAATCTATACTTACTTATTGATCCAGAGGAAGGCAAACAAAAAAAACCCAGTGTTACTGCTGCGGCCGAGTTTATTCGAGCATTTGCCCGTTCTCGGCCGCAGCAGTTACCTGGCGCACGCCGGAGGGTGCCGGGCGCGCGCCGAAGCAGCGGAGGAGAGGCCCACCGATCGCGGCTTCCCCCTCTCCTCTCCGGGTCCGCTGGGTCCCCCGGAACCCCCTGCCGCCGTCCCCCACATCGCGGGACACCAGGGCTCCCTCGGGGAGCCCTGGACGCGCGTGCAGGGGGCGCAGGCACCCGATGATGCGTGACCGCGCATCGGTGACGCGCGGCACGCCGAGGGGATGCCACTTGCAAGCCGGGAAATCTCCCGGCTTGCGGAACTGGCCACACTTCAATAAAGTGTGTCGCCAGTGTATATCATCCAATGAAATCTCATGAGGGGAAAAATAAATTCCTTCCTAACTCTAAGAATTGACAATCGGATTAATCCCTGGATCAACATCCTTCCCAATGTTTACTTATTTGTTATATCCCTGTAAACCTTTCCTTTCTAAAAAGATGTCCAACATTTTTTGAACAAATCTATTGTATCTGCCATTTTTTGAACAAATCTATTGTATCAGTCTCCATGGGTAATGAATTTCATATTTGAACTGCCCTTACTGTAAAGAACACTTTCCTTTGTTGCTGGTGAAATCTCCCTTACTCCAACCTGAAGGGATGCCCCTGAGTCCTTTGTACTTCCCTTGGAATGAATAGTTCTTTAGAAAGCTAGCCTCTCCTCATACAGTAAGTTAGATTGTCCACCCCTTTATTCATTTGGCGGCTCTTCTCTGCAGTCTCTCTAGTTCCATAATGTCTTTTCTAAGGAGTGGTGCCCACAATTGTACTCCATATTCAAGGTGTGGTCTTACTAATGCTTTGTAAAGGGGCATAATTATGTTTACTTCCCTTCCATCCATTTCCCGTTTAATGCAAGATAAGTGTAAGGGTTCGGGGGATACGCACCTCTCAGCGGGTCCCCGTCACCTCTGTTACCAGTACGCCTGTCAGTTCCGGTCCCCCTCCCCGTCGGCTCCTTACCTCTTCTTCTCGGGCGCCATGCCGCTCCTCCCCGCTCCTCCGCGGCGCATGCCACATCCCTCCACACGCGGCCGGGGCGCGCGCATGGCAATCTTACAGAGTGCGCACACACCCGATCCTCTTGGCCGTCCTCCTGTGCCGCTGGCTCAGCCCCCATCGGCTGCAGGCGATTTCCACTACTGACTCCCTCCCTGCACACCTGGACCTATCCCCGGGCTCACTCAGACAGGCCTCCGCTCCACCTTTGCTACCATTGGTCCTCCAGCATTTATAACCCCAGTCTGCCCTCTCCGTTCTCGCTCTGCATTGTTCTTCTGTGACTCCTGTTGTGCAATTGTCTATGCCAAGCTCTGTTCTCTGTTACAGCTCTTGTTCCTGTCCCTGCCCCTGTTGGATACCTTTGGATTTGATCTCGGCTCTTGTTTGACTACGTGTACCTCGCTACCCCTGGACTCGGCTTTGGACCTCACTACTCTGCTATCCCCTGCCCCTGACCCACGGCCCTTGGATATTAACCCTCAAACTTCTGGTACCCCGGACGCAGCAAGTATCTCATTAACCCTTTCTCACCAGGCCCGGCAATGCATCTTGCCACACTCTGGGCACGCCCTCACTGCTGTTGGTGAATGTTATACCCTTACCCACCTCAGTACTGCGGACTGGCCAGATCTGTGGGCATACAGGCTTTACATTATGCAGAGCCCAACAAATGCAGACCACACTGAGGTGGGCCAAGGTGTCACTATGGACCACTGGCAATTTTTGAGCGACCAAGTCACGGCCGTGACGCAAAAGCTTTCTAAACTCTCCCTGCGGGAATCGCCACCTGCACCATCCTCTCCTGCTCCAGTACCTATGGGCATCTTTGAGCCACGTATTCCACCTCCCAACCAGTATGCCGGAGACCCCCTTACCTGCCGGGGATTCTTAAACCAATGTGACGTCCAGTTCGAGATGTCCCCATCTCGGTTTCCCTCAGGTCGTTCTAAAGTGGCCTATGTCTATGCCCTGCTCACGGGCGACGCTCTCGCTTGGGCTTCTCCCCTATGGGAGCACATACCTGACTTAACACAAGACTATCCCAGATTCCGGCGAGAGTTCCAGCAGGTCTTTGACATGCCAGCATGTAGGGAGACTGCCGCTTCTACCTTGTTTCATCTCTCCCAGGGTCGCAGGTCATCTGCAAGATACGCAGTGGAGTTCCGCACCATCACTGCAGAGACTCAGTGGAATGATGAAGCCCTCGCCGTGGCATACTGGCAGGGTTTGTCCGAATCCCTCAAGGACGATCTCGCAGCTCATGTTCGTCCCTCATCTCTAGATGATCTCATTGCCCTCAGCATCCGGATGGACCAGCGCATTCAAGAGCGACGCCACGAGCGCCAGCGTCCCCGTTTTATGTCACCCTTGCCTGTTTCTCCTAGGCCTCCTCCCTTGGCTCTTCCTGTGTTGGACGCTCCCGAACCGATTCAAATCGGTAGCCAACAGCTTCGGACCGCTGAGAGAACACGCCACCGAAATGAGGATCTCTGCTACTACTACGGCTCCCCTGAACACCAACTACGTCACTGTCGCTTGAGACCGGGAGACGAACGCCCAGTAAAGGTAGAGGGGCTTTTACTGGGTACCATTTCTCCTTGCCCCTCTTCCCCCAAACAGCTACTGAAGAGAATCCTTCTCCCCATAACTCTTGAGGGTCCCAATGTTTGGGTAGAGGTTGAAGCCTTCATCGACTCCGGGTCTGGTGGTAACTTCTTGGATCACGACTATGCCTGCAACAACCAAATCCCGTTAGTAAAGAAGAAGTCTCCCATCGGCCTTGAGGCTATCAACTGTCGACTGCTCCAACCATCCTTCATTATTTGGGAATCTGTTCCTCTCACCCTGACCACTGCGGATGGTCACACTGGAATCATCATCTTTGATGTTTTCCACTCCCCTACTGTCCAGGTCATTTTGGGATTGCCGTGGCTTCAGCTTCACAACACGCGTGTTGATTGGACTGACGAACTACTGATCCAGTGGGTGCCTTCCTTGGAGAAGACGGTCACTCCTCCCGTTACCGTGCTCGACACATCTTCACCTTCTCTCTCTACCCTGCCGGAGGTGTACCATGACTTTTTGGATGTCTTTAACAAGACACAGGCTGAAGTCCTACCACCTCATCTTTCATACGACTGCCACATCGAATTAATTCCTGGTACCACACTCCCCAAGTCTAAGTCGTATCCCCTATCTGTGCCCGAGACCGAGGCTATGGCGACCTACATCCAGGAGAATTTTAAGAAAGGGTTTATTCGGAATTCCACCTCTCCCGCCGGGGCAGGTTTCTTCATCGTGAAAAAGAAGGATGGCTCCCTAAGACCCTGTATCGACTTTCGTGGGCTTAACAAAATTACAGTTAAAAACCGGTACCCTCTTCCTCTAATTTCGGAACTCTTTGACCGGCTCCAAGGAGCCTCTATATTTTCCAAACTCGACCTGAGAGGAGCTTACAATCTAATCCGAATACGAGAAGGTGACGAATGGAAAACTGCATTTACACTACCGACAGACTTTATCCTAGCAGGGCTAGTTCAGCAAGCCGGGGGATGCCCCGGCTTGCTAGCCCCACTCCCTCGGCGTGCCGCGCGTCACCGATGCGCGGTCACGCGTCATCGGGTGTCAGCGCCCCCTGCACGCACGTCCAGGGCTCCCCGAGGGAGCCCTGGTGTCCCGCGATCGCGGGACGGCGGCAGGGGGTTCCGGGGGACCCGGCGGACCCGGCAGCGGTAGGGAGAGCGCCCCGATTGGAGGGCGCTCTTCCGCTGCTTTGGCGCGCGCCCGGCACCCTCCGGTGCGCGCCAGGTTACTGCTGCAGCCGAGAACGGGCAAATGCTCGAATAAACTCGGCCGCAGCAGTAACACACATTCGGGTCATTATGAATATCTAGTGATGCCGTTCGGCCTCTGCAATGCCCCAGCCGTCTTCCAAGAATTTATGAAAGATATCTTCCGGGACATTTTGAGTATTTTCGTCATAGAATACCTAGATGATATCTCATTTTCTCCAAGAACCTGGAAGAGCACATTCGTCACACCAAAGTGGTTCTTACTCGGCTACGTGCAAATAGCCTCTACGCGAAGATGGAGAAATGTCTCTTCCACCAATCATCCACAGCCTTCCTTGGCTATATAATCTCCGATAAAGGTTTCACCATGGATCCTGAGAAATTTGAAGGCTGTTCTGGATTGGCCGTTGCCAAATTCCCTTAAAGCCGTTCAGCGTTTCCTCGGGTTTTCTAACTACTATCGAAAATTCATCGTAATTTCTCCACTATCGCTCTACCCATAACTGTTCTTACCAAAAAAGGGGCTGATCCGACAACATGGTCCTCTGAAACCATCAAAGCCTTCGAGTTTCTCAAAAGAGCTTTTGTCTCCGCCCCCATCCTCCAGCACCTGGATACATCCCTTCCTTTCACCCTAGAGGTTGACGCTTCTGATGTGGGGGCTGGGGCAGTACTCTCGCAAAGATCTTCTCCCCAAGAAAGACTATCCTTGTGGATTCTTTTCTAGGAAATTCTCTCAGGCCGAGAGAAATTATGATGTTGGGAACCGTGAACTTTTGGCTATCAAGTTAGCTTTGCAAGAATGGAGACATCTTCTCCAGGATACCAAAGAGCCAGTAGCTATTCTCACCAATCACAAAAACGTACTATATATTGAGGGGGCTCGTCGTCCGGGATCTCGTCAAGCACGTTGGGCACTTTTCTTCTCTCGTTTCAATTACACGATTTCCTATATTCCGGGTACCAAGAATATCAAGGCCGATGCTCTTTCTCGCCAATTTTCTATGGAGGAAGGATCTAACAAATCTTCGGAGAATATTCTTCCCGCAAAGTATATTATTTCTGCCAATACTTTTGATATCCTGGATGAGATCAATAAAGCCCAGGCCCATATCCCTAGGAGATTTAAGGAGCCAGAAGGACGTCTGTACGCTGCTCCACTTTTTCTCCACAAGATCTTAGAGTGGGGGCATTCTTCCAGATCTGCTGGTCATCCAAGCTTCAAGAGGACAGTGGATCTTATTAAACGGACCTTTTGGTGGCCTAAAATGAACAAAGACATTTTTGATTTCACCAGAGCTTTTCCAGTCTGTGCTCAGAGCAAGTCCGCCCGAAACAAACCTTCCGGTCTTCTCCTGCCTCTGCCTATTCCGGAACGGCCTTGGAAGCATATTTCCATGGACTTTATTGTGGAACTCCCAACTTCTAAGGGGATGACAACGATCCTTGTAGTTGTGGACAGATTTTCCAAGCACACACACTTTATACCCCTCAAGGGTCTCCCCAATTCAGTTACTTTGGCTGACATTTTTTCTAAAGAAATTTTCAGGTTACACGGAGTGCCACTCTCCATTGTCTCGGACAGGGGTACTCAATTAATCTCTAAGTTTTGGCGAGACTTGGCATTTCCCTCCTTTTCTCCTCGGGTTACCACCCGCAGACCAACGGTAGGACAGAGAGAATGAATCAGACATTGGAGCAGTATCTCAGATGCTTTGTGTCAGAATCTCAAGACAACTGGGTGGACCTATTACCCTGGGAAGAGTTTGCCATTAATTCACTGAAGAATGAGTCCACGCAAGAGTCGCCCCTCTTCATTAATTATGCGTTCCACCCCAGCAGTCTTCCCCTCTCCTCCCTCCCCTCTGATCTACCTGCAGCAGATTCTCAGGTGTCTAGTTTACAAACCTTGTGGAAGAAGATTCAAAAAGCCTTGCAAGGGGCCGTCCAAAAACAAAAAACTCAAGCAGATCGGCGACGTCAAGTGGGGCCAGAATACAAACCTGGAGACAGAGTTTGGCTTTCTTCAAAAAATATCAAGCTTAAAACTCCTTCCCAGAAGCTGGCCCCCAGATTCTTGGGTCCCTTCAAGGTCCTTGAATGGATCAATCCTGTAGCGTACCGACTCTCGCTACCTCCCACCATGAAGATACCCTTGGTGTTCCACGTGTCCCTCCTGAAACCCTTCGTTCAAAATGTACATTTTCCGGGCCGTCCTCAGAGACCAAATCCCGTCGTAATACAAGGGCAATAGGAATTTGAGGTCCATTCCATTCTCGATTCACGTTTTTCCAGGGGCAGACTTCAGTTCCTCATTCATTGGAAGGATAAGGCCCGGAGGAACGCTCCTGGGTACCCTGTCATCATATTCATGCTCCAGCTCTTCTTAAACAATTTCGTCGGAAATTTCCTCACAAACCTTGGGAGGGGGGGGTACTGTAAGGGATCAGGGACACGTGCCTCTCAGCGGGTCCCCGTCACCTCTGTTACCAGTATGCCTGTCAGTTCCGGTCCCCCTCCCCGTCGGCTCCTTACCTCTTCTTCTCGGGCGCCATGCCGCTCCTCTGTGGCGCACGCCACATCCCTCCACACGCGGCCGGGGCGCGCGCACGGCAATCTTACAGCGTACGCGCTTGCGCGCGCACCCGATCCTCTTGGCCGTCCTTTGTGCCGCTGGCTCCACCCCCATCGGCTGCAGGCGATTTCCACTACTTACTCCCTCCCTGCACACCTGGACCTATCCCTGGGCTCACTCAGACAGGCCTCCGCTCCACCCTTTGCTACCATTTGTCCTCCAGCATTTATAACCCCAGTCTGCCCTCTCCATCCTCGCTCTGCATAGTTCTTCTGTGACTCCTGTTGTGCAATTGTCTATGCCAAGCTCTGTTCTCTGTTACAGCTCTTGTTCCTGTCCCTGCCCCTGTTGGATACCTTTGGATTTGATCTCGTCTCTTGTTTGACTACGTGTACCTCGCTACCCCTGGACTCGGCTTTGGACCTCACTACGCTGCTATCTCCTGCCCCTGACCCACGGCTCTTGGATATTAACCCTCGGACTTCTGGTACCCCGGACGCAGCAAGTATCTCGTTAACCCTTTCTCACCAGGCCCAGCAACGCATCTTACCACACTCCGGGTATGCCCTCACTGCTGTGGGTTCATGTTATACCCTTACCCACCTCAGTACTGGGGACTGGCCAGGTCTGCGGGCATACAGGCGTTACAATAAGATTGTGACAGTGAGGGGGTAGCAGACTTTATAATAAAGGTTAAGCCCACTTGGTTGCCCCTGCACTGTGTTTTGGGGGTCCTAGAGTGTCAGCTCTTGGACTTGTGTATAGTGCATACATTACTGTACCATGTAATAGAATATGCGACAATTGCAATGTTTTATGTTTTACCCTTTCCAGGAGTGCTAGCAAGTGGAGATTTCTAGCTTGTGAGTCTCAGGGTAGGTTTGACGGAGAAACTTATTTCAGATTGTGTCTATTTAGTGGGGTTCCAAAGTTACTGGAGACCCCAAAAATGTACCCAGGATTCAGGTTAGCTTCCCGGCTGCATTGAAGCGCAGTGCTCCGGTCAAAACCCTATCATGAAAAGCGTTCTGGCGACTCACCACTAGGAAGTCCTGCTTCAGCATAGACCAGAAAAGTGACACGACAATCTTGTGGTACTGAGTCTGTGGAAATGGATATTAAATATAATGGTTTGGCTATTATTGAACTTAACTCCTTGTGAACTCTTGGATGTATACCATCGAGACCAGGTGCCTTATTTACTTTAATTGTTTCAAGCCGCTTATGAACTTCTTCCTCCATTAACCAATTGTTCATTAATATGGAGGTTGTGGCTTCCTCCTGCGGTACTACTATTGAAATTGATTCTTCCCTGGTAAACACAGAGGCAAAGAATTTATCATTTTCCTCTGCTTTTTCCTTATCTCCAATAATCTGCCTGCCCATCTCACACTGAAAGGGTCTTATATTTTCTTTTCTCATTTTTGTTATGAAGGTACTTAAAGAACGTTTTAGGGTTGATCTTACTTTCTATTGCAATCCTTTTTTCATTATCCATTTCTGCTAATTGTATTGCTCTTTTGCAATTTTTGTTACATTGCTTATAATTCTGATACGATGCCTCCGTTCCTTCTGACTTAAAGAATCTAAACGCCTTCCTCTTCTTGTCCATTTCCTCCCCTACCTGTTTATTTAGCCACATTAGTTTTGACTTATTTCTTTTATACTTATTACCCAAGGGTATACACTGATAACTGTGCTTTTCTAACAATGTTTTAGCCCATTTATCTTCTATGTTTTTCCCTGTAAAAACATCATCCCAGTGTATAACTTGTAGATTAGTCCTCAGTTTATTAAAATCTGCTTTTCTAAAATGCTTTTCTAAAGCAATACGTGGGATTAACCACATGATTACTTAAAATACGTGCTTTAGAACATGTGAGAATGATTCGTCATCAGGACAATAACCATCCAACTAACCATCCAACTAATGATTTTGTTTTCATTAAGTATTCCTGAATATTATCCCGTATTAAACCTTCAAGTAGTTTCCCCACTATTGAAGTCAAAACACTTTCAGAATGTTCTCTAGGCTCTCTCCAATCACTTAAATGTATACCATTGGAACATATCCCCATTCCACAGGGGGAGGGGGGGGGGGAATATAATGAGATTGTTATATCAAAGAGAATCGTTCTGGATATTTACATTGGGAATGCTTCAGCCCCATGGTCTCAATACCGATTGGGATCTGAGCTGTTTTCTTTGATGTGACAATCTCTTTTTCCAAGTTCAGTTATTGTAGAATTATACTTTAGTGATTGGGCCTAACTTTTGATCTGTACATTTTATGTATCATTATTCATTATGAAAATTCCACTGGGTTTCTACACCACAATTATATGTTTTGAATTTTGACTATCCAGATCATTTATTGTTATTAATAGTTTGGATCAATATTCATTATCTTCGTTCTTTGTTGCTATCAGGCAGTTTGACCTGAGTGGGTATCAAGGCTGTATTTAGAATTACTTAACCTTGTTTACAACCTATATTTTTTGATAAAAATGTGTTTTAAGAAATAAAAAATTAAAATTAAAAGATAATAAAAAATTGAAATGACCTTAGTGTTACGCCGGTACTGCCCGCAGACCAGACCCGTCCCTTCTACTGAGGTGAGGAACGTATATGGGCACACACCCGCAGCAAAAGGAGCGTGTCCGGAGTGTGGTGAATTTGGCGTTGCCAGGCCAGGTGACGTTTAGCTAGCAATACTTGCCGGTACCGGTGTAGAAGTGCCGTCGTCGTTGCCGTTTTAGCCAAGGTCAGGGATAGGAGAATTCCGGAAGGTCATTGTCCAAGCAGGGGTCGAGAGCCAGAGAAAGACGTCCGCCAAGCCAAGTCGTAACCTGAGTGAATGAGAGAGAGAATGCCAGAGTAGTAATCCTAGTGGAAACTATGTCGAGCAATGAATGAATGGCAGGACAGGCAATATAAAGCGTGGCTGACCAATAGGAAGAGGAGGCAGGCCTGGAGGAGTGCATGGAGCTGTCCTGGATAGGCTGTCCAAAGGAGGGTACAGGTGAGCAGTCTTTATGCCTGATTGATCCTTGTGTGTGTGTTGGGGACGGAGCCTCACTACAGGAGCAGTGAATAAATTAAGAGAGTCCTGCGTGTGCTCTGTAACAGAGACGGGCGCGCACTCGTAAACGGTAGCAGCCGCATGAGAGAAGGAAGATCCCGCAGGAGCGCGAGAACGCAGAGGACGGCGGGGAACCCCCAGAGCAGCCGGAGGTAAGTGATGCCAGCGAGGGGCGCGCGCCACGGCAGCGGGGGTTAATGAAGGTGAGGAGGGACCAGGGCGCAGGTGCCGCGATCCCAGAGTCCTCACACTTAGAAAGAGAAATGCAAAACTCAAAGCTAGCAAAAATAGAGAACAGCATAATGACAAATTGTCAAATATGCTTGGAGGAATACTTGAAAAATGAGATATAAAATGATATAATTGTTGGAACTGTAGTGAGAGGGAAGGGATTGGGCTCTGAACTAAACTGACAATGATATATCCACTATACCAAAATACTGGTGTCTACACACTCATTAAGGCCAAGTGGAGCCAACGTACCGACGGTATAGATCCAAAAAGATTCACGCACACAGAGTGCTTTGAATCGATCTCCCCCCAACTTGAACTTATTGATGGATTCTAGGCCTATGAACCTACTGTAAGTCCAGATGGATCATTGGAATGGACCTGTGCAAAGTGTCTTGGAACACTGTGTGTGAGTACTCCCTTAGTGATTGCTCGACGATGTTCCAAAAACCGAACATTGAGGGATCGTTTAGTGCACCCTATATATTGTAGATGGAAAGAACACGACAGTGCATAGACTACATAAGTAGTTGTAATAATTGATGTCGCTGTTAATTTTATGTGAAGAGCCATTAGTGTGAGAAGTAAATGAACTTCCCAACACAATATGCCTACACATAAGACATCTCATTCTCCAACATTTGAAGTTACCCTTGGGCATATTATATAATAGCCCTGGTTTCTCCAGTTTTCTCAATCTACTCGGTGCCAGTGTATTTTTAATGTTTTTCCCTTTTCGGAAGACAACTTGGGCAGATTGAGTCAACTGATCCTTCAAGTGTGGGTCACAGGGGAGCACATTCCAGTGCCTATTTAATATTTAAACTACTTTGTTAGATTCAACATGTGTATACGTAGAGATTGACGCTCATACACGTGTATGGACTCACAAGCTGTATATCAACATATAGATAGATGGGAACTTCAATAAATCATTCCATCATTGTATAATACAGAGTTAAGGGGGGACATATACATGGGACCTAGCGGTCAGTCAGCACGACTACCGCAGATATGGTTTACCCTGCTTACCCCCCTTAACATATACACTTCCCTAAATAGGGACCAAGGTAACAATAAATGAGGGCTAATGCCCATTACCTTTCCATTAAGTGTATAGGAATACGAAATCCATCCAGGTGAAGTTCCACTGCGTGCAGTCCTGATAGAAGGAACCAGAATGTAGAGAAGCAAGGAGCACAGCTGGGTTAAAAATCTGCAGGAAGGGTCCTGTAGAAAAAATGAAGGGCACAACTCCGTTCTAAAACTGAGGGTGGTTTATTGAATAAGTGCACAGGGACACCTGTGCACTTATTCAATAAACCACCCTCAGTTTTAGAACGGAGTTGTGACCTTCATTTTTTCTACAGGACCCTTCCTGCAGATTTTTAACCCAGCTGTGCTCCTTGCTTCTCTACATTCTACTTTATTAGATTGACTACTATATCTAGTGATGAATTTTGCACTATTTTCTTGATTAATCTTTGGTGCTTTGTGATTACCAATATGGATAATATCCAAAGAGTGTCTACTTGCTGAATTTGTCCGACAAAGTAGCTCAAATAATACAAACCATTACTTGGCAGTAACACCATAGAATGTCACAGAATATCCCACTATAATGCTACAGCGGGTGCAATAACCTTAGCTACATCTGCAAAAGAATTGGGGGGCAAGGTGGAACTGCTCCTTTAAGACAGGTACAATATTAGCTGAACATGTCCCAAGTGACCTAAAACCAACAGTATGGTTGGTTAGTTGTTATGAAATAATGAATAAAGTGTAATATAGCTTCTGTAAAATTTTGAGTTTGATTCCAAATTTAGCCACTTATTCTCACTCTTTGATTCATAGAAAAATCATTTTATCTCACTGTGAGTAGGTGTGGAAATGTAATTAAAAGTTCTTAGGGACAAGGATTAATCATGCCTGTATTATTGTACTACAATGTATATTCATGGCTACATTAATGGTTTATTCTGTTTCAGGAAAAAAATGTTAATAACCATTGTACTGGTGTCATGAGTGCTCCCCACAAACAGGACAGGACCGGGAGGCTAAGGTGGGGATGTTGGTAACAACCGACCTGCAACCGAGCAACCAAGTCCGGAGTGCAGAGTGAAGGCCGTGTAGCCGGGAAGGGGTAGGAGATGGTAGAATGGTCATGGTACTTGCCGTGGTCTGGCGTTGGAGAGATCAGATAATCGTAGTGCAGAGCCGGGGTCCAGGAGTAGAGAAGGTAGAAGTCCAAATACGAGCCGAAGTCAGGGGTCCAGGTACAAGCTGAAGTGAAACAGGAGCAAGGAAGGCAAAGCAAGGGTTAAACAAAGCAACAGTAGGGCAGCAGGATGCTTTGGCTAAGCACTAGTAACATAAACAGAAGTTTATGTTCAGCCAACTTGCAGCAGGGTTGACTGAGCATTTAAGGAACAGGTAGCCAATAGCTGGTTAGTACAAGGCTGCAGAGTAACAAATAAGAACCGCCCCCTCAGATATATTCAGTCTACTGAGCGGCAGGGGCAGGGAGAAGAGCAAGTGAGGAATAATCACTGAGAGCCAGACTTCTCAGAGCCGTGCGGCGCCTGCGTGTAGCTTGCGTGCAATGCGCATCACCAGTGACATCACAGGGGCGGAGCCTGGGCACGGTGTTTGTGGTGTCCCAGCCTGGTAGTGCGACGTGATTCATGCATCTCGTTGTGGGGCGTGATACGGGGGCGGAGCCTGGGTATGGTGCGTGCAGTGTCCCCCAACCTGGCAGAGCGACATGCGTCACCCGTCTCGTCACAGAACGTGTCATGGGGGTGGGGCCGAGGCACAATCCTCACAGTACGCCACACCCCACCCCCCCCCCCCTTCAGTGGAGATCTCCGGGCATCCCAGGTATGGCTTGGAGGAAAATTTTCGGTGAAAAGCCCGAACAGATCTAGAGGCATGTAGTTGATCCCTTGGGATCCACAAACGTTACTCAGGACCGAAGCACCTCCAATGAACCAGGTACTGGATTTTACCTCGGGTGAGCCTACAGTCCAAAATGGTTTGTACGTCGAATTCCTGTTGTCCCAGAGTTTTCTCATAATAATCGAGTCAACCCAAGACTCCCCGTTCTTTACCATCTTCGATTTTCATCCCGCAGCTCTCCCTACTGCAGGACCCAGGTCCAGAGTACAAGCAGTAGATAACAGGATTCAGCTTCTTCAAGAGTCTGGGCTAAAATACAGGAAAATCTCAGCAAAGTGCTTCCTATGCAGAAAAAACAGGCTGACCGACATCATCGCGAAACACCTACATACAACCCGGGACAAAAAGTATGGTTGTAAACAAAAAACATCCGATTAAAATTCCCACAGCAAAACTGGCACCGAGGTATATTGCCCCATTTCCCGTTATTGACAAAATTAATCCGGTGGCCTACCTTTACGGTTGCCAGCATCGATGAAAATCCCCTCAGTGTTTCATACGTCACTACTCAACCCTTCATACTGGACCCTCAGTCTCCGGCTTCGGTTCCCCCTCCTGAACCCATCTTGGTTGTGGGACTCGGCCCAAAGCAAAAGGTCCGTACAGTTGTCTTGGGTATCTGAAATGAAGCAACGGATGTACTGTTCAAGTGAATGATTCATTCTTTCAGTCTGACCATTAATCTGAGAGTGATACCCAGGAGAAAAGAGCATAGAGATCACTAGTTGCTTGCAGAAGGCCCACCAAAACGTCAAAATAAATTGGGAGCATCGATCTGACACAATAACCTGGGGAACCCCATGAAGACGGAACACGTCCTTAATAAATATTTTGGATAGTTTGAGGGCATTGGGTTGACCTTTGAGGGGTATGAAATGGGCCTTGTTTGAAAATCGATCGCCCACCACCAGAATGGTGTCCCTACTCTTGGACACTGGTAGTTCCACAATGAAATCCATAGAGAGGTGAGTCAATGGGCAATCTGGAATTGGGAGTGGTTGCAGCAAGCCAGGAGGCCTGTTGCGGGGAGTCTTGTTCAGGGCACAGGTGGGACATGCAGAGACAAATCCTTTTATGTCCTTACGCATGCCTGGCCACGAAAATGTCCGTTCCAGAAGATCAATGTTTCTCTTGTTCTCTTAGTCAGTCACTCTCCCGGCACGCCTCTAACAGGCGATAGCGCAGGTTTTATTTTATTTTAATAAAACAGTATTGAAGCAGGGGATCTCTGAAGCTGAACTGCATTAATTTCTGGCATGGGGACCCCCTGCTTCCCAAGTTACAGGCCCCCATATGGGGTGCCAGTATTTCCGTCATGTTAAATTTTCCCGCTTCATGTGGTCAGGACAATTAAACAATGCAGAGAGATACCGGCACCCCATATTGGGGCCTATAACACGAGAAGCAGGGGATTTCCGAGGCTGAAATTAATGCGGCTCAGCTCCAGAGACCCCTATCCCAATACTGTGTTATTAAAATAAAATAAAACCTGCACGATCTCCTGTTAGAGGCGCGCAGAGAGGGAGTGACTGATTCCGTCTCACTCTTACTGCGCATCTCTTACAGCCCGGTAGGATTCACACAGGGGGAGTCCCATTCAGAAGCAGGCACCTCTGCTGGGTTAATCCTGATCAGCCATTAGTCTCCTTACTAGGACTCCGCAAGCTCAGACGTTGACATGGTGAATTTCGTGAGGGCATTGCAACAACCATAAGGCTACAGTCATATATACCTTCAAACATACCAATAATGGCCAGATCCACAAAGCTCAGTCAAATCAGGACTCTCAATGAGATGTTACCTACAACACTGTTACAGTATAAGCCTTTAAAGATGCAGTAAGGCTTGATGTAACGTTAGGTTAATGTTATGTTACTGTATTTCACTTAATTGAGCATTGTGTATCTAGTACTTTAGTTTCTAACCTCTCTGGAACAGGGACGGGATTGCCTTTTCTATTATCTGATTTTATGTTTGTTGAATCCTTTTATTACAATTCCCTGTATTGTATTGTAAAGCGCTGCGCACATTCTTAGAGCTATATATACATAAAAATATACATACTGTATACATGTGCTGAGTCAGAACCGGATTTCTGATTCATTAACAGTGCATACCTTTAAACTAAATACAGTAATTACATTTTCTTATTGTTACACAAACATAATTAAGTCAAGCAAAAGACCACGTAAATTACACGTATGTCACTTTGACAATATTATACATTACATATCAAATTAAATGAATATTAATGTAGATCATCGAGTAAAAATCTATTTGCAAAAAGTGTCAATAAATTAAACTGACATGTTAGTTGTATACACATTAATTTAGTAACATTAGTAAAGGAGGATAAATAATTAAACAGACAAAATAAACGTTCTAAATGCTACATAGAATTAGCATTAAACCAAAGTTACAGTTAAGGAAATGATTAACTTTTAATAAACTGCAGTCATTTCCACTGGTGCATTGAGAACAGTTACAAATGAATTACTTCTTGGCATTAATTTATAAAGCCTTCACTTGAGTTAGCATTACTCACATCAAATAGTGATTTGGGAATACAGTATTTATAGGTTGGGCTAGAAGAGGAATTACTTGGTGCTATACTATAATAGTTTGCCTCTGTATGTGTAGCTGGTTCTCTTTGCATCACATAAATCCATCCACGTTGCATTAACCATGACACCCAAGATCACGGTTAAATATAAGCAACAAACAAACCCTCCTCCTGGTTTTAAGCTCACTCATCCCACTTTTAATTTGCCGTTCTTGCTATGCACCTGTGAATGACCAGTCTATTAAGAAAGTTCTCCCTCCATTAGACCGCGATTATAGTTGCCGCACGCACGACGTAGCGCATGACATCACGGGGTCTGTCGCTCACATGAAACATGCACTGAGGCTGGAAGTGAAAGGAAAGCGTGGTGGAGGCGTGGCGGACGCGTCACCAGGCTTGTTCGCCCTCATTGTCTTAACAGCTCACGTGTCGCGGCCGTTGCGTAAAAACAGTCAAATTAATTTGTATTTTCACAAATCAACCCGCGTTGTCACTCTGCAGCGCTCGCGTGCACTACGGGCGGCCTCACTGAGGAATACACATTTGTACTCGCGGCGTGCGATGACGCACGCACGCAGCCGCTATAATCACGGCCTAAGAGAGGTTAGGAGAGCTTTTTATAGGTACAGCATTGTTAGGGCTTGCAAAGGAGGGGATACCTTGGTGTGGTTTGCAGGCTTAAAATGCTTTGGCCAAAGAATTTGACTAAATGACCCTAATTTATGAAAATTAAAACAGTTAAGTATTTAACTACAGTATATAATTTGTCATATTAGATATAGCACTGGGGCGTGTTGTCTTTTGTTAGATACATGAAGTTACAATCCCAGTGGTATTCCTTTGGACACAAATATATATTGTGTGGTGGGATTGAGTTCTGACTTTAAAATGGGCCATGTGTGTGTTTGTTAAATATAAGCAATTCTATTATCAGCTCTTTTTTTTGCACTTACCTCCACTACAAATTGGTGCATAAATTCCTGCAATAACA
Source organism: Ascaphus truei (assembly GCF_040206685.1). Classification (NCBI taxonomy): domain Eukaryota; kingdom Metazoa; phylum Chordata; class Amphibia; order Anura; family Ascaphidae; genus Ascaphus; species Ascaphus truei. The sequence continues at coordinate 38,227,543 of NC_134484.1, forward strand.
TCTTGCTTTAAGGCTTAAACTGTCTATTTAATGTACTGAAAATATGTTCTGCATGGATTTGCAAAATGAATAGAATCTGTATGTATAATAGTTTTCCCATGCAGCTTGTTATTGACAATTATGTTTGCCTTGCTCAGGATTATTTTGACATATAACTGCCATGTGTAACTACAGAAGTTACATTTACTTGTGTGTCATACAAGTTTTGCTACATTTTATTCCTGTTGATGTCCCAATAGTTTAATTATTTCACTCCAAATTGTAACCCATAATGTCATATTGCCACAAACTAATGGGTAATGCTAATATTATTTCAGTAATTGTGCTCTAATTCTCTGGTAGTTAGGGCTGGTACTTGCATGGATATTTTCATTTTCAGTTCTGTTACCCAGCCAGGGAAATAGTACTGTAGTTTCTCAGTGTTTCTGTCTGGTAAACTGTCAAACTCCTGGGATGTTATATATGGAATCCATAGTATTTCACTGTGATACATTTCTTCTTCTGTTCTCTCCAAATACACCAAAGCATACGCTGTTAAACCTTGCATGACTGATGGTCTTCTAGAGCTGATTTATACTAGTTATGATTAACAAGAAAGAGGCATGTTACTTTTTATTTTTTTCCAATTATTGAGAGTTACTTGAAGTTCACACACTTTCTTCTTTTCTGTACACACAGACATCTTACAGCAAGATTTCCCCGTAGGTTTTTTTTACAAAGCAGATTTTGTTAATCAGATCCAAATTGATTTACAACAAAGCCACACTGGAAAAAACGGTACAGCTGTATGTGCCCGTTGCATGGCTGTGTGCCGAATGATTAAAATAAGCAAACACCAATATAAAAGAAATAATGGACTGCTAAACTCTTTATAAAAATTTCTGCTACCGGGTTTTCAGTACTCAGGAAGCAGGACATTCATATTCTGCTCAGGTTTGCAACATATGGCCGAGATTAGGATGCAATGTACCAGCCAAAGTCATTTTTTAGTAAGAACTTCACAATCTATGTTGACATTAACTACTTGTGGGAATCTGCAGTGGTAATAATATGTCTATATTCCTTGAATATGTTCTTTTTATGTGACTGCTAAATGTTGATATTGAAATGATACAAACATTTGATACATTGAATACAGAAATAAACGGCTGTGTGTGTGCTTACCCTCTTTGCTTTCATGTGATATTGACAATGGAGATCTTGGATTCAGCCTCCATATACCTTTTTAAATTACTTGACTGAGTATAGTGGCTGTTTTTCGCAGGACTCCATTATCCAATTATTTTCTATAAATACATTGTTTACTTCAATACAAATGTGTTATGCAATGAGATGTATTATCCCAGTGCAAACACTTCCTGCACTCAATGAATAGCCTGGCCACCTCACACACCTCCACTTTAATTCCTGGCCCCTTTGTATTTCCTTCTTGGCAATGCTACTGTGTGTTACAGAGACCATTTGCATCACAATAATTGACATCTATACTGTATGTCCAATATTACTAGGATGTCTGCCTTGTATACAGGGGTGATATTCCAAATAGTAACAGGTTCCCTGGGTATAAGCGGTGCGTTTCTAGAAAGGCATAGTGTCGCACATGGCGCAACACCTGTGGAGCACCACGCCGCGAGAAAGACTAAGGCCGCTTCCATGGTGAGCGCGACCGCGCGGCGTGATCAAAATGCTGTTCCTCTATGAGGCAGGCCATTGAGCGAGCGACGAGAAGCGCCGACGCTCGCGATCCAGGAGCAGACAAATAAATTTGTTTCTGTCACGCGATGACCGGGTCACGTGAGCAGTTCACTGTATAATACCACACTCCTCCCTATAGAAGTTTGCTGCAGGTAAAAAGATAGGCCGTACATATAGAAAAACAAAAATAATGATTCCTGCGCTCCTACCAATTAGGCTAAGATAAAATAATATTCTCATGAAAAAGGGTATTTTGTTAAACCCTTTGGCCAAAGCATTTATAAGCCTGCATGCTACGTCATGGCATACCCGAAAAGCAGGTACCTACTGTACACTATATATATATATAGTAGGAGTGTGTGTGTGGAGAGCACTGTATACACTGTGGGCTCTCCATTCATTTATATTCACACAGATAAACACACACACTCCTACATCACTTACTTTCAGGAACCATTTAATACCTCTAGCCATAAATCACATCCACACACGGCAGAGGGAGGAGCACAGATAACATTCCAAAAGACACTGTTTTTAAGTATTCCCTTTGCTTGCTTCATCCATTGTAACATCGCCGGAAGAAGAGATCAGTGTATCTCAAAAGCTCGCACAAATAAAAGCATTTCGTTAGCCACAGAAAGGTATCGTTTATTTATTTTTTGATTATTGAAGCTCGGCTAACACGGTACTGATATATATATATATATATATATATATATATATATATATATATATATATATATATATATATATATATATATACCACAATTATTAAGGTTATGGTGGGTAAAAAAAGTGACAAAAACCCTCCACAGTAAAGCATATAACAACTGTAAATATTACTGTATGTTCATTTGCATGTCTTCGACAGGTCTGCAACCCTGTCTTTCCCCATTATCGCCCAGCACACAGCGTTTCCACTGCCGCAAGGGATTCTGGGAAATGACATGCAAATGAGCACACAGTGTCACCTTTTGTCTCAAGCTCATATTACACAAGCAAATCCTCAAGCCAATGCATACTGTTTTAACACAGCTTTTAGACAGAGGCTCGGATGAGATGCAAAGCCAGTAAACCCACTCACAGACATGTTTCAACCTTGATGGGTATTATCAGTGTGAGGTTGGTTGCTGGCTAAGCTGGTTTGAGACTAGACTAGGTATTCACCACAATTATTAAGGTTATGGTGGGTAAAAAAAGTGACAAAAACCCTTCACAGTAAAGCATATAGCAACTGTAAATATTACTGTATTTTCATTTGCATGTCTTAGACAGGTCTGCAACCCTGTCTTTCTCCATTATCGCCCAGCACACAGCGTTTCCACTGCCGCAAGGGATTCTGGGAAATGACATGCAAATGAGCACACAGTGTCACCTTTTGTCTCAAGCTCGTATTACACAAGCAAATCCTCAAGCCAATGCATACTGTTTTAACACAGCTTTTAGACAGAGGCTGGGATATATATATAAAATAGTTGTCCTACGGACTGGTGAAAAAAGTGTGAAATCCCTGAGGGAGGTAAATAAAGCATGAGCTTATGTGAGTAGTGCAATTAAAATCTGGCTAAAGAAAGTATCATACTTATCTTACTAAAGAGGCAAACTGGGTGCACAAATTCCCTGGTGTGAATATAATAAAACTTACACATATTTTCCCCTCTGTCAGCCTTAAACATTCACCTACCATTCAATAGAAGGTGATGTCCAGACTGACACTGGGGTGTATTATACCTGCACTAATTGGAAAATTGGTAGGGGCTTAGTAACTGCTATGTAAAGCAGGTGAGCCAATAAACCTACCCCTATGACGTTTTAGAGATACTGTGTATAAAATGCCCTTTGGGAGTATGCAGCAAGAAATACCATAGGTAACATGTACAAACTGGTCAGTCCTAAATCATATACCGATCATCGGTGGTGTATCGGAAATGATTATGCATGGACTAGCATGGTAATAATGTATAAACTGCACAAGTAGCCAGGAGCTAGTAGTAATTGCCACAATCCCTGCATTGCCACTGATCGTGAGAATATATTCAGTGCCGATGATCGCAGAGGAGGGCTTGCATCAACCGAAGAGGTGTAGGGATCTCCCCAACTCCGTTAAATACACTATGAAAGCTTCAGATAGTTAAAACTTAAATCTGCAGGGTCAGAGGGACATACAATCCCCAGTATCAGAGCACTCTGCTTGGCTAAATCGTCCCAGCAGAAATGCGGGTATTGCAAGGTAGTGCCCGAGCGCAGAGCTCCGCAACAAAGTAACTGTTCTCTGATTGTTGCGGTCGCAATGAACGGTCTGCGCGTGCATGGAGGATTTGGGTCGGCCAAAGAAGAGCCTTTAAAAAAGGGAAAGGAAACCATGTTAGATTAGATCTGCATGGACCTAAGCACAGCAGGCTCGTTCGAGGTCTGCAGAGAAACTGCATGAGGAGTGACCGGAGTGGAGATCTACAGTTTCAGAGTGGAAAAGAGATCACGCACCGCTGGAGAGGACTCTCAATGGCTATAAAGACACAGCAGTACCGAAGCACCTTTTTGAAGAACAGGCTTACAACACGAGCTTCCATGGTGTGCCGACACCATCATAAGCCAACATACCCAGGATTGGTTGGTTACTACAACACTGACCCCGACACACACCTGCACAGCGCTATTTGGGGATTGTGTTGTGTATGTGTGTAGTGATCATCTGCTGAGGATAAAAAGAACTATGTAGCTAATCACAACAGCTTTATTATAAAGTTTTCTTCCTGGTATTATACAGGTTATTAAGAATTTGATTAGTGTTAAGACCTGCACAGATTTGGTCTACCTTGGCGTTTGGTGTGCAGGCTTAAGATACTTTGGCCACAGAATATAACTAAATGACCATATGTTTTAAGTTTAGATATACATATATATATATATATATATATATATATATATATATATATATATATATGTAAAGTACATATATATATATATATATGTACTTTACTGTGTATCTGTGTCATTGGAAGTAGCATTGAGCTCTGTCTGTGTTCTATGTTCTGTCCTTGATTTTAACAGGATAAAAAGGTGCCTGAGTTTAATAAGTGTATAGTATATGTATACTTCAGCATGGATAATAACTCACACCCGGACAAAGAAACTAGAAAGGCAGCTCCCTCAGAATTCCCATAAAGACTGTGTTCCATGACCTGCGTCTGCATATACTGTACATCCTATATGAGAGTAGAGGTATGCCAAACCTTCTGAGAAAGTCTGTGTCCAAGCAGAGATCCCTTTGGTGCTGACCCAGCTTCTTGTGCTAGAGAAGGTACTGTAAGTTATTTGAGCTATTACACAAGACACACTTAAGACACAGGCCCACGCTTTCTTTTTTGTTTCAATCTTTTTTTATTTAATTTTTTCAGAGGTATACAGATTACAACGTACCAATGGGAGCAATACCTTAGGAACGAAGCACAGTTTATATAGTATTGTCTTGTCCCCATCCAATGGGGGAGACAATCATCCATCATTGACATTTAGCATAAATGTAACATCTTGTATAAACGTGCGATCCGACGGGCTATGAACCCGTTTGCTCCTTAGTTTTATTGTGAGGATCACAGTATCTGCAGCCTCTGAGAGAGATTGAGAGTGGACAGAGAAAGCGAAGGTTAAGATGACAGGAACGAGCAGAGATAGAGGGACGGGGTGAGAGTGGTGAGAGGGGGGGAGAGGTGCAGGGGGGAGGCACCGAGTGTTGGGGAGGGGGGAAGACAGAGGGGGGGAGGAGGAAAAGGGTGAGAGGGTGTTTCCTTCCTCCGGCCCAGCCCCCCAACGGATCATACATGGACAACTATGGATCCTCATCTTTTATTTATTACATAAGGGTTTTTGTCGTTTTTTATTTTTGTATATTTTTCTAACTCTGAATCCATGGTTCCCACGTCTTGTAGAACTCTTCAGTAGCTTGTTTCATCTGGGCTGTTAATTTTTCCATGAACATAACTTAATTTATTTTTTAGTTACAGTTCTTCTGGAGGGTGTGTTAATTTTTTTCCAAGCCGTGGCTATGGATCATCTTGCTGCTGTCAAGATGAAGGAGATAAGCCGCTTCATGGACGGGGGAAGATTTTCGATTGGTTTAGCCAATACAAAGATCAGTGGGTCTAGGAGTATTCTTATTTCTGTGACGTCCGAAATTATGCTTTGATCCATAGTCCAAAAATTCTGCATAACCGGGCATGTTCACCAGATGTGGGCCATATCTCCTCTAACACCGCACCCTCTCCAGCATAGATCGGGGTCCCACACTGTCTAAACAGACTTTTGGAAAGTCACAGAAAAGTGAAGGACACAGCATTGCCTCATCCTCATGCTCTGTTATAGAGAAGGACTACCAGGCAAAGTATGTGTCCCTGTCATCAGTAGCTGTTTGTTATTAGGTAGGTCCTGCATTGTGCGAACAGCCTGGGCTACATGGCAAACCAGGGGTGGTATAGTATAGTGAGGAACTACGATTTTTGCTGTTGAGTTTGTTTTATTTCTGTATTGAATATAATTTACATTTAGTCTTCCTTCCCTTTCAAGTTTGAAGGTACAGTATAATAAAAGAATAAAAGTGCCTTTTGCTTTTTATGTGGCTCTGTGTACGGGTGGGATCCTGTGTGGTGCAAGTAACTCCCATAAAAAGAATGTATTAGCTCACATGGATAGCTTATTGGTATCTTTATCAAGCGCTTGAGTGTGAAACGCGTAGGTGCGGTTTTTTTTTACCTGTAAAGCTAAATAAATTCTTTTATGGGAGTTACCCTCTCATCATTTTGTCCCCCAGTTCTTGTTGTGCTCCATTTTCACTCAGGTGCACCTTGGATTCTTACCCACAACGGATGCTGCATACCATGGATTTGCCGGACCACAGAGAGGGTGTACAACAGGTAATAGGTAATAGCCTTCACGAGAGTTGCCCCTCTACACATTAACTTGAATACAGATGCAGCCGTTTTCATATGCGCTGATGTACTCCATGTGGCATTAACGCCGCCAATCCCCCCAGGCACACGTGTTACTTTGTTTGAATTTCATGGATTGTGTGCAATTAAATGCAATGAAACTAATTAATTGTAATGTGTACAGTACTGTGCTACAGTGCTACTGTGTCAATTTCAGGTGTTTAAAAGCCAGAACACTAAAATGCCATTTTCTGCACTCGCCTGCACTCGTGTCTTAAGGTGGTGCGGTTGGAAGCAATCCCGCGCTGTGACATGGGTATTCCGAGGTATACACCGCATGAAGTGTTTCAATAACGGCCGCTGCATCTATATATACTGAAGGGAAGTTAGTTCTTGCGCTGCTATTTGTGGACACCTCAGGCGCTTATTCCTCCTTAGCACATTGATATCTGGACTTTATACTTGGATAATCTAAGGCAATCGGACATCACTTGACATGGCCTCGGAAAGACTTTCTAGAGCACATTTGTGGTCTGAGCACCATTTCACTTCGGACTGCAAATACCCTTAGACCAGAGTTTTAGTTGCTGCCCTACAGTACCTCACAGTTGAGTCAAGCAATGAAGGCTGAGCACTGCCATCTACTACACTTGCATGGCGGAACCCGCATTCCCCCTCACTCCATAGATAAAACTCCCTGTTATCATTCTCCAAACATCACAAAGAACCAAGAGAGGGGAGCCTTCTACTTATGCAGTAAAACCTTAAAAGACGCTGTTAAGGTTGTCAGACAGAAATTCCCACTAGTGCAAACTTTCAAACCAGATTTGTTTGAAATACTAATCTGTCTTGTCGCATGTAATACATTTAACGCAATGACAAGATTTGATAAGATTAATTTAGAAGCAACAAAAAATAACCAGAGAAATAATCTTGTCACTAGAGAAGTTAGTGGAAATTCAGTGAGTTTAAACCAAAGTAGTTTTGATTTTTGAAAAAGTAAAGCTATATTGCTAACCAAAGATAACTAGTTTGTGTCTAACATATATCATATTTGTTTTACAAACCGCACGGATATCTGATGTTGTTAATTTAATGCAGAGCACTGTGTATTGGTTTACACAGTTCTCATAGTTTTTTTTTATTTTACTGTTGGTGCCACGGATGAGGAGGAGGAGGAGGATGAGGAGAGTGAAGATGAAGATGACCTTTATCCTAGCAGGGGTAGGTATAACTTTTATTTACTATGTGTTGGCTTGCTAATGTTTTATCTTTAATGGGAAAATGTGCTATTATCCAGACTGGATAATAAAGCTTTAGCCCATTATTGTATGTGTTGGAGGGGAGGCGAGGGCAGGGTTGTTGGGGGTAGAAGGGGTGAATAGTAGGGTGCCCTTTAATTGCCAATGTGGTTATCTGTGCCCCTGTTGAGGGAATAGGTATCCACACTGGCAATCAATGGGTTTATTGCTACTACTTATTTTAATGTACAGTATTGCAATGCTAATTTTATTGTATTGTGTATTAAAAAAAAATGCTACACAAATGGGCAAAAGCACTATTACCCATTTAACTACTAATGTTCTTTCTCATGTGTGTGTGTAGTGATGACGGTAGAGGGGGTGGGGGATGGGATAGTTGCTTCAGGGCAGGTGGTTAGGCCTCCTGGGAGGGGTTAACCTTTTATTTACCATAGCAGTTAAACCGCTACAGTAATTAAGGGGTTAACAAGTCCGGCAACCCTCCTGGGATGCCTAACCCCCCACCCTAGTTCAACTACAGTACACCCTTCACCCACTCCATTAAAACATCAGTAACCCCTTAATTACCTTAGTGATAGTAACTGCTAATGTAATTAAGGGGTTTCTGGTGTTTTAATGGTTGGACATCAGCCCTATCTTCCATGTTGGTGAGGAAGAGGAGGAGGAGGGGGATGACGCCTTCATCCTGGCAGGGGTAAGTTAAACATTTATTAATCTAATTTGTATTTTACTGTATATTTGAATGGGCAAAAGTGCTAGTAGCCATATTTGGCTACTAGGCATTTGCCCTGTCCTTTGTTGTGAGGGTAGAGGGGGTAGGTGAAGGTAATTGCCCCGGGGCTTGTGGTTAGACCTCTCAGGTAGGTAGCTGTGTTGGATTGACTTTGATGACGTCGTGATACAAGAGCTTCCTGAAACGCCGGGATTCGGAGGGTCAACGCTTCTAAAGATAAGAAAAATATTGAATGTATGTAATTGTATTTTTACAGGTTTTTTAATTACATTTTTTTTATTTTTATGTTTTTCATTGCCCAATGACTGATAATGTATTAATCTGTGCCTGTTTAGGTACAGATAAATACAGTGTGTAACGATGCGTGGAACACGCCCCCTGCGGCGTGTTCCTTCCTTACCTGTTTCCTTCTGATCGCCGCCCTCTAGCTGCGAGTCAAGATCCTGTGTCTTTAAGGATTCTGAAGCAAACTACGCCATCTTTCTTCCTGGCAAATCCTGCCCTCCTCCTCCTGACAGGAAGTAAGCCTCTCTCTGACTTTCTCATTGCTTACAGCTGCTGCTTCCTTTAAATAGTACTCAGTGCCTACCTATTTGGGTTCCTGCAAGTACTACCATCATTGCATGCTGTTCCTGCCTGGACCGCCTTGGGATTTTTACTCATCTCCTTTGGATTCCGGAAGACTGGGACATTCACTCATACAGTATACTACTAAGGTTTGTTTACCGTCGGGTAGTGTAGGTACCTGCTTAGTAGGGTTCACCTTGACGTGGTAGCAGGCTTATAATTCCTTGGCCAATGGATTAGACTAAGAACCCTTATGTTATATTTAGTTTCGCTGCAGCTTGCTGTTTCTGGCACTGTGCCTTTAAGGAGGCTGGACGTCCTCCAAGAAGCAATTCCCTTGTGGATGTTACCTTGTGCTCTGGACTCTACCGCCTCGGCTCCTTCCATGTCCATGTTTCTAGTTCCTGGCTCTCATTCCAGACTCTTGTGCTGAAGCGTTGGCTTCCAGCAACCCCCACGTTGGTGCCTGAGAACGTGCGCACTCCCGCTCTGCTGTCAGAGCATGCGCGCACATGCAGTTGCATCACTCGTGTCTCTGAGCCAGGCACCGCACCTCCGGACGCGTCGCGCATTCTCATGCGTGTGGTGCGGTCACGTGACTACGTGCGCCGATCCCCAGCTGCGCCGCAACTTACTCCCTTTGTATCCCCTGCGGCCTCCCCACCTCGCTATTGGGTCCCTTCCCTTTCCCTGCGCTTGTGAGGAGAGCACAAGTGTGACACAGTGACAGATAATGCATTTTTTGGCAAATGTTTTTTTATCTATTGATTGTTGTTTTTTCTTTTTCTCTATATTGTTTGGCTTAAATTGTTTGTAATTTGGATGGCTTGTTTTTATTTATTTATTCTGATTCTTTAGACGTTTTTATTTAATTATTTATTTTGTTGGCAACTGGTTTTAATTGATGTAGTGTTTTTATTAATTAATTGATTTGTTGGCTGTGGTTTAGATTCATTAATTGTTTTGTTGGCTGTTTAAAATTAATTAATTGTTTTGTTGGTTAGTGCTTTTATTTATTTAATTGATTGGTTGGCTAGTACTTTTATTTATTTAATTGACTGGTTGGCTAGTGCTTTTATTTATTTAATTGGGGTGTTTAGATGCTTGTGTATATCTTTTATTATTGTGTATTTTTGGCCTTCATACTTTTTTATTTGGGTGACCATTGACTGATATAGTGCTTATCATACCCATATTATATGGGTATGATGTACCACTATGCCAATCAATGGGTACAGGGTGGGTATAGTGATCCCGGGGTGGGTGGTTAGGCCTCCTTGGTGGGTAGCGGGGGAGGGTGGGTTAACCCCTTAATTAAGATAGCGGTTATTAACCGTTAAGGTGATTAAGGGGTTAGGGGCCATTAGATTGTATTTTGTCATGAATTCTTGCTGGCATTGGAGGACATGGACCTGCAATATACTGACGAGAATGCCCTTCATGATGGCAGGGGTAAGTAGAAAGGTGTATTTACTTTATTTATGCTGGCTGGCTAATGTTTTATTTAATAATTGGCAAATGAGCTATTATCCATATCTGGATAATAGTTATTTTGCCCATTACTGTACTGTATGTATTGGAGTGGGGAAGGGGGGTGTATTTATTTAAATGTTAGCAAAAAAATATTTTGCCACAGGCTACTTGCCCGTTTTGGTAATTTTGCTATCACAGATAATCGAGGCTTTCTGAATACCATGATAGCAACGCTAAAAAAAATGGCGATTTAAATGGCCCAGCAATTATTTTTTTTGTGAACGCTTATAGCATAGGCCCCAAAGTGTCCAATCGGGCTGACTTCAATAGGGAATTTTGGCAGAAAACAGTTTGATCAGCTGATATAAAATAAACCAATATAAAGGGTAATAGTATAAATTTTTTATTGTCTTTTAAGATACTCTATACGCCATTAGCATTTGGAAACCCAGCTTCCCTTATTTTAGAAGTATCTAGAAAGTAAAATAATTGCAAGCGCGAGAAAATGTTCCCTGGGCACATATTCACAGGTAGATAAAGAGATAGGGCACAACTGATTTGATGCACTGCAGCAGCATACAGTGTCTCCCATTAAAATGGTTTTAGGTGACCATCGCAGTTGTGTTTGTGACCTTCGAGAGTTTTGCAAAAGTTAGCAGCTATTCTTGAGCTAAATAACAACACCATGTTCAGCAGACATTTTCTTAATAAAAATAAGATGTTAGAACATGAAAGTGAAAGAAGAGCAAATATGCATATCTCTACTGGTATCAAGAAGCTTAAGAATGAAACTACATTTGATTTTAACCCCATAACTACTATAATACTGTAATAACAACTTTATTTCAAATAGCGCTTTTCCCCCAATTGGACAAAAAACACACTTCACCATATTGTACGCATTACGCTACACATTAGAATTTTACAGAAACAGTCCCTTACCAGCTGAGTTTACAATCTAATGTAACAGTGTTTCCCCCACCAGGTGGGAAATTTAGCCATTACTATGGTGTATGGTGCATGTACCTGCTGGTAACAGGTGGGCTGAGTCGTCCGCCTCGTGGTAGTGGGACATAGGACTAGGCTTCTGGGGTTCATATCCTACATATTCTTTAGCAGTGGGAGCGATACTCACTGGAGCGGGAATCGGAGTCATCTCCTCCGCCCCAGTGGTCGCTAGCATCACGGCGTCATCTCCGGTAAGTTGAACGGGGTCCTGGTGCATGTATAGCTCCCGCACCGGAAGGGCATTGACATCCGGTCGTTGCGTAGCGGTGCTATCTTTGCCTTTGTCAGCTTCCGCCGCATCGACGTCGACACCAGAAGGTACCTCCGTCTGTACCGGAGAATCCCTGGATCGGCTTCCGGATACCTCCACGAGAGCTAGGCTCATCCGCCTTTCAGGTCTCACGGTCGCAGTTACTGTTGCCGGGCTCCTCCATCTCTCGGAGACACAAGAACTGTTCGGTTCCTCCACAGCATCGGTCGGCGGATTCGACAGCGTTCGGAACACCACGGAAGACAGTCTGCTACTGGCACAGGAGGAAGGCAGGGACACCACCGTAGGGGAAAGACACCGGATAATTTCCAAGTCACCAGCAGCAATCAGCAGATCCGGTCCCTGTTCATGCACCTCTGAGAACAACGGTGTCTCCTCACCCCGGGCAGTCACCTTACCCGGGTGCTCGTGGGCTGGTCCCGATTCTCCGACCATCTCTTGTCGTCTGCGGGTACCAAGTCTGGAACCATCTCAGCCTGCTCTGTAGTCATCGGGTACTCGTATCCCCTGAATCCTCTTCTGAGGCACACAGGCCCTCCGAGGGCTCCATAGTTGAGGTAGACTTTGCTTTAGCAGCATCGACCGCCCAAGTAGGTGGGTCGGTCGCATGTTTGTCTGCGAATTCCGTAGGCCGCAGCAGCCTGGGCTTCAGGAAACGTGCTTCGCAGCGGGCACACTTGGCTCCCCAAACCAGGTCACCGCCTGGGAAGTCACATTTGGGGCATAGGCATCCGAGGTACCTCTTCCCCTCCACCTTCACAGGAGCCCTCCGGGTAGCGAATAGTGGGTAAATTCCATCATGCTTGAAATGGTCAGTCTTTTCTGTAAGCACAGGCACAAGAGCAACGGGTAGGTCACTCATTTTGCTCACCAGGCTCCAAAGCACTGAAGGTGAGGTTCGCTACATCCGGTACCTCCCTTGTTCTCCAAAATCTTTAGGTATTGTCTGTTGGCGTGTCCCCTCCCTCTGGTGGAGATTAGAGATGGGGCACTCAGTGACATGGATGGGGCGTGACTCTGACTCCTGTCTGAGCTAGTCCCATCACTTGGGTGGGGTTCTGGCTTTCGCGCCAGACCCTTGCAGAACTTTACAAAAAGTTCACATGCAGCCTGTTTGCAGGCAACACGTGCGCTCTCCAGCCTTGGCAGGAGACGCCATTTTAACTCATGTAACTCATGTGGCGTATTCCCGGACAGGGGAGCCTCCATTTTGAGCACAATCCCTACACAGACCACAGAGTGACCGTTATTCCAACAGGAATCCGTTCCTCGTGGGTCCTCACAGCACATAGATTAGCAGTCTACCAAGAGTAGGATGTGACCCAGGCTAGCAAAGCTCCATCTCGATACACTGTACACGATTAAAGTCCATTACAAGCACTCTGTGGTTCCATGATCTGGCTTCGGCTAGTGGTACTCTGGGCTTCTTCTAACAGAGAGGTCTCAGCACCTTGTATGTCAGGCACCACTCCTAGGATACTCCCTATCCAATACCCTTATGCCGCCCCTCTAGGCTGCCAGTATCGCAGACCCTCTCCAGAGGTCCCTGGGACTCAGTTAACCAGAGAACCCCCTTTAGTCATCCCGACTACCCATCTCAGGGCGACATAGAACAGCAATAGCCTTTGTGTCTACAGATCATTCACCCGCTAGGGCAGTCTAGGCCATAGTCCTTGCAAGGAGCAATATCCCCCTGTACACTACACCTAGCCTCCCTCCTTCATTAGCACTTGTTCTGTAAGCATACCTTGTTACTTCCAGCCTTGTTTCACTGAAAGCCTGTCCTGTTACAGATCTCAGCAGCATCTCCAAATGTAACGGTGTCTTCCCTACCGAGTGGGAGATTTGGCCATTACTACGTGTATGGTGCATATACCTGCTGGTAACAGGAAGGCTGAGTCATCGGCCGATGGTAGTGGGGACACAGGACTAGGCTTCTGAGGTTCATACCCTACATATTCTTTAGCAGTGCAGCATCTCCAGCATTGCAGGCTCCAGGGAACTGAAGGTGATCTCATACTAGGCAGGATATATAACAACAGGAATGGTTTATTGTCTTTACTGTACAGCACAGTAATAAGGCAGAGTTCTGCCCGATGCAGTCTCAACTACCACTGAAGGATGGTCTCTGGACCTTCACTACAGGCCAAGGGCACCCACAGCAGTTCCAGCTCTTCCCTGCCCCTCTAGCAGAGGCAGAGGTATGGTACACACTCACTCTCCCACGGAGGGAAGAGGACCAGAGTAGGCCCAATAGTCAGGCTCTTGGCTGTGTGACCTGCCCCTCTCAAGTAGGGAGAGGCACTCCCGAATTTGGAGCAACACTGCCCTTAAGTACAGCCAGGAGGAGGGCACCAGGTCGGTCTCATGATTGGTCATGCCCAGGCCGGATGTCACCGCCTCCCACTGTCACTCAAGGGCAGCTCCTCAGAGGGGGAAAACCCAATAACAACTATTGGCAACCTGATTGTACCAGGGCTTACTGCCAGTACAAGGGCAGAATAGTAGCCATCAGGTGACCTGGCTACACTAAAATAAAGTTATTTACCCAAGGTCACAAGGAACTGACACCAGGAATTGAACCAGGTTCCTCTGCTTCATATCCAGTGTCATTGTTAACTGAGTCAGTGTCTTTACTCACTGAACTGCTCCTCCCTGTATTATTGTTGTTCTTGTATGCATTCCACTGTAATCCCCTTATAATTTCCGCGTCCTGAATTTTACAAGGGGAACAGACTGGAGTAATCCCTGGCTTTTCGGAAAGTAGACAAACATGGAGCTGCAGCAACTGCCAGTAGCTGTGGATTTTCGTGAGGCACTTTGGAAGGCAAGTTGGGCTACATCTGTAAGTCCCTTGGCAGTAGGCAGCGTACCATGACTGTCACCATATTTACAATCTTTCCCTATTTATGAGTTCTAGCTGACACATATATCATTTTTATACATACAGTAGTCTCTGAAAATATTTAACTTGTCTCAATTCATGTTAATAGATGTTTTAGAAATGTCCTGGATTTGTATCCCAAGTCACCATGAAATAAGCTTTCACATGTTGGCCAGTGTGACTGTGATGTTCTCCATCTGATCAAGTATTTTGAGTCTCTTCAAGAAATAAAAATGCCTCCTAAGAAAGCTTGCTCTGGCATTGTCTTTGAGCTGTACGTTGCAGAGATACTGCAGTGTTCTGTAATTTATAGTAACAAATGAGAAAACATGCCAATATACTGTACTGTAGAGGTCCCTGAAACATTTCCCATCACGCTACAAGCTGTGAACGAGTGTGGGGATATGCTACTATGTAACCATGCAAATATCTATAATAAACACTTGAGATTGTGAGATACCGCATGAGTGGTCAAATCACATTCTTTGTCTCAGGGTGGAAGTACTTCTAAATAATTTTGCATCTCTGTGACAATATAACGGATTCTAGTGTGCATAAGTAGGTGTAACGGTGTTTCCCTCAGGGCCCTTCGGATCCTGACCCCTATGTGAGAAACTGCCCCAGTTACTTGTCAGTGTAGTGTGGTGCACCTGCTGGCTTACAGGACTCCTGAGTCTCCCGCTCGTTGGTAGTGGGGATTTCACCATGACAGGCGTATGAGGTAGTGCTGAGTTCTACTCACAGTTGGTACAGCGGCTCCATCCCTTCCAGATCCACACGATAGCAGGGAGGAGTTTCTGGAAGAGAACTCCTGGGTGCATCTTCTTGCTGAATAACTCCAGTCTCAGACAAGAAGGGTCTCTTGAGCAAGGGCATCTTTAATTGTATCAGACATGGCAGACTGCCCATCATAGTGGCCGACACTTAGCCGTACATCTTCATGTTCCACTTCATTAGTAAGGTTCCTCCTGACTCTTTATTCAGCCAGGTATATTCTGCCACCCCTCCCCTAAGGGAGACTACCAGCTGTGCCAGAGCCCTGGACCAGCTTGTCACTCTCTGCAACTCACTGCACTTGACTCAGCCTTGCACTCTGCAGACCATCTACTAGAACTGCAGAGTTGAACTACTAATTTTAGGAAGTGATGCGTAATATGTAGGTTCCAGAAAGACCCACCTCTGAGTCACTAACAGTGGACACAGAGCATGCTATCACTTCCTTTGCTACATGTCACACATCACAGGGGTTGAGGGCAAACCTCCATGATGACTTCTGGCAACCCTGCCCTTTTAACAGGAGTTACTGCTCAGAATGAGAGAGATATGTAACACCAATTTTACACATGGCTACATAGGCAAACAAAGTGTTAAAATAAAGTGTTTATTCATTAGGCAGCACATTGATTGCATGCCATCAAATGATGTAGCACTACCGATATGAAGACTTATGCTGAAGAGAGCAGACTAAGGAGGATTATAGAAAGAAAAAAGGAGAAAAACGGAGCGCAACAACCAGAAAAAAACAGTGTGTTCCCATTAAAATAAAGCTATTTATTAGGTCATGTACAAAAAAACGGTGGTATCTCCCCACAGGAGGATTATAGGTAGAGAAGTACGATAGTCTTTAAATTTGCTTTGTAAAATTTTTCAGTTTTATCTTCAATTTCAGGTTTTCCGCGAAAGCTCCACATTGCTCCGGAATATTTAAACAATGTCATTATAGCAGTATACGGGTCACATGTCCGTCCACAGTAACGCTTGTAAATGTATTTGCGAATGTTGCCATTTTTTAGGGTAGGGGGTCTTTCACAAAAAATTAGATGTAGTAAATCATGCACTAAAACTGGTCGGTTATTCCTTTTCTCTTTGAGTCAAATAAATCCACATTTTAATACGGTAGTTTATTTTACAATGAGGCTCAGATCCACAAAGCTCTGTTATTGACTTAATGAGAGATCAAGTGCAGCAAAATGTTAATTTGTGATTAGTAGTATTTAGCGCACACATCATGAGTGTATTTAGTGGGGGGGAAAGGGGTAAAACCGTTGTACTAGTGTTCTATACTCCATTATCTGCCAGTACCTCGACCTCTGTGAAATTTAAACTAAGAAAATATTATCTATCGAGCATAGTCTGTTTATGGATTATGACAATTATGAATTATATCAACAGTATGCTAATATGCTCGGACACAAGAAGAGATTAGGTAAATGATTTGAGTACTATTAAAAGTACAATTTGGAAAGATCCAAAGAATGCCTATAATGAGCAATTGAATCACATACACTGGCGACACACTTTATTCGAGCTCGGCTAGTCCCACGAATTCGGGTATACCCGGGTGTATTGAGGTTTGTGACTGTTTTCTGCCCGAGTGCATTGAGGTATTTTCCAAGCAGGGATTGAAGCATTTTATTCCCGCTGGCTGCAATACTGCACAGTATATATATATATACTGCATTACAATTCATGAATTTATGCCATCTGGTAGACACGCGAAGCATTGCAGCCTATTAAATCCTAGTCATTATCATTTAACAGATCAGCCGCCCGTCAGCCAGGCATGAACCCAGGCTGGGAAGGCAAACACAACGGGGCTTGTCAGAGGTGAGGAGCGGCGCATTCCAGGTATCTGCCAGGTACATACTGGGTATTTGCTCGAATAAAGTGTGTCGGTGCAGTAGGCAGCACACATATCTGCATATTTCTGAGAAAATTATCTAAGCTAATGAGCATTCAACCAGGAAGTTATATTTACCCTCTCTGATCTCTGTTGTATAAACCTTCAGCTAAATATCTAATCACAGAGTATCTATTCCCTTGGGTCAGATGTGGAGACAGGTTAAAATACCTATGAGGATGATATAAATAGTGCGTTAAAAAGAACACTTCAACTTCTCCACTATCACAATATCTGTAGCTCATTCAGCAATACCTGTGTCTATTTTGTAGACTAACTTTGGGGAGGTTAAAAAGTGTATACCATCTACTGAGTTTCAACTAACACCTTATTCAGGTCACTGCCTGTTGGCTTCTGTTCATTTTCTTGATTGTGTTATGTTTATGCACTATTGCCGGCCTTAGAGCAAGGCAAGCAAGGTGGCCGCCTTGGACCCTGCGCTTTTGGGCCCTCCCTCCTCTCATTGGAGCTGGGATTCAACTTTCACCCGACCAGAGGGGGGGAGCAGGAAGGATTGTCGGGCCCCCAGCTCCTGCCTCCGGTCAGAAGGATCCCGGCGGTGATGCGAGGAGGGAGCGTGGGCCCCCCGAACTGGCAGAGATGTATGAGGGAGGGGAAGGGAGAGGGAGGGGGTGGTGTGTGGGATCTTTTCCAGAGCGTGGTCACGTCCTGTAGCATCGCGTTGCCATGGTAACCAACATCAAATGACGCCACAACGTCATATGACGACACGTTGCCCTGGCAAAGTGATGTCGTATAACGTCATGGCGTCACGACCCAAGTTGCTGCCGGAGGAGGGCTGCTTGACACGGTAAGTCCCTTCAATTTTTTTTCTACACAGGGGGGCCACACCGCCAGCCTCTCAATGTGCTCCTAAGTGAAGTCTTGGTGCAAGAAGGTCTCTTCTTTCTCAGCACTAGCCCTGATTTGTTTTTATATTTAGAAGGGAATTATATTTTAACATCATAGTTTGTTGTAATCTTATTCTTGCAGAACAAATGAAAGTCATAAGTCTATTTAGGAACTTCATTTAAAGTACCAACATTGTGCGGAAACAAGCAGAACATAAATCCTAGTTAGAGGGAGTAAATGATTTGGCTTCATTTTATCTGGATAAAAAAAGATTACCGTAAATAATCATCAAGTTGAAAATACTGTTTGTCATAACTCATTAGTTTTAGAATAATTCTTCCCATTCCATTCATGTGAACCTAAAAACAAAACAAAATGTCAATCAAAATAGGAAATAAGCAAAGCTATTTACAAATATTAGTTGCCTTAATTGTGGTATCATCTGGTCGTAATTATCTTCTAAGAAGTCATAGTGGAATGAAATACATTGGGATAGCACACTGCCTAAACATCACTTGTATCCATAGAATGCATAGAGGTACCGTGATGTCTCCCAGCCAGCCATGCTCCATGATGTTTACTTCACTCTTTGTATTAATGGCTACTTTTTCTTTGTAAAAAAATATTTTATAAAATACTACTTAACCAAGTTCGGTGCTCTGTTGAATACTCTTTAATCTTGAAGATGAAATAGTATATTGTACACAGTTCTTAATCTTGTACACAGTTCTTAGTACTTTAATCTTGAAGATTAAATAGTATATTGTACACAGTTCTTAAAGCATTCTGAAAATATCATAGGAACCGAACCAATTAATGCAATTCTTGATTAGAAAATATAATAAACACTTAAGGGAAGGGGGGGGGGGGTTGGGGGGAAGGGAAAGGTTAACCCTCGCTACAGCCTGGCTGGAGGTACTACAATAAGGGGCAATGTAAGATGCACAACAAAAGAAAAAGAAACCCCTATAACGAGTGCACTCTAAACAGATTAATCCACTGATATCACCTGGGGAATGAAGTATTGTAATGACTTGATGATTAATTTAAAATAATCTTTAATGGGAGATACCTCAAAAATTAAAATAATGCAGGTAAGTGAACCTATGCCTCCTCTGAGGCTTGCCTATAATCTAAAGTGCAAATTAAAATGAAGTGGGTAAAAACTGGGGTATAGAGCCCCAATATCGTATAGGTGGGACTATAAAGCCATCACGTATAAATGCAGAAGCACATCTGAATCAGTGTAGCTAATCACCAGACTCTGAATGTTAATAAGTTACCTGTACAGAGTATTGTAAGGATCTACTGTCACAAAAAGTCTCAATGCATACTGTACTGTGGGGGTACAATGCCTGTAGCCAAATGTATGTGAGTGTCAATATGTAACACTCATAACATCTCTGGCCTCCCTCGTAACTATCAGTGCAGTGTAGTGTGAACACATCAGTGTACACTGTGGTAAACACCTAGATCCTTGTTAGATAAACATTTATGTTGGAGCGTTAATATCACTCATAGTGTAAATGTTTGTTGTAGTTAACCACATATGGTCAAACCAAAAGTTACACATTGTAGCTCCTGTGCAGTTTAAACATCATGTGAACACATATTATGCCCAAGGCTATATGCATAGAGGAAATGCTGCACCTATATTAGGCCGTGTTACAATGGTATACAATAGGCTGCCAGTCTGGACAGATTGTCAAACAGTTAATGTTTGACACAATGTCACTGCTGACAACGTCTTATGCCCGATAAAAATGAGAGGTATCATACAATAAACCTCACAGGCATATAGCATTGTGCTTTTAAAGCACCACACGTGTCCAGACTATTCAGTCTTGTCAGTCTCAGAGCTAGGTAACTGGACAGAATGACAGGCTTAGTATGTCTGACAAAATGTCTCTTAGTTAGCCCATATAGTAAATATATCCAGATAAAGGCTCTAGATTGCTGCACAAACTTGGTACTGTAGCTTACAAACAACATGTGACTGGACAGAGTGACAGACTGGTAATGTCTGACGCAGTGTCTCCTTGTCACGGTGGTAACTGTAGTATAACAACGAACTCTTAAAGCAACATATGTAAGCATAGATCCCAGAATCAGTTATACCCCCTTCCTAAGATAAAAAATAGAAGTGTTAGTACTTTGAAAAACGTCTGTACTCAAAAGCGAAGCAAAAATCATATAGAAGTTACAGCAGTGCTATGGGTAGAGGACAGGCAGTCAATGTAACCGTCAGTACGTCCAATTGCTGACGTACGTTTCGCTACTGGCTTTGTCAAGGCTGTAAAAGGCTTAATTCGCACTTTAGATTATAGGCAAGCCTCAGAGGAGGCATAGGTTCACTTACCTGCATTATTTTTATTTTGAGGTATCTCCCATTAAAGATTATTTTAAATTAATCATCAGTTCATTACAATACTTGATTCCTTGGGTGATATCAGTGGATGAACCTGTTTAGAGTGCTCTCATTATAGGGGTTTCTTTTTCTTTTGTTGTGCATCTTAGAAAATATAATATAAGGTAAGGCCTGTGACGTGAAATTTGACGACAAATCCAATTGGTGGATGTACCATTTGATGGCTCCCATTTTTTTTGAATGATGTGATGTCATCTAAAGTGAGGGAAGCCAGCCAATCCGGTATCATATGCTTCCCCCCTTTTAGGCAGGTATTGGGTCAAGTAAGAAAGACCCATCAGGATTTCCGTATGGGTCCAGAGCAATCGGATCAATACCGATGATGGTTCCGAAGCAACCAGGGGGTCTGGGTCCCATATTTACTCATAGCAACTACGTCAAAGTACCTGCATTTGAGGGTCACGAGTGGGCACTGATGGAAGAACTGGATTAATGTTTGTCTATTATAAAATCCAGTACAACATTGTTAATAAGTGTACGAGCAGTCCCTGTCCATGGGGACAACAATAAATGACTGTTGTACTAGAAAAGTTTCCTGCGCCCATTATTCTACAACTTTGCCACCTCATCGCCCAGCCACCTGAATCCAGCCCCTGAGTCAAGATAAAACATGCGGAGTAGCCATATAATATACCTGATGTAATCTCCCTAGAAGACCGACAGGCCTTACATGTCCATATATTTAAGTCATATTTTCATAGATTACTGTCCATCACATCATATATATTATTTCATATAATTAATATAGATTACTAGTTGTATTGGTCCTGGAGAAGTGTAGATTCATGGGTGTTTGTGATACCTTTGACAAAGTAATATTGCTGAAATTAATATACTGTTGAATTTACTGAAAAGGACTGGGGGAGTTTATGGAGAGGAAATTGTTAGCAGTGAGCGGAATCCATCTTGTCTTTGTGTGTGTTATACAGTATGTCACTATGCGTGTTGATGCAAGAATGAACTTTGCTCCAGAGGCGGGGATATGGACTGTGCTTTGTTACTCAAATACTCAAGTGTTTTGGTCAGCTGAAAGGAACCAGTTTTGGGTAGATGAATTTATCTTTGGAGTTAGTCTGGGATAGATAGAAGAGGATTATCCACTCGTGTACAGGGAATGCTGTGATGTGATGTCATTATATTCTGCCTAGTAACCTATGTTAAACAAATGAATCTAAAATGTACTGAAAGCCAGCTTGGGCCCTCCCCTGGCAGAGTATCTAATGGACAACTTTCGTGTACGATCGTGCTCTGTGCTGTACGGGCATGTATTAAACTACTCATTATCAACGAACCCTTGTTTGTGAGTTTGCAAACATCGACACCTTTTTAGGGGACCTACATAAGAGCTTTCAAAACTTCACAGGTCTTTTCTTAAAAAAATAAACAGTATCATGTAATTAAATACTACTAAATATTTTCATCCTAATCTTTCTGTCTACTATTGTATATTTTTATGGTCTAAATTAACAAAGGATCTTTTAAACTGACAAGCAATATTATAGGCATGACTGAAAAAATGCACTTACCTCCTCACAGAATCAGCATTTACTGTGAAGATGCTTGTACAATGCACTGTTGATCCATGAAATAATTTGTGTTTTAAAAGCGTTTTTTCTGCATTTCTCCACAGACAACATAACACTACTGGTTTGAATTTGCAAACAAATGTATTTGCACTACTGCTTTGAAATGGCATCTAAATCCTTCAAACACCCCTACACCCTATTCAACATAAACGTTTTCAATGAGTCACCAAAGTCTATGCAAAACAAATATATTATATGTTGGTTAAAACAGGAACTGTACCAGCCTTTCAAGCAGAATCAATTAAATATTTATTTTCTAAACCCATTTTCAGTGACATGCAGATACCAGCATCATGAATATTAAAGCAAACTACCAATAAAGAAGCTTGATACTGCTTATATAAAAACAAATATACAAGAAACTGCATCCATTATCAAAAATACTAATCATTGTTCACTGAGGATAAAATATGTACGTAATAATCATTATCCAATGAGTAATGATTTACAAAAAGAGAACTTAAAAAAAAAAATAACTATTTCACAGTAATGTACAGTATACGTTTTGAACATTTTAAAAAGAAACGGGTGAGTGGATTTCTTCAGCAGTCAGGAGTAACAGGGCAAACTGAAATAATCATTTAATCCATTTTGATTAACAGTATTAGGAACTAACCTATACCTACTGTATAGTAATAAGCATCCTTATTTATCATAGTGTCTCTGGCATCAGCTCCTTCATGGGATTTGACATGTTCAATGCCAATCTGATATATTCATCCCATAGAGATGACACGTTATGGGTAATCCTGGTAGTGCTATTTTAGTTTTCTCTTTCACTTAAGAAATAACGTCAACCTTTTCAGTGCACATGTAGATTTATGGAACATAACTCGAGCTGACAAATGTGGCCCTTAAAGAGTTCTCTTAATGTAAACAGTCATATCTTGGGCTTATCTCTGCTTCAGCTCTTGGAGCAGACTTCCTCTTGCATTCCTTGTGTAGCCCCCTTTCCCTATGCCTAAGGGAACTACGTGTGCTGCTGAACCTGTTGCTCAAAAGAGGCCTAAGCCTCCGCCTCTGGGAGCCTGGGGTGAGCTCTTTCTCCTTGCGTGAGCGCCTCCACCTATGAGGGATCCCAGCGTTGGCAGGATAACCCCTCACAGGAACAAATATACAGTAATGAGTAATACACCACACATATGTATAAAACTGTGCTTTACAGTACACACACTAAACACATATAGCACAATAAACGGTACCCACAATATAACACAGTGACCCAACAAGTGGTGGTTCCCCCAAAGTACTGAGGGTGCCGTGGAACCAATAACCCCTTATGTCCTGTCCCAGCAATCCATCCCATGTGAGGTAGCGCTACCCCCTGTAGATGTAGGTGCACGTTGAGTACCTGCCTGGGTACTCCAGTACCCAAGTGCTGCTTGGCGCAATGGGTTGGAGGGAATCCCATGTAGTGGGGCCTCCAACACAAATCCCCTCTCTCCTAGGGGTCCTGATCCTTCTCTCAGTGTGAGCCCCAGCCGGAGGTGTCACACAATGTATCAGGGTGCTGTGGCCTGGTCCCAGGCTGCAGAGCGCTGCGTGGCTGTCCGGTCACCAGCACAGCAGTACTACTTGGTACTAAAGGGGTAGAGTCCCTATCTGGGGCCTTCCCTTCAACACTCCGCTGGGGTGGCTAAGGGCCTAGGGGGCATGATCTAGGCCCAAACATGGGAGCACTGCTCCCTGGATGCTACCTTCCAGGTTGCTGCCTCTGTCTCAACTGAGCATGCTGGCTCCTTGTCCCAAAGGATATCCTATCTCTTTCAGGCTGCTGCAATCCCATTGGCTGGGACAGCCCACCTGATCTCCCTCCCCCCATGGATTCTGGGACTCGCAGTCCCGCTTCAGGTTATGTGGAGCAAGTCCAAGATGGCCACCATGCTATTCCCGCAAAGCCTTCTGGGAATTGTAGTCTCTTATGGGCTTTTGAAGCCATTCAAAGATGGCTGCCACTCCGATCGCAACTGCGCAAGCTCGGCAGTTTGGAACAGACGCCGCCACCACTCGCCACTAGAGCGGAGCTCCGTCGGTCAACCCTGCAATTCCCCCTCACCGAAGGTAATGAGGGGGACTCTGCTACACTGGTATTGCGAGGATAGATCAAGGCCATGTGATTGCTACAATATTGATCACATTGTATGTATTGTATGTCTTAATTTGTATAGCGCCATTGATATACATAGCGCATCATAATAGTAATACACATGGTAATCATATAAATGACAAATAATAATATAAATAACAGGTCATTGGAATAAGTGCGTCAGACATAAACGTAACATTTAGGAAGAGGAATCCCTGCTCCGAGGAGCATACAATCTAATTGGTATGTAGGAGGAACGTACAGAGACAGTAGGAGAAACGTACAGAGACAGGAGGAGGGAATTTTGGCAAGTGCTTCTGCAGGGGGCCAAGCTTTATGTATCAAGTGTCTAGTAATATCTACGGTGCTACTCATATGCTTCTTTAAGCAAGTGTCTCTTAAGGTGGATGTTAAATGTGGATAGAGAGGGAGTTTGTCGGGTATTGAGGGGAAGGGCATTCCAGAGATGTGGGGCAGTCAGTGAGAAAAGTTTAAGGCGGGAGAGGGCTTTAGATTCAAAGGGGGTAGAGAGAAGACATCCTTGAGCAGAACGCAAGTCGGGATGGTGCATAGCGAGAAATTAGGGCTGAGATGTAAGGAGGGGCAGAAGAGTGTAAAGCTTTAAAAGTGAGGAGGAGCATTGCATGTGTGATACGGATTTGATAGGAAGCCAGGAGAGGGATTTCAGCAGGGGAGACGCCGAGACAGATTTAGGAAAGAGTAGAGTGATTCTGGCTGCAGCGTTGAGGATAGATTGTAAGGGAGACAGGTGAGGCAGAAAGGCCGGACAGCAGATAATTACAGTAGTCGAGACGGAAGAGAATGAGGGCCTGAGTCAGAGTTTAGCAGTCCAGCAACAGAGGAAAGGGCGTATCTTTGTAATATAGCATCAGCGGACGCCGTGGGAGCTGGTCCCGCCTCCCAACTGTGCTACGTGTTTCCGTCGCATGGCGTGCACATGTTGACGTGTGTACCGCGCACTCCAGCAGCTCATCTGCCTACTACCACCCTCACCTGTCTCCTGCACATTTCCACCTATCCCTGCCTTAGTAGGGGCGCACCTCCGCTCCGCCCCACTCCCTCTCATTGGTCCATCTCCCTATTTATGCTCAGCTGTGCCACTGGCACTTTGGCTGAGCATAGTTCATGTTACGTTGTGTTTCACCCCTCCTGGTGTTCCTAGCCAAGCCTTGCCTCACCTTGTTCTTCTTCTCAGTGTACCGACCCAGCTTGTCTCTTGTATTCCGTACCTCTGGCTTACTGACCCCGGCTTACTTCTGACTCTCCACATCTCTCCAATCCTGACCACGGCACCCGGAGCTCGACTATTCTATTATCTCCGCTCCCGACCTCGGTAAGTATCAAGACCACCCTGACCATCCCCGACCCAGCTATCTCGACCATCCACTGTCCAGACTTGCCCCCGTGGTTGTGTGCGGCGTTCATACTCATTCCCACCTCAGCACCGGACGCCTTGTTTGTGGTGAGCACAGTGTTACAGTATGCTCAGCCCCACAAACATGGACCCCACTGAGGTGGGCCACGTCTTATTCTCAGTTTGCAACAGATGTTCACAACTAGAGGAACAGGTTGCCACACTGCAACAGACTTTCAGGGCCCTCATGCTTCAGGACTGACCACCTACTTCCTCTGTACCTACCACACCTTTCCAGTCCCCGCTGGGTAAACCCTTTACTTCTGCACCCCATCTACCTACTCCGAAACGCTATTCGGGTGACCCCCTTGGATGTCGTGGGTTCCTCAACCAGTGCTTCATCCAATTCAATTAACCCCATCTCGTTTTTCTTCCAGAATAAAAAAGTGGTATATATTATTGCTTTGCTTACCGGCGACGCTCTGGCATGCGAATACCCCATCTGGGAACAGAGGCAGGACCTTACCCAGGATCTTGAATGCTTTACTCAGGAGTTTAGAAGAGTCTGACATTCCGGGCCATAAGGTAACCGCTGCCTCTTCCTTGTTCCGTCTCTCCCAAGGGAATCGCCCGGTGACCAGATACACTCTAGAATTCCGCACCATCGCAGCTGAGACAGGTTGGAACAATTAGGCCTTGTCGCCAGCCTTTTGGCAGTGGTTATCCGAAACCCTGAAGGACGAGCTTGCTGCTCAAGAATGCCCTAAAGACCTGGAGGGTTTAATCACTGTCTGTATCTAGGAAGATCAGCGCCTTCAAGAGAGGAAGGCCGAACGCTTTCGCTCTCACCCACACCCGATTAGATCACCCGCTTTTCACTTTCCCCCTACAGATCCACCAGGTCCGGACGATCCGGAACCCATGCAGCTGGGAAGTCCCAGACTGTTCTTTTCGGAGAGACAACGCCATCGTACTTCTGGACTTTGTCACTATTGCGGCAATCCCAGACATCAAGTGCTTCTCTGCCCACTCAAACCTGGAAATGCCAGCACCCAATGAGGTATAGGGGAATCAAATTGGGTACCATCTCTTCTTCCCCTACTACCCCGAGACTCTTGCCTACCCACATTATGCTTCCCCTATCTCTCAAGGGAGATGACCACCGCCTTGGCATTCATCGACTCAGGTTCCGGGGGCAACGTCATTGATCACAGTTTTGCTGTAAAGAACTCCATTCCTCTCATCCGTACATCTGTGCCTGTCAGGTTAGAGGCCATTGATGGACGTCCACTTCAACTGGCTTTCATCTCCCTGGAGACTAGCAAATTCACTCTGCAGATGAAGGATGGCCGTAAGGAGGAAATCTCCCTAGATGTGATTCATACACCGTCTGTCGAGGTAATATTGGGTCTTCCATGGCTCCAACAGCCCAATCCCCACTTTGGGGAATTGGATGGACAAGGAGCCCAATCAGTGGAGTACTCGATGTATGGAGACGTGTGCGAGACCTATTCAACAGATCGGTGGCCTAAACACCCTCAAAGAGGATAAGAGTGCATTACCTGAGGTATACGCAGACTTCAAGGATGTTTTCAACAAGGTATGGTCCGAAGTCCATCCCCCCCATCGTCCCTTCATCTGCCCGATTGATCTCTTACTTGGCTCCGTCCTTCCTAGAGGAAGATCTTATCCCCTTTCTTTACCTGAGACCAAAGCCATATCAGAATACATCCAGGAATATTTGAAGAAAGGCTTCATATGAAACTCTTCATCCCAGCCAGAGCTGGTTTCTTCTTTGTCAAGAAAAAGGATGGTTTTCTTCACCCTTGCATAGACTACAGAGAGCAGAACAAGATTACACTAAAGAATCACTATCCTTTACCCCTTAAACCCTTTACCCTTTCTGGATTTTTCGATCGCCTTCAAGGCTCACCATCTTCTCTAAATTAGACCTGCGCGGTGCATATAATTTAGTGAGAATTCGTCAAGGCGACGTGTGGAAGACGGCCTTCAACACGCGAGATTCCAGAGAACAGATTTGGACTGGTGTGTGAGATATATATATATATATGTGTGTGTGTGATATATATATATATATATAGTGTGTGTGTGTGTGTGTGTATACACACACGTATGTGCGCACCCCAGCGGTCTGACAGAAGTATTCTCTGACTTCCGGTATCTGCCGCTGCCACAACGTAATTCCTCCCTACCGCCCTCCTGTCCCATTCACATGGTCCTCTTCTCCCTCCGCCACCAACTGCTGTCCTCTGCCGAGCTTCGCTGCAGGATGCCGTCCTTCTCTCCCTCCGTCGCTGGCTGCTGTACTCTGTCGCTGCCGAGTTTCGCTGCAGGATGCCGTCCTTCTCTCCCTCCGCCGCTGGCTGCTGTACTCTGTCGCTGCCGAGCTTCGCTGCAGGATGCCGTCCTTCTCTCCCTCCTCCGCTGGCTGCTGTCCTCTGTTGCTGCCGCGCTTCACTGCAGGATGCCATCCTTCTCTTCCTCAGCCGCTGGCTGCTGTCCTCTGCCGCTGCCGAGCTTCGCTGCAGGATGCCGTCTTTCTCTCCTCCGCCGCTGGCTGCTGTCCTGTCACTGCCGGCTGCTGACCTTCGCTATATATACAAACATACATATATATACACACACACACACACACACACACGTGTGTATATATATATGTATATATATATATATATATATTACATACATACATACATACATACATACATACATACACACCAGAATATATGAGTTCTTCAGTATTTGTTGATACCTTTTTTTATTTGGACCAAGAATTTGTGTCATGGGACAAGCTTTCAAGAGTTTTCCTCTCTTCCTCAGGTCAAGCAATACCATAAATATATACACACATATACATACACACTATGTGCGCATGTTTATGTGTGCGTGTGCGCATGTTTATGTGTGCGTGTATATGTATACGTGTGTGTGCGTGTATAAGTGCGTGTGCGCATGTATGTGTGCGTGTGCGCATGTTCATGTGTGTGTGTGTATATGTGTGTGTGTGTATATGTGTGTGTGTGCGCATGTATGTGTGCGTGTATATGTATACGTGTGCGTATGTTTGTGCGTGTATAAGTGCGTCTTCGCATGTATGTGTGCGTGTGCGTGTGCGCGTGTGTGTGTGTGTATGTGTGCGTGTGCGCATGTATATGTGTGCTTGCGTGTGTGTGCATGTACGTGCATGTATGTGTGCGCATGTGTATGTGTGCGCATGTATATGTGTGCGTGTGTGTGCATGTATGTGTGTGTATTTGTGCGTGTGCACATGTGTATGTGTGCATGTATATGCGTGCGTGTGCATATATATCTATATCATACACACACATACATACACACCTAAACTCCGCAGGGCCCTGTGCCTGCAAAATGTCTCTGTAAAGTGCTATGTAAAACTAGCAGCGCTATACAAGAACAAGCCATTATTAATTTTAATAATACACACATTGAATTGTACACATTCACATACACACAAAATTAAATATACATATTGTTTACAGTATGATATATACAGATTTGATTTTAAATGAGTTGTTAATATTTAACAGTAACTACACACGTGCAATGGAATAAGGTTTAATTAATTAATTCTGAGCTACTCTCCTTTTCTGCTGCTGCTGCTGCTGCTGCTGCTGCTGCTGCTGCTGCTGCTGCTGCTGCTGCTGCTGCTCCTGCTCTGACAATTCTGTGGGGAAGATCATGTGACCAGGCAATGATTGATACATGTGTGCTCATGCACGTGCACGGCTGTGGAGGGGGCAGGACTCACAAAGGTGTGTGCCAGAGCCTGTTACAGAAAAGGAAGGGGTTGTGCCTTTCTAAAGGGTTGCTATAGAAACAAAAATGCTCGTTACATTAGAATACATTAAAAATTGTCTTTCAAAGTTGTTTTAAAAAAAAAAAAAAAAATGCTACAAGTATTTTCTCACAGTACAGAACTAATTTATTAAAAAAAACACACATGCAGGATATTGACTGAACTGCAGCTTTAATGGGCTGCACTACCAAAGTTAGTCAGTTGTGTCTACACTTGAGAGAGATAGGTTCTCACCCAGAAGTGCGGATTGGCTGTGCACTTACTGCCTACACCCCTTGGGGAGTTAGGAGTGAGACCATACCCCTGGCTCTAATAGGGAGTCAGGGAAGAGCAAGGACTGCTGGTGTGGCCGTGTACCTGCAGTAAAGGTCCAGAGTACATCCTGAGGGCGGAGCTCCAAATACTGCCTGTAACCACTGTGTGAGCTGTGTATGCTGACCATCTGCAGTGTGTACAATAAAGTGTGATCCTGTTCCAAAATACCTTCCTGCCTGAGACTGCAATCTATTAGAGGGAGTGGAAGTAAGTTTTCCTGCAGGGATTGTCTCCACATCCCTGGGACCTGCAAGAGATTGAGGCGCTGTCACCGTTTGTATGAATCAGTTACTACCCCAGAAGCCTTTTCTGACCTCCTCCACAACACCGCAGGAGACTCAGATCAACTGTGAGCCAGCAGGTATGCACCACACCGTGTAGCAGTGAAACCTCCCAGAGTGGGGGGGGGGGGGGGAGGAACGACATGTGTTACAGATGTATATAGTTACATAGTAGATAAGGTTGAAAAAAGACGTACGTCCATCAAGTTCAACCTATGATACGATGATATAAACTTTGATACGCTGTGGGAGCTTAACTTTGGCCTAGGTTATCCCTATATTTTATATTTTCCTGTCTTTTGCTGCACCTTGGCTGAGGTAAAGCCTATGTTTTTTTATTGCTGCACTTTGCAATGACATAAAAGCCTACATTTATGTTCCAAAAGCAAGTCTCCTGTCTTCAAGTCTGCATGCATTGCCTACATTTGATGTTTGAAGTGGGATGCTAGAGGTAGACTTTGGATTTTGAAAAAAGACCATCAGGGAAAACATTTATCTTTGCAACAATTCCTGCAAAGAGCTCTTTCCCATAGTATAATAATGCATTATTTATTTAGTTAGAGAGTTAGAAAGTTCTGGCAGTGTCTAAGATCCTGTGGGATGAACCTCAGAAAGTAAAGCCAAGAGCAGTATCCCTGTGAGGTAAATGGAAAGCTGCCCAGAAGACTAGCTGTAGATTGGGTGGAAAAGACTACAGGTTGGCAATGAGTAAATTAGGGTTTGACAAGAGATTGTCTATTCTCTCAATTTTAGAAACACTTATTCTTGTCCAAGCTCGGCTGAATTACTTCACTTGTGTATTCCCAAAGCTAGTATGTCCTCCACATGGGTGCAAGTGGGTGAAGTTTGTTTCCCTGAAACTACTGTTTGATATGAAGTTCTTGTCTGTTCCTGTTACTCTAGGTAGGTGACACTATAGATAAAAGTGTCATAATACTGAGGCCCAAAGAAATAGCCTATTCCCCTGAATGGGGTCAGCCGCAAAAAAATCTTGATTTATTTATAAAAGTCCCTGGTGCCCTTTAATCTGCCTTATCTCGTCTCCCTGCACAAGAATCCAGTAACCTGGTGGCCAGTGTACTGTATCTCCAACCTCTTCAGAGCGATTTCTGATGCAGCCAGCCTTACAGACATTACCTTCCAAGAACTCCTATTAAATGGTCCAGTTCCAGAGATGCCCCCTGTATAGACCTCAAAACATTTGAGGACGCTTTTATCATTTAGAATATTTTTTTCAAATTATAAAGCATAACAAGGAACTTGTAAGAAATTACTAAAGATCTGTAAGAAAAATATCTTAAAAGAATACAAAACAGCTTTGTACGTTATGTTAATTTGTTCGAGTGTGTATAAAACACAGAGGACTTAAAAATAATTTACAGCCAATCAATGTATTATTAATAAGGGCTAGCTAGAAAAATAAACAGTTTTAAATAACTAGACTGCACATTATTTTATATTAGAATTTATTACATAATTGCATTTATTCTAGAACTCTTTTTCCTAATGTGCTACTCTGAACATGGGTATAAGCAAGCTGTACATCTCAATGCAACCTAATAAAACCTTGTAAACCAAAACACACACACACACACACACACACACACACACACACACACACACACACACACACACACACACACACACACACACACACACACACACACACGTACTGTATATGTATTTACTAAATTAGAAAAAGGGATTAGGAAAAAGCAACTTGGGGTGCCCCTAAATTGTGGGGAAAAATAAAATGAAAAGGATGGGTGCTAAAGGCAAAAAATCCTAGTCAAGTCAAAAGTATCCAAGGTATCGGTGTGGTGCACCTCCATCAGGGCTGAAAGTGCACCGCATTGAAATGTTGGATATGTTTGACTTGTGTAGTCATTATATGATCTCTTTGTATTACGCTTATCTTCTATTCCTCTTTTGATGTGCTTTGCTCCCGCTGTTTGCTATTTATATAATAAATCATAACCTGGGAATAAACTTTACAAAACAGGGATCAAACACTAAAGTAAACATTGGGAGAAGATATTTTTCTGCACAGTCATACTTAGCACTACATTACTGAATTTTAAGTAAAGTTAAATCTTTCAGACATCTAACACATATGCTATCTTTCCAATGTTTTTTTTTCCGTAGTTGAAGATATGCTGAATAAGTTTTAAAAGTTATGCCGGAAAGCCTTGAACTAAAAAGTGCAGAAATTCATTCCTGCCAATATACTGTACTGTACAATACATAGTAAAAGAAACTGTTAAATCGGACTACATGTTGCACCAGGTAAAAAATAAAATACAAGCTCTTTTAACTGCAATTTTAAATTGAGGTAATAATTTAGCGGGTGCGAAATTTCAACACTAGTCGCGAACAATAACTAAAGTGGTCGTTAATAACGCATAAATACTACATTGTGATTTCTGAAATGACTAAAATTGTACTACCTAACTCCTTTGGCTACTAAGTGGCTAGTAAAGCATCACTATGTAATATTCTACTAACCACTAAGGAAAACAAGGAGATAACCCCTACCAACCCGCACCTCCCGTGGGGAACTAATAACCATCATTTTCCAGGGCAAATACCCCCTATAACCTACCACCAACCTACCCAACAAAGCTAACTCCCCCTCTTGAGTAGTGGCCAATAGCGCTATTAGTCAAATGTGGCTAATAGGGCCAGTAAAAATAAAAAGATCTTACATTAATTAAAACAGAAATACATTTCAAATTAAATTTACCAAGTACAAATAATAACTAAAAATACATTCTTTACATAAACCCATGATAGTCACATTTACAATCTAGGCCCTCTTAATGTGATCCTAAATAGCCACATTAGCAATCAATGTAAATCTGTAAAAAAAAATTGTTTACTTACCTCATTGTGGATGAATGTCCTCATAATCTTCAAGGCTGTAGCACCTGGAAATTAATTCCTTCCACCTGGCACGTTAAGAGAGTTGAAAAGCCTGCTTGGCAGCAGTCTTGGGATCTCTAGTCAATGGACACACCCTGGACTGCTGGAGAGATGATACAGGGACTATTTCTCTTTGACCCAGTTACATAAACCGAACCACTATGGAGAGCAGGCTGTTGTGAAGGGCAACCCTGCACAAGGACCTTCAGAACCCAATGCCAGCTGAAGGTAACTGACCTCTGCCCTAAGTTGTCATTTGTTGTTGGTAAGGGTTTAGCCCCCCAACCTCCTAGACAGGGGTTATGCAGCGTTAGTTAGTGCTCCATGTAGGAGTTAGGTCTGGTTTTTTTTCTTTACCCTATTTTGCTTATCCCAAGCTGTTTATGTTTTGAATGTTCTGGTTAATAAAAGTCTATTTTGATTTTCCCCTAAAAACACCTCCTCTTTTTAAAACCTCTGCACACATCTCCTACAGGCTTGATGGTCAACTGTGACAGGGTAGATAGTCTGGCTGACAACTATGCATGGGGAAAAGTACATGAGCTGCTGAGTGCAGCAGAGCATTAGTTAATTAGACATATCACAGCTCCATCATTAGGGCTTTAAAAAGGGCGGACTAGCTCACTACAAGGGAGCTGTGAATGGGGATGCAGCTGCCCTGTGATGCTGCTATCTGAAGGTCTGTCTTAACCTGTGAACTGCTATCTGAAGTTCTGCCTTAGACTGTAAACTGCTATCATTATGTCTGTGTGAACACTTGTGTGAATAGCCTATTATCCCGAATAGGTTACAGAGAGTCTAGAGACTTTACAAGTACTGTAATAGAGGTCTGTGGAGTGAGACAGACCTCAAGAATTACATACAGTATCCGCCTGAGGAGAAGAGACAGGGACTTTTTATAACCACCTCCTTTGGGCTAGTTTTTTGTTTTTCCCTTATGATGACATAAAGATGGATCCCTCCACTCTAAGGCGAGATGAGATTGTGACCACGTGATACGGAAGTACAGATGCAGTGGCCGTTATTCAAACATTTCACGCGTTGTATACCTGGGCATACTCATGTCATGGTGCGTGATTTCTTCCAACTTTACTGCGATAAGACGCGTGTTTACTAGTGTTTTTATCGAGTGCAGAAAATTGCATTTTAGCGTTGTCTGCAATACTGTCGAGAAACTCAAGTGGGCGATCACAAGTTGTTGTTTTAAAAATCTAATAGCAATTCAACCTGTCTTTTATTGCTGTACAGTACCTCAAGTGTGTGTAATAGTAATTTGAAGATTAACGTTACGGGTTCATACTGTATAGTGTACATGGGAAAGAAGTCCTTTCTGAGGCTCCTTAGCTATACACAAATCCTCTAACTGTAGAAGATTAAAAATATGAGCACACACAAAAAAAAAAAGCATTTTTAATTAATTAAATGTTATATTTGTACAGGATAATAAAGGAAAAAGGAATAATAAAAAAATACAACATCGCTTCTTCTGAATGTAAAATATTTATTCCGTGCATGCGGGTATGTCTAATTGGAACCTTGTTGAAACGCATATGCGTGTCATCACATTTATGCGCATGCGTGTATATGTAATTGGAACCTTGTTGAAACGCATATACGTGTCATCACATTTATGCGCATGCGTGTATGTCTAATTGTCTAACTGGACAAATAAATGGGCCACTGTGGTACTGTAGACTTGGTTTTTATCTGTTTTTTAAACACCTGCAAATTGGCACAGTACTGTACACATTACAATTCATTCATTTCTGCCACCTGGCAGATATGCGAAGAATTGCACCCAAAGAAATCAGAATCCAGGTAATTCAAAGAAATCAACCGCGTAAACACAGATGTGACTGGTGTGATTAGCGGCATTCACGGCATCGTTCACGGAAGAATAACGAGTGAATGCCGCATGGAATACAGCAGGGTTCACGAAAACGGCTCCTTGAAATGTTCGAATAACGGCCGCTGCATCTGTAAGTGTGTCTCAGATCTGGGGCTGTACAAAACAGAGTTAACGAGAGGATTAGACCTCAAAAACAACTCTGAGTCTGGTGACTCAACACGATTTTAAACTTGGAAATGTGTGAGTGCACTGTGTATTTGTGTTTTTTACTGTTTTATATTAAAGTGGAATTACACTATGTTTTCCTTTTGAACATTTCCCTTCCATATGGAGCCCTAATCGGATGTGATCGAAATCCATAGAGGGAAGCACAACGTACAGCAGCCCTGACATTTGTATCCAGTTCATCTCTCATTTTCTGCTTGAAAATACTGAATATCTTCTGAGTTCAATCATTGGAGTGGGAACTTTCCCTGTTTATATACAGTTTACACTATGTTGTGTTTTTTTTGTCGTGCGCTAAAGGTTCCCCCCCTTTGAACAATTCTCTGGACTTTTTGTTCTTATTCTCCTGGGTGAGAGAGTGGACCTCAGCTGCAGGACAATTAGCATAAGTCACCTTTTTATTTTTTTTATTATTATTTTAAACTTATATTTGTTGCACTGTTTTATTACTTTCATTGTTACTTTTTGTTTCATGTTGGGTTGACCAAATGAAGATATTTGCTCAGGCCACCCACGTGTTGCTGCGTTCTCGCTCCATCACCAGCTATAAAAAGAAGCCTGTTTGCAATCAAAGGCCACATATAGTGGCTAAAGAATACAAAAAAAAGAAAAAAGATGGCTGTGAAGAAGAAAAGAAGGAAGAAATAGAATAAATAATCACAGAGGTAGATTCTTGAAGTAACAGAGGAGAAGGCAAATCAAATTGCAGGCCACCGATGTAACGCATGTATGCCCGCAGACCTGGCCAGTCCCCAGTACTGAGGTGGGTAGGGTTAACACATGCACCCACAGCAATGATGGCGTGCCCGGAGTGTGGTAGTGCGTTGCCAGGCCTGTAGAAAGATGGTTAGAGTATACTTGCAACGCCTTGGGATATAGAGTTCGGTTAGTGATGTCCATGTGCCAGACAGAGTCTAGGGCAATAGAGAGCAGGATAGTGATGTCTGTAAGCCAGAGTCCAGGGATAACAGAAGTCAGCAAAGTTTTGTCCGTAAGCAGGATTCAAGGGCAGGAGAGAGTAGGGTAATCCAGTACAAGCAGAGGTCAAGCCAGGGAGATCCAGGGGTAAGCAGGCGCAGGAACAGAAGCTGGAAAACACAGGAGAGCCAAGCATAGGACTGCACACACAGAGGTTACAAAGAACTATGCAGAGCAATGAGTTAGAGGACAGACAGGGGTTATAAAGGAGGCAACACCAATGGGAGAGAGAGGAGGAGCAGAAGGTGAAGTGAGAGGTAGCAGGGATAGGTGAGAAGGAGAGGAAGAGGAGACAGGTGAGTCAGAGAGGGAGATAGCCTGTACAGTATGAGAGGAGGAGCCAGGAGTCTGGGAAGGCCTACAAGAGGAGCGTATGTGCGCGCCCTCTGTAAGGTTAGAGTGCGCTCGCACAGGCTGTGTCAAGAGGTGTGCAGAGCGCCTGAGTGTGGGAGGAGAACCGGAGGAGAGTCTGCAGGAGGTAAGGGGATCGGAGCGGGAGCAGAGGGAGACTGTGAGTGGGGATTGGAGTAGAGGGGAACGGGAAACTGAGAAGATGCGCGCAGACACTGGGAGAGCGTCAGGGGCTGCCGCAGAGGGACGGATGCGGGAGGAGGAAGGAAGAATAGAACGGGGAGGCAAGGAAGGGACATGAGAGGCAGGAGGGAGCGCAGAGCCAGGGACACATGGAGGGGAAGGAATCCCCTGAACCGTCACAACCGATGACCTTGGATTACATGTGCAGGAAGTAAAAAAAAAAAGTCACAGCAAAAATGTATTCCACCAGATACAAAAATGGATTCGGAACTGGGGACGTTTCCGACCAACATGGTCCGTTGTCATGCTCCAAACTCAGGGTAATCTACTTTGCTTTCTTATAGTAGAAGCAGGAGATCAACTTCGCGCCATTGTGTATTAGGGTGAGTCCCCAGTCTTCACTGTGGCACGCGCGCCCAGCGGGGGGGGGGGGGAAGCGGTGTGTGCACAGTGCTACACCGTGATCAACGGTCTGAGGGGAGAGGGAAGGGTTGCGACGGGAGGGGGCGTGGCGGTGGTTTTGCGGGGGATTGACCATGATGTCCCGCGGCTGGTTCGCCCTCATTGGCTGAACTGCCGCCGGGGCGTGGCCACGCCTCCGTCGCAAATGCCAATCTCAAATTCCCCTGCACTGCTGGGGAAAGGTGCGCAACAAGGTAGGAACTGGGGCGGCCTGACTGGGGGGGGGGGGGGGTGGCGGGGCTTGATTGCACAGTGCACGCCGAGGCGTGCACTGTAGTAGTTACTGGTACCACATCCTTACTCCCGAACTTCAGCTGGCCCTGAGCAAGTTATCAGGTATTTTAATCAGTGTAACTGAACCCACATGGGTGCAGCAGCGTCCCTTGCGACTCACCTGACAACAGTTGCTAATGGTGTATGCGACCCAACACAGGGGAAATCCAAAGCAGGGAAATAGAGGATATTGTATTTCTGCTCCACGACGGACGCTAGCATCAGTAGCGCCGCACATGGCAACAGTTGCCAGCAAGAAAAGCACCCGCCCCGGTGGCCAACACAGCACAGGGACAGCAAAAAAAAACATACAGTAGTAAAGAAGAACAGAAAAAAAGCAATAAGCATGGAAACAAGGAAAAAAATACAAGCGACTAGGAGAAACATCCCAATAAAGGGTAAAGCCCTTCAATAAAGCTCCATAAACAGCTAACCAAAACCTAATACGTATCAATAAAGGATACAGATAAGCCTGTCATGTATCTATTCAGTTTATGTGTAAACCTACCAACATAGACCATTGAAAACAAACAGAAAGTGAACTGCGCTCTAATAATTGTGAACAAAGTGGTGTAATCTTACAGTGATTAAGTGATTAAATATATATATATAAACCTGTTACTTTGTGAAGGTGTGCAGCTGTATTCGTGGAATGGCTCCACATACCAACTAGAAGAACAAATACAAAAGAAACAGCGCAAAAGACCTCATAGTGTAGTATGAATATAAAATTGTAATATTATAACAGGTGAGTATTGCACGTACATCAGATTAAATAATTACTGGCAGTACATGTATATGGACATGTTACCAATCAGCCACGAGTGGAATGGGTTGTCTTCACGTGGGTAGAATCTCCTTCCCCTCTCCTCTGATGGATCAAGGCTGCCGTGGTGTGTGGTATTAACCCAGCATCCAGCTGCAGCAGTCCGGTGGAATTCGTCTGCTTCACAGCTGTTGGTTCAGCGGGGCAGACTTGCGGCATTCAATTCCAGCAGCCCGGTGGAAATCCTCTACTGCACGGCTGTTGAAACAGCAAGGTAGGTTTTTCCTCTGTGTCTCACGGCGTGTGTCGGCGTGTGACGTCTAATTCAGGCGCGCGTCTGGTGACGTCATCCGGTGGCGTCTGCACGAACTCAGCCGATCAGGGAGACAGCGGGCGGGAACGGGGATGAAGTGATGGGTGTATACAGGATACAAAAGCACAGTGGGTAGTCCAGAGAAGCGCCCTCTTATCCAACGCGTTTCGTACTATTAGAGTACTTCTTCAGGGATATCGGAGGTGTCTAGAGGTGCGCTTCTTATACCAGTCCCTGTCTTGTGATTGGCTATTTATTTTGAGTCCAGCCTCTCATCCAGTGGAGGGAAAATTAAAGGGATAAGCCCTCTAAACATGGGAAACGGGTTAAAAAACTTTATTTAAACACAATATACTCCATATGCTAAAAGATAAAAGAAACAAAGATTAATACAACATAAAATGTATAATGTTAAATACATTCCTATGCTAGCGGAAGTAAGATTAAGGGGAGGATAGTTTGCATAGACTAGATCCCAATAGAGATACATTTAGAAGTGTTATGGAGACCATGTGGATATATAGTGCCTAAAATTATAAATACAAAGCTTCGTTCAGCCACACGGATATGTTGTACGGTATTAGTATAAAGACCAGACGTCTATTTCCTCATTCAAACCCAACGGGGAAAGTGTTTGTAATTTATATATCCAAACACTTTCTTGTCTGGAGAGCATTTTAACTCTATCTCCCCCCCGTCGACCTGCAGGGACAGTTTGAATACCAATGAATCGAAGACTGCTCTCATCACTATTGTGTTTTAGCTTAAAGTGTCTGGAGACACTATGGTTGTCTAATCCTAGTTTTATATTCCTAGCATGCTCCAGGATTCTCACTCTAAGGTAGCGTTTAGTTCGACCAACGTATTGGTATCCGCAGGGACATTGGAGAAGGTATACTACATAAGTGGATTTGCATGATATACAGTCTTTGATCACAAAGTTTTCTTTTGTAGTTTTTGAGGAAAAATGTTTTCGTTCTGAATTTAGCAGTTTACAAGCCTTACATTTACCACAACTATAGTTGCCGCTTAGTTTCTTTGGTAACCATAGACCCTCAGATGTGGAGGTATTGGACAATCCTATGTCACTTGGTGCCAAATAGTGCTTTAAACTTTTGGCCTTGCGGTAAATGAAGGTAGGTTGTGGGGGAAGACAAGAACCAAGAATGGGGTCATTGCATAATATTCCAATTTTTCTTTATTATATTCTGAATCGTTATACTTGTCGAATTGTATTCTGTAATAAAGGGAATTGTTATTAGATTGTCTTCTGTGTTAGCGTCTTTCTTTTTAATAAAGTCTTTTTTCACCACTTTTTGTGTCAGAAGTGATTCCCTATCCATATTACAGACCTTTTCTAATGATCTTATTAAAAGAGCTCTATCGTAACCACGTTCTATGAATTTGTCAAATAGAACAATTGATTGATGTTCAAAAGTCAATTTGTTGACTACAGTTGCATTTGATTCGCATAAATTGACTTACAGGTATATTATCAATCCAGGACCTTTTATGGTTACTGGATGATAATATGAAACTGTTCGTGTCCACCTTTTTAAAAAAAGTTTTGGTATTTATACATAAACCAGTTTTGGATTCTAGACTAAGATCTAAAAAGTTAATTTCATTTTTATGGGTTTCCGCGGTGAACTTTAGGTTAAATTCATTAGTGTTCAAATAGATTTTGAACTGCTCTAAGGTAGTCTCATCACCCTCCCATATACATAGCACGTCATCAATATATCTCTGCCAACTAATTACATGGTTTGCAAATGGATTATTTTTCCAGATGTGGAGATCTTCCCATACTCCCATGTAAATGTTGGCGTAGCTAGGGGCAAAGCGTGTCCCCATAGCTGTGCCACACAACTGGATGTAATATTGATTCATAAAGAGAAAATAGTTGTGTGAAAAGATATACTGAATGGCGTCTATGATAAATTCGCAGTTAAGGGGATGTAATTCTGCATTTTTTTCCTCAAAAACTACAAAAGAAAACTTTGTGATCAAAGACTGTATATCATGCAAATCCACTTATGTAGTATACCTTCTCCAATGTCCCTGAGGATACCAATACGTTGGTCGAACTAAACGCTACCGTAGAGTGAGAATCCTGGAGCATGCTAGGAATATAAAACTAGGATTAGACAACCATAGTGTCTCCAGACACTTTAAGCTAAAACACAATAGTGATGAGAGCAGTCTTCGATTCATTGGTATTCAAACTGTCCCTGCAGGTCGACGGGGGGGAGATAGAGTTAAAATGCTCTCCAGACAAGAAAGTGTTTGGATATATAAATTACAAACACTTTCCCCGTTGGGTTTGAATGAGGAAATAGACGTCTGGTCTTTATACTAATACCGTACAACATATCCGTGTGGCTGAACGAATCTTTGTATTTCTAATTTTAGGCACTATATATCCACATGGTCTCCATAACACTTCTAAATGTATCTCTATTGGGATCTAGTCTATGCAAACTATCCTCCCCTTAATCTTACTTCCGCTAGCATAGGAATGTATTTAACATTATACATTTTATGTTGTATTAATCTTTGTTTCTTTTATCTTTTAGCATATGGAGTATATTGTGTTTAAATAAAGTTTTTTAACCCGTTTCCCATGTTTAGAGGGCTTATCCCTTTAATTTTCCCTCCACTGGATGAGAGGCTGGACTCAAAATAAATAGCCAATCACAAGACAGGGACTGGTATAAGAAGCGCACCTCTAGACACCTCCGATATCCCTGAAGAAGTACTCTAATAGTACGAAACGCGTTGGATAAGAGGGCGCTTCTCAGGACTACCCACTGTGCTTTTGTATCCTGTATACACCCATCACTTCATCCCCGTTCCCGCCCGCTGTCTCCCTGATCGGCTGAGTTCGTGCAGACGCCACCGGATGACGTCACCAGACGCGCGCCTGAATTAGACGTCACACGCCGACACACGCCGTGAGACACAGAGGAAAAACCTACCTTGCTGTTTCAACAGCCGTGCAGTAGAACATAGACCATTGGCTAACATTTAATAGTTTTTTAATGGTGTTTATTTTGGTCATTGGGCAATATATTGGCCATTATTGTATATACATACATTGTAGGCAAGACAAAGCTAATGACAGATTAATGCCAGCTATAAAAAAAATGCCCTAGCTGATAAAACCATGCAGATATGTGGTGTTAGAGCATTTCTGATAAATATCAGGAATTGAAAATAAAATTTTGGTCGTGTAAAAAAAAAAAAGCATTATTTTTAGGAGTGCAAAGTTGATGACTTACACCATAAAAATACCACATCCCAGCCCCCCAAATACCACCTTTTTTTTTTTTGACAGTGACCATTAGATAATTGTTGCAAATAGTGCAACTGCCATTTAGACCCCGTCCACCTTCTAGAAGGTGCCCACTCTGTCATCCAGAGTGGCTGTAGGTTTAAGGGTCTGTAACAGAGACATCACTGTTTGAGAGAAGTTGCCTCCAAATCCAGCAGGGAGCTGGTTAATTGCAGACAGGCAATTAACTAGACTCCACCTG
This sequence comes from Ascaphus truei, assembly GCF_040206685.1. NCBI lineage: Eukaryota > Metazoa > Chordata > Amphibia > Anura > Ascaphidae > Ascaphus > Ascaphus truei. The sequence continues at coordinate 38,269,660 of NC_134484.1, forward strand.
GCCACATTAGAGCTCTAGGAAAAGTCTCCTAATAGAAACAGGAGAGATTCCTGAGTTTACAATTGGGCTGACACAGGAAGGCAGAGAAGCCTGGAAACAGACCCTGTCTTGAGCACAAAAGGTGGGTGGTTAGGTCTCACTGGATGGTTGCGGGGGTGGGTGGGTTAAACCCTTAATTACTATAGCGGTTAATAACCGCTAAGGTGGTTAAGGGGTTAGGGGCCATTAGATTGTATTTTTTTATTGTAATGTTTCTGGCAACGGAGGACATGGACAGTGATGAGGATGAGGATGCCCTTCATGCTGGCAGGGGTGAATACAAGTTTTATTTACTTATTTATATTAGTGTGTAACAGCTCAGGAGACTCCCGACATTAATCTGAGGCAGGAAAAATGCATTTTTTTTCTAAGTCCTCTCTCGGCACTTCTTGGCAGCTTTTCACCACCCTCATGGCAACTTTTGTTGGTGGGAGGATTTTGAGAGGAAATTGCCATTCTAGCGCCTTGATTAGCCCCAATAACCTACTCAAGGCTACTACAATTGCACGAATGTGAAAACCTGCCAATAAGTATCACTGCTCGTTTGGCAAAAAAAAATTCTCGCCAACAAAAAATGCAGAAAAATACTTTTATCGACGACTTATCGGAAATTACTAAAATCTGCAGGTGTTTTGGGCGAAAAGGCCTTGATCGGTGCTTATGGCATAGGACCCAATGTGTCTGCCACACTGTTCTCAACCCCCGGCACCTGCTTTGCCCTGCTTTGCCCCTTTGTTATAATACAAGCAATACAGCACAAATACCCTAAGAAGCCTCACAACCGGAGGAGATGAGGCTGATACCCCATTCACCACAGCAGCACTCCCATATTATTGGACCTATATATTACCTCCCGATGTGCTAACTCTTGCCCCCACAGCACCACCACCATCAGCAATTGGAAGAGCTCCAGAAACCTTGGGTTATCCAGCAAAAGAAGCTCTTCCAATTCCTCTAGCCATTTCTTGGCACACAACATCTCCCCCCCCCACCCTCTCACACCACTCCCTGAAAAAAAGACTCCTAAAACTCTATCTGCTGACTTTCCACTGGATCCCTCTGCTCTAATGTTCTCCAATTATAACACCTCAAAAACTCATCCCACACCAACAGGTCCTTCCTAATCTGTCACGAAACCCTGATGAAATGATGATCCGTTATAACCCCTGACATTGAAAAAACCAGCCACCTGCAAAACAAATGCTCCATGGGAAAAAATCATGCAGCAAAATTCAAATGCCCCAGCATTGATTGAAATTGTTTTATCATGGCATTCTTAAACCCCCAAACTTGCGCACCACTAACTTCCTCAAACTCTTCTATGACACCATTTTAATTGTATCTACTGCAATGCCTCAGAAAGAAAGACAGGCTCAGAGTCCCCTAGTTTTCTCCTTTGTCAAAGGTACCCCAAAATACTCCATCAGCTCCTGAAACTCATGAAACAACCTTGCTCAAATCTTGAGAACCTGCCTTATCCATCAATGAAAAATTGTCCAGATAGTGCCAGATGCTCTGCAACCTACACACATTGTGCAGGGCCGATTCCAAAAATGATCTGAAAGTTTCAAAATAAAAACAAGAAATCATGCACCCCATCACAAGATACAAATCAATGAATATCTCACCCTCGAAGCTGCAACTCATCAGATGGAAGAACGCAGGGTGCACTGGAATCAAACGTAAAGTCGTCTCAGTGTTCGCTTTGCCACCGAAGCCCCTACCCCTGCATCCGTGATCACCTCCAGCGCTCTGTCACCAGTGCATACTGTACCCTACACAAATCTTTGTCGATGCCGTCATTCACTGACTGTCCCTCAGGAAAGTAAAGGTGATGAATGAGTCAAAATGAACCCAACTCCTTTGTGGGAACTACCCCAACGTGGATATACTCAAACTTTCAACTGGGGAAACTTTTAATGGCCCCGCCACCCTTCCCAACTCCACTTCCTTACTCAACTTGGTCCTTGCCACCTCCCGCCTCCTCATAGAGGATCCAAAAACCAACCATAAAACCCCTTAATAATGCCTGCAGCCACCCTGTTGGGGTAGTGAGTGAGCCACAGCTCAATCCTTCCTACACTCACCAGCGTCCTCACTCTTTAACCCAGCCTCCCCAACTTCTCCCTTCCTAAACACTGCCTCTCTTTACAGAAGAGATGAGCTCCCCTGTTCCCACTGCTCTCATGTCGATAACGGCAGCTTAGGCCCCCACTTACACTGCACCTAATGGAACTGCCAGCACACTTCCTTACACATTCAGGTCGACTGCCCTGAGTGCTGCAAGCTACCTGCCCTTACTCAAAAGGGAAATGTCTTCTGTGGTATCATAAGCAACTTCCTCAGGTCCATTTCCTTCATATCCCACCGCCACTGCTTATTCCTATCGTACTTCCATCACGCAGCTTCCCCATAAACATTACAGGCCCCTCGGATCATATCAACAGTTAAACAGTGCCGAAACCTTCTCCGGCACTTTCTTCCCAATCAAATTCGCCAGAATTGAAAACGCCTGTAAACAGTCCCCAAAAGATTTGGGGGCCTGCCTTCTCTCCCTTATCTCCTCTCCTGCCTTCTTATCCCTCTCTCCTTCCTTATTCATCTAAGGGAGCTCTAAATAGTCAGGGATCAACATTCAAATATCCATGTACTCCCCTTTCCACACTTTATCCTTTACAGCCTAAGTCAAATGCACCCCAATTGACTTGTAATACAAAACTAAGCATCCTTATAACTGCTACCTTCACCTCAACCTCCTTAGCTTTCTCCCCTGCTATGCTGACCCTGTGTCAGGATGTGCTCACCACAAATGAGACAGGACCGCGGTGCTGAGGTGGGAAAGATTATTACGCCACCCACAGCCACGAGGGCACGTCTTGATTGAAGAGTGGTCTGGGATTCCGGGATCGGGGTAGGAGAGGTACGGATGGTAGAGGGTGCGGTAGCCAAGTCCGGGGTTAGAGAGAGAGACGTTATCATTTACCGTAAGCCAGAATCGGAATGCCAGAGAGGGAGAGTCGTGATGCCGTATGCCGAGTTCGGAATGCCAGAAGTGCAGGAAGACGTAGCAGAAGCCGGTCCGGTACACGAGGAATCTGTGAAACAGAACTAGGGAGGCAGAGAGTGATGAGAACAACTGGTTCTATGCTCAGCCGACGAGTTAATGAATCTGGAGGGTATATGTAGGTATGAGGAACCAATAGCCGAGTAGCAAGGTGGGGGTGTGTGAATGGGCCAGGCTGAGACAGGGATAGGTCTAGATGAGTTCCTGGAGGAGGAGCTATAAATTCTAGAAGTATTGGTGAATTGTATTGTGGCATTGAAAAAGGGTACTGTCTCTTTAAAAGGTTGGTGCGCCCCTGTGTGGCCGCGCCTCCATGTGGCAGCGTCTGTAGCTGCGTGCGCGGACCCATGCCCTGAATCGAGGGCAGAAGAGGAGACCTGACGTGCGCGCGCGCATAGGAGGACCGGAGCTCGGCGCCATGGGGAAGGAGTCCATGCGAGCCGCGGGAGGCCCAGACAGAGCCGCGGGTGAGTAAGGAGCACGCCGTGCACGGCGTGACTCCTGCATCCTTACACCCTAGCCTCCTGTGGAATTTCTGCCTGTACCATGCTCACCACTCAAACCACCTTTGACTTAAAAATACCACTGCCAACACTGCTCCCACCTCAACTATACTGCCAGGTCCCCCCTCCACCTCCGCCCCTGTTGTCCCAGCTCCCACACTTTACCCTACAGATGCCAATCCAAACACTGCCCGCTGCATGCACACATCAGCTGCTCCAGACTCCGCAGTATGGTTACTTGCCTGTGCTGCTTCTCCAGCATCTATTCTGGCATTTTTCTAGCCCACCTTGAAGGGTGCTGCACCTGCTGCCTCCGATGTTGATGGCTCCACTTCGGTCTCCTCCACTTCACTAGCCAATGCTCTCCATTCCCAGCCTGTTCCTTCAGCTGCCACTTCTCGTTCCAGGACATGCTCCATCAGCCATGCTGCACCTCTTCTCTCTGCTTCCACCCTCAGGTCCAAGAGGCAGAAATTTTCCACGACTGCCTCTTCAACTTTAACCCTCAATCTCTTTCTGATGCTTCTCCGCTGGGCCATGCTGCAGGATCCGCGCTACTCTGGAGCTGCTGCTGCCTCGTACAGATCTGGAATTGAAGAGGTATGCAAATTCTCTTCCCAGCACTAATGTAACTGAGCCCCCTCCTTACTCCTCCCTCCTTTCTCCCAACTAGCAACATTTAAGATCCCCCCCAACCCCACTTGGTAAGCAGTCATGTTGCCATTCGCACAGGCACTCTGGGCCATGATTTACCCAGTGCTCCTTCAATCTCAATACTAAATATAGTTACATAATTACATAGTTACATAGTAGATGAGGTTGAAAAAAGACGTACGTCCATCAAGTTCAACCTATGCTAAATTTAGACAACAGATACTTTATCCTATATCTTTACTTACTTATTGATCCAGAGGAAGGCAAACAAAAAACCCCAGTGACATATCATCCAATGATATCTCATAAGGGGAAAAATAAATTCGTTCCTGACTCCTAGAATTGGCAATCGGATTACTCCCTGGATCAACATCCTTCCCATGTATACTTATTTGGTATATCCCTGTATACCTTTCCCATCTAAAAAGATGTCCAACTTTTATTTAATATTGAGGGAAGTTCTGGGGACGTATTGTATAGTACCAAAGCAAGTGTAATTTATAGCTGTTTTCCTTGATTAATATGGTGAGAGATCTGTACCTTCCTTATACAGTAGATTCCCAAATCTCTCCCCAATCCTCCCGTTCTAAATCTCACCCCAGCTCCTACTCCCATTGGCTCATATGTATATAAATGTGTTGTCCTGTGTTGTTGATGAGAAGGCTTGATACAGTAATGATATAAGAACTTTTTGTATATGCGTCTGTGAAGTGAAAATTAGTGTATAAAAAAAAACATGCATCCATCAAGTTCAACCTATGCTAAATTTAGACAACAGATACTTTATCCTATATCTATACTTAATTATTGATCCAGAGGAAGGCAAACAACCCCCCCCCCCACCCCCCCAGTGGCATATCATCCAATGATATCTCATAAGGGAAAAAATTAATTCCTTCCCGACTCCAAGAATTGGAAGTCAGATTACTCCCTGGATCAACATCCTTCCCATGTATACTTATTTGGTATATCCCTGTATGCCTTTCCTTTCTAAAAAGATGTCCAACCTTTTTTTGAACAAATCTATTATATCTGCCATCACAGTCTCCATTGGTAATGAATTCAACATGTTAACTGCCCTTACTGTAAAGAACCCTTTCCTTTGTTGCTGGTGAAATCTCCTTTCCTCCAACCTTAAGGGATGGCCCGAGTCCTTTGTACTGCCCGTGGGATGAACAGTTCTTTTGAAAGCTCCTTATACTGTCCCCGAATATATTTGTAAATAGTTATCATATCCCCTCTTAGACGCCTCTTTTCTAATGTAAATAAATCTAATTTAGCTAGCCTCTCCTCATAAGTTAGATTGTCCGTCCCCTTTATTCATTTGGTGGCTCTTCTCGGCACTCTCTCTAGTTCCATAATGTCTTTGCTTAGGATTGGTGCCCAAACTTGTACTCCATATTCAAGGTGTGATCTTACTAATGCTTTGTAAAGGGGCATAATTATGTTTACTTCCCTTCCATCCATTGCCCGTTTGATGCAAGATAAGATCTTGTTTGCCTTTGCAGCTACTGCATGACTTTGGGCACTATTGCTAAGCCTGCTGTCTACAAGCACTCCTAAATCCTTCTCCATCAGCAGCCTCTGAGTAGAGCTGTTGGAATTATAGAAATGAGGTGGACCAATGCCTCTCACCCTGTTTAGGGGGTGAGGGAAGAGCTAGCCCCACCCTGGGTGCCCTTGGCCCAGGGTGGTGGCAGGGGAAGAGACCATCCTGAAGGAGAGCAGTCTAGGGGGATCAGACAACCTGTACCTGACTGCTGAGACTGCTGCTGTTGTTGCTGATACTGCTGCTGTGAACAAAGAGCTGCTGCTGCTATTTAAAGATATCTACCGTGTGAGACTGTAATCTCTCATCCCTGTGTGGAATACTCTCTATAAGGATTCCACCCGCATTCCTGGGGCTTACTAGAGATGGAGGCGCTGCACCACTAGATGAGAACGAAGGCATCCACCCCAGAAACCTGTTCCTGCTATCCCCCATACCATCGCGGGAGACTCAGGCCCTCCTGTTGCCAGCAGGTATGCACCACACTAAGTCATGTAGCCAGACCCTAGTACAGAGTAGGGGGGGGGCGATCTGCGATTGCCCTGGGGTCTATGGGCTACAGTTGGAGGTGCTGCTGAGATAGCTAAGATAGCTGAGCTAAATAGGTCAGGTTTTCAGCGAAGCAGAACTGAAAGTGTTAGGTACGCCTTCAGAGCAAGTGCTACAGAAAGAAGGGCATGTTTGCATACTAGGGGTAGTCAGGAGAGAATGTCCTCTCGCACAGTACACCCTGGGTGCCCTAAGAGGGTGATGTAAATGTGGGTAACATGGCTATAGCTGTCCTAGTACCTTGAGACAGATAATGTAAGATAACTGAGGGGGTTAGCCTGTTAACTTGTCCAGGGGCCATGGCACAGGGTCTGCACTATGAGTGGCCAAAAGAAGGACACGCTCAGTACTTAGGAGATGCCTAGTACCCTAGCCAGTACCTAGAAAACACACCACAGAGTGCTTGTGATGAACCGTCAGCGAGTGCGGTGTATTAAGAGAGAGTTCTGCCTAGCCTGGGGTATGCCATGCATGATATTCGTGGGTTAGAGCACCAGAGAGAGTAGTAAGTGTCTAGGAATGTGTTGCACAGTAGACACTGACAGTAGCGCTATCGTGGGCTTAGAGGGCTCATTAAAGATGGCGTTGAGAGATACATGTGCTCTGCGGGGCATGGAGGAGGTTTAAATGGCGACAGCAGCGTCATTCACTGCAACGCGGGTTGCAGCCAATCCAAAATGGCGGTTCCCGCCGAGCCTAGATCGCGCACGTGCTGCGTGCAAACAGGCTGTGAGAAATGTGGTGAGAGATGTGCAGGGGTTTGGCGCCAAACCCAGATCCCCAGACAAAAGAGCGGAGCGGCGTGAAAGCTGAAGCCACGCCCACCTGTACAGTGACTGGTCGACAAACGAAGCCACGTCACGCAGAGCGAAAGAGTGCCCCTCCTCTTGTTTCCACCAGAGGGAGGGGGCACGCAGAGAACCAATCCGAGCAGTCCTCCCCAGCGAAAGGAGGGACAGGAAGTGAGGCCGAGGAGCTTCATTTCTGCTTGACAGTTGACGGAGAAGGAGCTAAGAGCAAGCTGAACTACTCAACCCCCACGCAAAAGATGGTTGATCTGAGTGTGACCACCTATCAGTTTCCAGGAGGCTTCCTGGTTGTGGAGGTTGATGGCCGAGAGTATCTGCGGTGCCTGTGCGTACAATGCAGGACACCCGGACCGGCCCCGAGCACGACGGCACGATGCCCCCCAGTGTGGCACGTTCTACTTATGGCCCATCGAGCCATGGCCTATGATAAAGACCCCGCGAGGTGCCTCTACAGCAACCCTGATCGAGGTAGAGGAGGCGGAGGCGGAAGCTGCCCTGGTCCCATATATCACCCCTGAGGTAGGGACCCAGGCCCAGCCAACAAGAGATGTCCCGGCGGCGGAGAGCGCGACCGCAGTTGAGGTACCGGAGCATGCCCGTTTCGTACACTAGCCACTGGTGGTGCTGCAAGGACAAGAGGTGATTCCCATGCGGAGGAGCCGTTGCAGTCCTCGTCGGATGAAGGAAGCAGCCTATCATCGGTGGCGATGCACCGGCCGGTGAACCACCCCAGCAGTAGGAAAGAAGCAGTTCCACTTACCTCTGAGATGGAGCAGGCGTGTCCGGAGATCCCCCGACGGCGAGCGCTGGTGCGGCCTGAGCAGTGCAGAAGTCCCATGGCCGTGGCGACTCCCAGTGCGACAGAGATGGGATCCGAGACGGCTCCGGAGGAACCAACGAGCATCGACCGACAGCGGAGCGGTAAGGAGACACCACCACCCCCTTACTCCCGACAGGCGAAGACGGAACCTGAGGAGAGATAAGGGCTTGAGGCTTACCTGCCCGTCCACGATCCTGATGGTCCACCACTGCCCCTTCCTTTCCTCGATGCACTTCTGGTACGAGACCACGGAGCGGATGGAGATTCCGCGGCCACCAGCGATGACGTCACCTCCGGGTCCGACTGGCGCAGAGGCCCGAAAGCTTTGTTCTCTTCACTGAGGAGAGCGGGGATGGAGGCAGAATTCGAGAAGTTCAAGGCCCAGGTAGCCAAGAGAGGAGCCTGCAGTGCGACGGAAAGAGCAAGTCACAAGATGCATTGCCCGACTCAGAGACACTTTGCAGGACATTGCTGATCCCATGGTCACCACCCTTAATGCCATTGATCCGGCCACTGCCCCAGCCCCGTCATGAGTCATGCCACCGGGTCCTAGTGGGAGTAAGCTGGAAAAGACGCCCAAATATTCCACTGATTGGAGGGATTGGGAATTGAGTGATGATGGGTCTGATGGGGAGATACCATTATCCAGTGTTATACGTGTACCTAACCCTGTTGCATTTAATTCTGTGCCTAGAGGTAGAGCCCAAGGGTCCCAGACTACTGCAGAAGCGGGTCCCATGAGTCCTGTGATACATAAGATGAACCCCACGATTATTAGGAATGGTATCAGAGATAGGCGCAAAGGCTCGCACTCTACTGAGGCAGAGACGTCAGGTGTGTCCTCCAGAACAGAGTCTGAGGCAGGTATGAGGGTAGCATCATCATACGAGCACCAGGATAAATGGTGGGCACTGCTGTTCACAGGTTACCATGAGGGTATGGACCGTACCAGGTTTGTGCTTATCAAGAAAGGCATAGTAGATCATTGGTGGGCTGTACGCACCTTTTTCTCCCCAGAAGGTTGCCGACGAGCTAGACAACCGGTACAGGGAGATTGAGCAGAAAATAATTATCCCCAAAGGCTCATCTATTTTGTATGACGATGTTGCCCCTGAGGAGCCACAATTCTGGGTACTGCCAGGCAACGGAGCCTGAGGAAGCCCAAGAAGGGCGAAACGCGTTGCTAGTATCCCTGAGACTTTTTTTACCACTTCAGCCACCGTCGGAAGCAGGAGGCAGGAGCACAGCATACCATCCGGATGCAGAGAGTTAGCTGCGCACTTGAGTATCCTGCACAAACATTTCCCGAGAGACTGGCTGTTTATATGCACACCTAGCTCTTGAGTCATTTTGACTAAGTGCTTTTTAAATGTTTTTTAGGACTGTGTCCTGTTGTTGTCAATAAATATAACGTCTTTTCACCCTTGCACCCTTGTGTACCATCGTGTGATCCAGGCACTATTTGAGTGATTTAATAAACTCAGTTGAAGGTTTGGATTTGAAGCTCCAGAGAGGGGAGAAGAGATACCAATTTGAATTTATACTCACACATGGCCGTGTGAGTCTACTGTTAACCTAACGCGGTCACATTTTAAACCCACCTCCGCCCCTTCACCCCTTATTTTCCCATTTGTTTGGTGCTAAGAGCAGGTGGGGTGCGTGACAGCCCTGCAGTGAGGTGCCATCAAAGACCCCTCCCTCCAGAGATCACTCACGCTTGTCCGTGTGAGTGGATGCAGTATTCCTCTGCTTTTCTGATTTTAATACAGTTGTCTACCCCAGATATATTTTATATTTTCTGTATTGTCCCTTACGCAATTTGTTCTCATTTCATTTAATCCTGAGGACGACATCGCAAATCATTCCTGTGGAGAAGACCAGAAACGCTCAACTTCACAACAGAGGAGAAGAGAATTATAAGCGGAAAGAACACAGAAGAGATGACACCTAAAGTAAAGATACCTTGATGTGAAAGCATTTACACAAGGCCGTGTAAGTGTTTACATTATTGTACACCTTATTTCATCTCACAGCTCTATACCGTGCAGTTTTACAAACGTCTGTATAGTCCCTCAACCTGTGCTCCCCCATTTTTTGTCTGTTTTCCCATATTACCAAGGATCCTGGATAGGTCCTCTTTGGGGTTTGAGCAGCGGGAAGAGATTCGGAAGTAGAGGGGACCTTAAAGTACTCTTTAAGGTTGTATTGTTCTATCACTAGAACTGTATCACCCCACAAGTCATCCATTTGAGGTAGCGCCCGGGCTTTTCTGTTCATTACTGCCAGGCAACGCTGGGGACCGGAAGCTGCCGAAGTTAAGTAGGGCAGACAGAGCCATAGTGGCATGGTACCGGCAATCCCATGGCTACGAGTTCCCGTACATGCCAGAGCCCATTATGTAGGAAATAGAGGAGCAGAGAGATACCTGGCTCCGAGAAACAGTCCTTGAGTACCTCAGAACCAAGTTTGGTAGAGCCGCTTATTTGAGGGAGGAGAAAATTTGTGATGTAATAAGAGCTTGGAGTACAGGCCGGAATATTTACATGCACAGTGTCCTGTACAGACCGGAGTATGGGTCTGTACAACCATTTTATGTAAAGGTTGTGGACCACAATGGGCGGGAAGTCAGAAAGCCTGATCTCCGCCATTATTATTAAGTTAGGGTTCTCCATGTTGGGAGGTACCCAATGTTATTTGTATTCGCCATCTGGGTGTGACAGTCTGAAGTGTACTCACTAATCAATTGTGTTTGTAATCCACATATTGTTCGCCTGCAGGATGGAACAGCAAATTAGGTCCAAGTGGGGACCATTGGATTCCACCTGAGGGAGAGTGTAGCCCTGGTAAGAAATAGGGCTATAGTTCTATCCTCCTCCTGGTATAAGCCCTGGTAAGTGCAGGCTGCCAGGAGTTATCATGGGTTTCCCCCACTTCAAGCACTGCTCTGAGTAGTGGAGGTAGGTCACCTGACCCTGTGTCAAGGCAAGAGACATGGGGGCGGTGCCTGCTGATATCATAAAGAGCAGTGCACTTCCTATTTCGTCTGAGTCTGCCTAGGAGTAAAGGAAGAGTGTGACACTGGCTGGTCCAGTGTGACAGTGTAGTTAGTTTACAGTTGGAGAAGGAGAAGCCAGCAGCCTCTGAGTAGTGCTGTTGGAATTATAGAAATGAGGTGGACCAATGCCTCTCACCCTGTTTAGGGGGTGAGGGAAGAGCTAGCCCCACCCTGGGTGCCCTTGGCCCACGGTGGTGGCAGGGGAAGAGACCATCCTGAAGGAGAGCAGTCTAGGGGGATCAGACAACCTGTACCTGACTGCTGAAACTGCTGCTGTTGTTGCTGATACGGCTGCTGTGAATAAAGAGCTGCTGCTGCTATTTAAAGACATCTACCGTGTGAGACTGTAATCTCTCATCCCTGTGTGGAATACTCTCTATAAGGATTCCACCCCGCATTCCTAGGGCTTACTAGAGATGGAGGCGCTGCACCACTAGATGAGAACGAAGGCATCACCCCAGAAACCTGTTCCTGCTATCCCCCATACCATCGCGGGAGACTCAGGCCCTCCTGTTGCAAGCAGGTATGCACCACACTAAGTCATGTAGCCAGACCCTAGTACAGAGTAGGCGGGCCGATCTGCGATTGCCCTGGGGGTCCATGGGCAACATGTGTATGTTTTATTATTGTGTATTTTTGGCCTTCATGCTTTTTTATTAGGGTGACCATTGACTGATATAGTGGCTTATCATGCCCATATTATATGGGTATGATATACCACTATGCTAATCAATGGGTAGAGGGTGGGTTTAGTGGTCCCGGGGTGGGTGCTTAGGCCTCCCGGGTGGGTAGCAGGGGAGTGTGGGTTAACTCATTCATTAGTATAGCGGTTATTAACCGCTACAGTGATTAAGGGGTTAGGGGCCATTAGATTGTTTTTTTTCTTGTATTCTTTCTGGCAATGGAGGACATGGATCTAAAGTATGCTGATGAGGACGCCCTTCATGATGGCAGGAGTCAATTGAACATTTTATTTATTTATGCTGGCTGGCTAATGTTTTATTTAATAATTGTCAAATGAGCTATTATCCATATCTGAATAATAGTTATTTTGCCCATTACTGTACTGTATGTGTTGGGGTGTCTGGAGGGAGGTGTATTTATTGGAATGTATTCTGCAATTTGTTTTTGCAACAGGATTGGTACCGCAGGCCAGTGAGGACCTGTGGGGACCACCCGAGGGCCCCCAGACACTCATGGGGACCACCTGGAGGCCCACGGACACTCGTCGGGACCACTCGGGACCCCCGCCGGCCTCTGGTATCAATCCTGTGAATCATTTTTTTTAAATGTTTTAGGTCACAGGGGGTGGGTGAGTTTTATATTGGGGTTAGTACATATTGAAATGTTTATTGGGGGCAGAGGGAGTGAGTGAAGGGCCAAGAACTTGAGCTTCTGCCCTCAATAAACATGCTATTGTGCCTTAATTGCCTTAGCGGCAATTGCCTTCATTGCCTTCATTGCCTTAGCGGCTATCCACTACGGTAAAGAAGCTTCTTTAATGTAATTTTTATTAATAGTGTGCGGGACCAGAGGGTCTCCTAAGCTGAACCACTTTGGTTTCTGCCTCAGGGACCCCTGCTTCCTGAGTCACAGGCCCTGGTATGGGGTATCACCGCCATTTTTAAATCTTCTGTGTCACGCGACCGTGGGATTGACATTGGCAACCCATACCATGGCTGGTAACTCGTGAAGCAAGGGTCCCTGAGGATGAAATTAATGCGGTTCATCTCAGGAGACCCACTGCTCCCGCACACTATTAATAAAAATTACATTAAAGCAGCTTCATTACCATAGTGGATATCTGCTACGGTAACGAATTTGTTCAAATTGATATTTGTGTTTTCATACTAGTGTATTGTAGCAGAGGGTCTCCGGAGCAGAACCTCGTTGATTTGTGTTCCGGAGACTCGCTGCTTCCTGATATACAGGCCCCGTTATGGGGTGCTGATATCTCCTATGCATTTTACTCCCACCGTCACGTGACTGTGGCATAAAATGCATAGGAGATACCGGCACCCTATAAGGGGGTCTGTATGTCAGGAAGCAGGGTGTCTCTGGACCTAAAATCAACAAGGTTCTGCTCCGGAGACCCTCTGCTACAATACACTAGTATTACATTTTATATTAAAAATGTTTGAACTCTGGCGAGATTTGCGCAGGGAGAGGCGGCTCTCTCTTTCTGCAGCAGAAAGAAATCGCCGGGTGAGCCATTTTCAGAGGGGCGATCATCACGTCGCCGGCTACTCGCCCGTTTTGCAAATGTTGCCATCACAGGTATTCTGAACTTTATGCATACCGTGATAGCAACGCTGTGAAAAATGGCCATTTAAACTGGACAGCGATTTTTTTTTATTGCCGCTTAGTGCATGGACCCCATAAAGTGTTTCTGTTGTTCAAAGTTAGAAATTTGGCAGTCACAGATCTGCAGTGATGGGGGTAAACTACAGGAATTAATATTTATGGAGGGTCTTGTGGTTAAGGCATTTGAGTCCATACTGTATTGTTAACTGGAGCATTACTGTAAAAATGACAAAAGCAGCAAACGTTTGACTTTTGTGTATCCCTATTGCATCAATGTGTCATGGAGCTTTGTGTCAGATTGGCTCCCCATGTGTCAATTAGCAATGAAGGGAGTAGTTTTAGGAAATCGAAGAGGAAAAGTTGCTTGGGGCAATAGTATAATGAGATGTATTAATGTTAATGGAGCAGGGTTATGTCAATTAAATCCACCAGAAATGAAGCAGTGATTACCTCTTTGCTCAAGAGACCTCTATCAGATATAAAAAAAAGCTTTATACATATAATGCAGGGGCACATTGATGCAATAAGAACTTTTGCTCCATGCTATGGAGTAAATTGCTCCCCCTTGATACATATCCCCATTGTCAGACCAAGGTTAGTGATTGAAGAATATATTAAATGTGGAAAACTGGAGCACTGCTTCAAAACAGGTGCAAACTGCATGATGTTTACATTCTTGTCAATGTACTGTACAGTATCAAGGTACTTGCTCCATTGTTTTCTCCAATTTGCTCCACTTGCACCATGAGCAGTTTCCTTATCTTTTTGCATCAAATATATCCCCCAGGTGTCACTGGTGCAAATTGAGGCAAATGGAAATATTTGCTTTGCGTTTTGGAGGACATTGTCACATTTTGATAGAGAACATATCCCAACCGTGCCTGTTACTTTTCACCATGGAAAGTTTACAATGTTTTCTTGTGGCATCAGTATTAAATGATATGCTGTTTGAGCAGAACGTATTGCACCTTTTTTTTACTATGATAGCCACCATTAACGCACCAGTTCTCATGGTAGGACTATGCCACTGGTGAGAGTATTAACACGCTATGTGTGATTTGCAATTCAATACAAAGGACCATGATGGAGCGGAGTCCATACATTTGCATGACTTGGCAGCTTCTGGGGGGGGGGAGCAAAAGTGAATCTCAGTGGCTGCACCCTGGCGGAGCGAGGCGTCCCTTGTCATGCGAAGCCTGTGTTCTACGGTGGAGCGTGGAGCTGGAGCATGCCACTGAGGATGCTGGAGGAAGAGGGCGCACAAAATTAATTACTGTATGACTGGTTACATTTTTGTTTGGGAGGTATTAGGCAAAAAACATATAGTTCATATGAGTAAAATATTTTTTTTTATACCAGAGTAACAACATTATGTTGTGTAAATTCCAATATATCAAAATCCTTTAACCATTCTGTGTATGTGCTCTTTTACAGTGTGTGTACAGGAGACTTTTATGTAAAACGTGTGAAGCAAGGATTCAAGGTCACAGCAGTGTACAGTTTGACTGCTTAGCTTGTTAATACCAAGCACTATTGTTTGTACTTTGAGTGTTTGCTTTTTCTCATTATTCTCAGCTTAGAAGTTCTCTGCAAAGCCATACAATGTGGAAAAAATATTTTTTAAACAAACTACATATCTATTCTATTCTGAACACTTAAAACAGAAACGTCTTGTGCATTACACGTAATTGAAAAACACTGATACCAACTGGTAAAAGAAAAAAAAAAAAGTTATTTATAGCAAATATGTTGAACAGCATAACAAAATAAAGTTTCTAAAGCTTTTAAAGAATCACTTTGCTAAATTTCAAAAGAGATCCGTTACTTATTTATACAGGTTCTATATCGATAAAGTGTGATGTCTAGACTGACAATTAATTCCCATTATTTTAAGAACAAAAGTCATAATCACTAAAGAATTTAGAATATCCAAGTGTAACGGGGATTCCCCCACCCTCTGGGAGAGCTGGCCATTACTATGTATGTGATGCATGATACCTGCTGGTAACAGGAGGGCTGAGCTGTCCGCCGATGGTAGTGGGGACACAGGATCAGATTTCTGGGGAACATTACCCACATGGTTCTCTAGCAGTGTAGTGCCTCTATCTGCCGCAGGCTGCCAGATGAATGGAGGCGATCTCCTACGGTAGAATCACTCCCTCTCCTCTAAGTAAGATCACACCCAAGCTGGGGGTATATGCAAACAGGAATGGTCTTTATTGATTACACCACAACACAGCAGTGGTTTGCCCAATTACAGCTTATCAGGATCAGCTATCCACTGGCTGATGGTCCCTGGACAACCACTAAAGGTCAGGGCCCCTGCAGCTGTCCTAGCTCATCCTGACTTCCCTATCAGGAGTCAGGGTATAGGTCTACAATCGCTCTCCCCCAAGGGGAAGAGAAAAAGGGAAGGCCCCAATCTCAAGCTCCCCGTGTTTGCGACCTGCCTCTCTCAGTGAAATTTGGGGTGGCACCAACCATAAGTACAGACAGGAGGAGGGCATCAAGTCTGTCCCATGATTGGGCATGCTCAAGCCTGATGTCACCGCCTCCCACTGTCACTCAAGTGCATATCCAAAGAGGGAGAAAACCCCATGTTGACTACTGGCAGCCTGATTCTACCAGGGCTTATTGCCAAGAGTAGTGCAGGTTAGTAGCCACAGGTGGCATGGCTACACAAGGTAAACTTTTTATGATTGACTTTTGAAGGGTTATTCACTAAATTGCAGTTGGCCGTAATACTGAGCAGATAGTTCTCTTAAATGTCAATCTAACCAGTGACATAAATTCGTATCCCTAACTGATGTCTCCTGAATAGACAGTCACAATATACTCAACACAATAATCTCTAATTGCCTTTTATATTCGTTTAGAATAGATGACCTACAGTATTAGGTCAGATGACCTAATATGCCTGATTAATGTTGGCACATTGCGGATCGGGTAGACAGATTGTTGGGGGGGGGGGGGGGGCTGGGATTGACCCAGCGGTCTTGGTACACGTTGGTAGCAATGACAAAGTTAGAGAAAGATGGAGGGTCCTAAAAAATGATTACAGGGATTTAGGTCAAAAGCTTAAGGCAAGGACCTCCAAGGTAGTATTTTCTGAAATACTACCAGTGCCATGCACTACCGCAGGGAGACAGTCAGAGATCAGGGAGGTTAATGCATGGCTAAGAAAGTGGTGCAGGAAGGAGGGGTTTGGGTTTTTAGAGCACTGGGACTCCTTTTCTGAGAGGTGCCATCTATATTCTAGGGACAGATTGCACCTCAATGAAGAGGGATCTTCTGTGCTAGGGGGGAGAATGCTAAAAAGGTTGGAGGAGATTTTAAACTAGGATGGAGGGGGGAGAGGAATGAAACAGATAATGAACTAAATGAAATAGAGGAGGAAACAAGGTGGTATGGAGGTAGAATGGGGGCAAGTGCGAGTTTGACAAGCAGTGAGACACCCATAGTAAATACAGATAATACTAGAAAACTTCTAAAGACTAAACCAAATGGGCACAGAAAGGAAGGAGCAGATAAGGTAACAGTACAGACTGAAAAAAAAATAAATGCATGCTTGCTAATGCAAGAAGCCTGACAGATAAAATGGGGGAGCTTGAATTAATTGCTGCAAGGGAGCAGTATGATATCATAGGCATTACTGAAACATGGTGGGATGAAACTCATGACTGGACAGTTAATTTAGAGGGTTATTCTCTTTTTCGGAAGGATCGAACAAATAGAAGGGGAGGTGGAGTGTGTTTATATGTTAAACCGGATCTAAAACCTTTTATAAGGGATGATGTCTATGAAGGGAATTATGAAAATGTAGAGACTTTGTGGATAGAAATTAGCAGTGGAGGTAAAAGTATAAAGGAAATGTTTGTGGGAATAAGCTATAAAGCACCAAATATCTGTGAGATTGAGGAAGCTAAAATACTTTTGCAAATGGAGAAGGCATCAAAACTGGGTCATGTTTACATAATGGGGGATTTTAATTATCCAGACAAAGACTGGGGCAATGAGATTAGCGTTACAACAAAAGGAAACAGGTTTTTGGGAATGCTTAAAGACAATTATATGACCCAAATTATAGAGGAACCAACCAAGGGATGGGCAGTTCTGGATTTGGTAATATCAAACAATGTAGAAGTAATAACAAATATTCAAGTGTTGGAACATTTGGGTAACAGTGATCATAACATGGTCTCATTTGAAATAAATTATCAAAAAACACATTACTTGTGTAGCCCTCTTTCCCCCCCCCTAAGTGAGATTGGGGTGGGTAGGTGTATCTGACTACTTCTCAGTGTGGTGCTATACCTGTTGGCTCACAGGAGGGCTGAGCTTCCGCCAAGGGGAACCTGGGGCATTTATACTAGGGGTACTCACTTACAACGATGCAGCGCTCCACCTGCGATGGCTCCCACCGGAGGGGGAGTGGTTCCTCGCAGGACAATCACAATAATCACTACTCACACACAGATATATATATTAACTAGTGACTTTACTGAACATGCAAGACAACAGATCACGGCAATATCATAATAACCTGTGTCCCCCTCTAGAGGAGACACTTACTGCATCGCGCAGGACGCTTCCCCAACACCAGGTGATCCCACCCAGTGTCCCGAGAATCCCCACCCAATGTCCCGCACTCTAGGAGAGAACGTGGGTGACTGCGCAGTCACTATTTATACTAAGGGCCCGTTGGTGCACTTGTGTATTAGATAGTACCTGCCGAGCACTCCCGTGCTCGGATCTCCAACTGGCTTCACAAAGGATCCGTAGTGTGATGGTTCCGTCTGATCCTACACCGGACTCCTTACACGCGGACCGCCAGGGGCGATCCGGACCTGGAAACAGTCTCTGCGGACCCCAACTTGGGTCCGAACCTCTTAGCAGGAACCGCAGCGTCCGCTGTGTCCCTAACTAAGCTACACTATTGTGACAGGATCCCTAACATAGGACCTGTCCCTACAGCACTAAGTGACATGCACTATACTATAGGCCGTCCCTACAGCACAGCAACCTGTAATGACTTTGGGGAAAACTCCTAAGGGCCTACAGGGGTAATAACCTGCCCCACTCCCCTAACTTGTCCCAGTCCTGACTCTCACTGAACACTAACACTAGCAGCTACGCACTGCAAACTTCGGAACGCATACAGCAACTTGCTGAACACTAGCACTAAGCCTTCTTGTCAGGCCTCACAGCACTGCCAGCCGTGAGCCTGACAAGACAGCACACACACACGCACTAAGGGCAGCGTTCCTATCTTGGGCCGTCCCTCAGCACTTACCCACTAACCTGGTGGGGAGTTGGGGCCTTACTTGGGATGTGGGGGACCTTACTCGATGCAGAAGCTGCACATGCACTCTGCACCCTTCCTTCCCTCACAGCTCCCCAGCTCCAACTAACTAGCGTGCTGCATACATTGGGGCCGCGTGCACGCTTTTCCTGCGCTTTTCCTGCGCCTGCGCGAACCCCTAATGGCCGCCGCAACCTCTCCTGAACAGTCCTTGCCCTCGCGCGACTCTCTAAGGGCTCTGCAGTACTTTCTGCGCATGCGCGATTACTGCGCATGCACGAGTAGCGGCAATGGCGGCCCCCGCTAACCGGGTGCACCGCCGGGACTCTCAGTGCTCCCTGCACTGGCCCCCACCATCGCATTGTGCCGCCGGAGCTCCAGGGATGCCAAGCGCTCCCTGCACTGGCCCCCACCTTTGTGAACAGCATGCGGGTCCGTCGCTGCCTCCGACGGCACCCGCGACCGCGCTGACACAAAGGAGAGGGGGTCTCTGGTGGTCTAGGGGCACCAATGCTACACTTGGGTTCAACAAAGACCTTAAACTTTAGAAAGGCAGATTTTAATAAACTGAGGTCTAATCTACAAGTAATACACTGGGATGATGTTTTTGCAGGGAAAATGTAGAAGATAAATGGGCAGTCCTTAAAACATTTTTAGAAAAGCACACTCATCAGTGTATACCCTTGGGTAATAAGTATAAAAGAAATAAGTCAAAACCAATGTGGCTAAATAAACAGGTAGGGGAGGAAATGGACAAGAAGAGGAAGGCGTTTAGATTCTTTAAGTCAGAAGGGACAGAGACATCGTATCAGAATTATAAGGAACTAGCTGATAGACCCGGCATTGCCCGGAATGTAAATAGATAAAATAAATGTATGTTGTTTAAAATAAAGTGAGTGTGTGTCAGTCAGTGAGTGTGTGTGTCAGTCAGTGAGTGTGTGTGTCAGTCAGTGAGTGTGTGTGTCAGTCAGTGAGTGTGTGTGTCAGTTAGTGAGTGTGTGTCAGTCAGTCAGTGAGTGTGTGTCAGTCAGTCAGTGAGTGTGTGTCAGTCAGTCAGTCAGTGTGTGTCAGTCAGTCAGTCAGTGTGTGTCAGTGTGTGTCAGTCAGTCAGTGTGTGTCAGTCAGTCAGTGAGTGTGTGTCAGTCAGTCAGTCAGTGTGTGTCAGTCAGTCAGTGAGTGTGTGTCAGTCAGTCAGTCAGTGTGTGTCAATCAGTCAGTCAGTCAGTGTGTGTCAGTCAGTCAGTGTGTGTCAGTCAGTCAGTGAGTGTGTGTCAGTCAGTCAGTCAGTGTGTGTCAGTCAGTCAGTGAGTGTGTGTCAGTCAGTCAGTGAGTGTGTGTCAGTCAGTCAGTGAGTGTGTGTCAGTCAGTCAGTGAGTGTGTGTCAGTCAGTCAGTATGTGTCAGTCAGTCAGTCAGTGTGTGTCAGTCAGTCAGTGTGTGTCAGTCAGTATGTATTTATGTGTGGCTTCCCCCTCTTCTCTCCTGACTCCCTCCCCACCCCCCTTTTCCTGACTCCATCTCCCCCCTCTCTCCTGACTCCCTCTCCCCCCCACCTGCTGACTGGCGGTGGCGCGCTAGTGTCGGCGGCGAGTGAACAGGTGACGCGCTGCTGAGAGGGGGGTGGTGGTGGTGGTGGTGGTGGGCTCAGAGGTGTCTGCAGTGGTGTTGTCCTTCCCCCTCCCCCCCCGCATCTGTGTCGGCAGTGGGTGGGGAGGAGGTGAGGCGCTGCTGAGAGAGGGTGGGGGGTGGTGGGGAAGAGGCGGGTGTCGTCGGTGGTTCCCCCTCCCCCGCGCGGTGCTGTGTCGGCAGCGGGTGGGGAGGTGAGGCGCTGCTTAGAAATGGTGTGGTGGGGAGAGGTGGCTGGAGGCGGTGGCGGTCACCCCCCCCCCCCCTGCTGCTGGCCGGGGCTCGGGTGAGCCTGGTGGATTCCCTGGGGTGAGGCGGCATTTTATTATGTGAATGTACGGGCGGCCATTTTATAATGGGCGGCCAGCGGCATTTTATTATGTGAATGTACGGGCGGCCATTTTATAATGGGCGGCCATTGCAGCGGGTGGGGAGGAGGTGAGTCGCTGCTGAGAGAGGGTGGGTGGTGGTGGGGCAGAGGCGGGTGTCGTCGGCGGTGTTTTCCCCTCCCCCGAGCGGAGCTGTGTCGGCAGCGGGTGGGGAGGTGAGGCGCTGCTGAGAAACTGCGGTTCCCCCTACCCCCCCGCTCGGAGCGGTGTCGGCGGTGACACTACACGCATGCTGCTGCTGGCCGGGGCTCGGGTGAGCCTGGTGGATTCCTTGGGGGGAGTCGGCATTTTATTATGGGCATTTTATTATGGTAATGTACGGGCGGCCATTTTATAATGTAAATTAACACTGCGTAGGTGAAGGTGGCTAGACGGGCGGCCATTTTGTAATGCCAATTAACAGTGCGTAGGTGAGCATGGTGGATTCCCTGGGGCAGCAAGTTAAGGGCTACAGGGAGTGTCGGGCGGCCGTGTGTGCGGTCCGGGCGGCCATGTGTACAGGGAGTGTCGGCCGGGCGGAGGTGCATTTTTTAAACTTAAGGGAGAACGCCGTTTTTATTAGGTGAAGAAGCCGTTTTTATTAGGTGAAGAAGCATGGTTTCAGATGTGTGTGTACACGGGGGTGACAGTGAGTGTGTGTGTGTGTAGACAGGGGTGACAGTGTGAGATGGATGAAATTTACCAAGAAATCCGCAGGGGTTCTCTGGGGGTATGGTGTGTCAGTGTAAGTGTGTGACAGTGAAGTAGGTGTGTGTCAGTGATATCACTGTACCTTTTGGCCAATGAGAGTCGTGTGTGATGTGTGTGTCACAGTGGAGCTTACCTCTTGGCCAATGAGAGTCGCGGGAGGGCGGCCAGACCCACGGACCAATCAGATTCACCACATCTAGGAACAACACCACAAAATTCAATTTTATATATTAAGATGTAACAAAAATTGCAAAAGGGCATTCAAATTAGCAAAAATGGATAATGAAAAAAGAATTGCAATAGAATGTAAGGTCAACCCTAAAAAGTTCTTTAAGTACCTTAATAACAAAAAAATGAGAAAAGAAAATAAAGGACCCTTTCAGTGTGAGATTGGTAGGCAGATTATTGGAGATAAGGAAAAAGTAGAGGTATTAAACAAATTCTTTGCCTCTGTGTTTACCAGGGAAGAATCACGTTCAATAGTAGTGCCGCAGGAGGAAGCCAAAGCCTCCATATTAATGAACAATTGGTTAACTGAGGAAGAAGTTCATAAGCGACTTGAAAAAATTAAAATAAATAAGTCACCTGGCCCCGATGGCATACATCCAAGAGTTCTCAAGGAGTTAAGCTCAGTAATAGCCAAACCATTATATTTAATATTCAAGGACTCCATTTAAACAGGCTCAGTACCACAAGATTGGCGTAAAGCAGATGTGGTGCCTATATTTATAAAGGGAGCTAGGTCACAACCGGGAAATTACAGACCTGTAAGCCTGACTTCAATAGTGGGGAAACTACTTGAAGGTTTAATACGGGATAATATTCAGGAATACCTAATGGAAAACAACATTATTAGTAATAGTCAGCATGGATTTATGAAGGATAGATTATGCCAAAATAACCTTATTTGTTTCTTTGACAAGGTAAGTAGGAATTTAGACCAGGGTAATGCAGTTGATGTGGTTTACTTAGATTTTGCAAAGGCTTTTGGTAAGGTTTCACACAAGAGATTGGTGTACAAAATAAAGAAAATTGGGCTCAGTAATAATATATGCACCTGGATTGAAACCTGGTTAAAGGACAGACAACAGAGATTGTCATAAATGGAACTTTTCATGTTGGGTTAAAGTCGTGAGTGGAGTACCTCAGGGATCGGTACTGGGACCCCTGCTTTTTAACTTGTTTATTAGTGACCTTGAGGTTGGGATCGAGAGCAAAGTCTCCATCTTTGCTGATGATACTAAATTTGTGTAAGGTAATAGAATCAGAGCAGGATGTAATTTCTCTTCAGAAGGACTTGGAGAGACTGGAAACGTGGGCAGGTAAATGGCAGATGAGGTTTAATACAGATAAATGTAAGGTTATGCATTTGGGATGCAAGAATAAAAAGGCGACTTACAAATTAAATGGAAATATATTGGGGCGTCTCCATCTCTAGTAAGCCCCAGGAATGCGGGGTGGAATCCTTATAGAGAGTTTTCCCACACTGGGATGAGAGATTCCAGTCTCACACGGTAGATATCTTTAAATAGCAGCAGCAGCTCTTTATTCACTGCAGCAGTATCAGCAACAATAGCAGGATTCTCAGCAGTCAGGTACAGGTTGTCTGATCCCCCTAGACTGCTCTCCTTCAGGATGGTCTCTTCCCCTGCCACCACGCTGGGCCAAGGGCACCCAGGGTGGGGCTAGCTCTTCCCTCACCCCCTAAACAGGGTGAGAGGCATTGGTCCACCTCATTTCTATAATTCCAACAGCTCTACTCAGAGGCTGCTGACTTCTCCTTCTCCAACTATAAACTAACTACACTGTCACACTGGACCAGCTAGTGTCACACTCTTCCTTCACTCCTAGACAGACTCAGACTAAATAGGAAGTGCACAGCTCTTTATCATATCAGCAGGCACCACACCCATGTCTCTTGCCTTGACACAGGGTCAGGTGACCTACCTCCCCCACTCAGAGCAGTGCTTGAAGTTGGGGAAACCCATGATAACTCCTGGCAGCCTGCACTTACCAGGGTTTATACCAGGAGGAGGATAGAACTATAACCCTATTTCTTACCAGGGTTACTTACACAAGCACCTAAACACCCCAATTCAATAAATAAAAGCACTAACCAACCAATCAATTTAATAAAATTAAATTACACCAGACACCCACAGGGACGATCCCCCCCAGGACTCCTAAAAAGGAGACCGACCTGCTATGTTACATTAAAACTGCACGATCGCCTAGAAGAGCTGTGCACAAAGATGTAGCTCTTCCAGGCTGCAATTTTAGCAAACAGTTTAAGTGTGATAAGAACTGAAAAAAATAAAACAAGTAGTGCTATGTTGCATTTCTTTACCGAACTTTAAAAAAAATGTGTGATTTTTCTTAGTGAATACCGTTTTTACACACTTTTTTATAGTGCGATAAGAACATGCAAAATAGCTCAGCAATGCACTGAACTTATCGAAGTTTAGTGAATAGGCCCCTCTGTCTCTTTCCCACCTCCTTAAACATGGTGCTTTGTTGTGCTTCTGTCTCCTGAACCATTCCTACCAAGGTACAGACATCAGGGAGAAACACATGTTCCCCTACTATCCACTCATATGATGTCTCATTTGCTTCGCTCCATCGTAACCGTTTCTAACATGGCATAGAGCTATCTGTAAATTATTATGCAATTGTAACGTGGTCGTGGAAGGGGAGATTTTGCTTGGTCGTGGAAGTGGGGATTTTTCTAGAAATTTCCTTCCTTCTAGTAAGCTGAAACTGATCAGTTCCCACTATCCTAGCCTCTGCTCCATTTCTTGAGGATCTATACCACTTCTACGGTAGCCATTCTTGTGTTATATTATATATTCACCTTGAGATACTGGCTTTTTAAACCGATAATCCCCTATTTTTGTTGTGCCCTCTGTTTGGCTGCTTGGAAGCCACGATCCTCTGCTGCACAGTTGACCCCTGTCTTTGGCACATGTGACAGCCGTATCATATTTACACTGCCTATGCCGACCAACTGGGGGTGTGGGCAAAGTGGTGACACATAGTAAATTACATATACAGAGGTTCGTCACTACTGGAGCCTGTGCAGGATTGGAAGGTTAATCGACATATCCTTACTTTGTTGGGTACTACATATATAACATAATTTCCATTCACATCGTTTCCTCAGGACATCAGCAGCTGTTGGTCAGCAACTGTCGCTGCCGTGGGACATTGAATTACCCCTTGTATTTTAATTATTATACTGTATACTATTAAAAGTTTTTTAAATGTAATACATATTTTCTCGCATTTTTGTATGGGGTTTTGTTTTTCTAGTATTTAAGAATATATTGCCCAATTCATTCATTCCCATCATTGATGATATAATTACTTATCACACCTTTCCTCTTTTAATTACACTTATGGTTTTGAGTGCATGTAACCTGGGGAGTTTCTGATCCACCATTTCCATCTGGATTTAATGTCTTTTAGATTCAAGTTTCGGTAACGGCTGACAAGAATTGACCACTGATGAGATGGGAACGTCTTCATCAGATTTTGGTTAACAAAAGGCAGGCTGATCGGTGAGTTAATCGTTGACGCTTTTAACAATGCATAAGTAGCCATGTAGCCCCTGGCTACTATATTCTCTGACCTAGTATTGTAAGTCCTGGAAAGAGCAGGCAGTGTTAGGGTTAATCCCCTCACACATGGCCTAGCATGTGAGCTTCATGTCCCCTAAGTTAGTTTTTTGCGGTTTCCAGGTGCCTGCCTGAAAACCGTTGGAGTTATATCCCTCCTATGCAACGTGATTGTAGCAATTTACAGGCTCATGTCTGGGCTTGTAAGCTGCTTGGACCACATGACAGGAGGAGGGCTTAGCTGCAAGTTGTCTACTGTCCAAACAGTGGGACAGAGTAGCCCGGTCCCTCCCCCTGTATAAAAGATGTGGGTGTCCATCAAATTGGGGTTCTCTGCCTGATGGCACAATCACAACATTTGGGATGGGGTTCACATCACTTTGGAAAATTTCATTAGTTCACTTAATATCAATACACTTAATCTTAAATTTACTTTTGAACATCATGTTAATTCTATTAATTACTTAGATTTACGTTTGTATATTGATCTTTCTATGATCATCCACATGGATGTGTTTAGAAAGGCCAATTCACGAAACGCATACTTACATGCGGACAGCAGCCACCCACGATCCCTGATTGAGGGAATTCCAAAAGGACAACTACTTAGGTTGAGGAGAATATTTTCTGATGAGGAGACATTTCAAAAACGGTCAACAGAGATGATGGATAGATTTTTAAAAAGAGGCTATCAACATTCCGTCACATGGCGCGCGTGCCCAGGGCTCCCCGAGGGAGCCCTGGGTTGCTGTAATGTGAGGGGATGGCGGTGGGGGGCTCCGGGTGACCCGGCGGACCCGGAGAGGGGAGGGGGAAGTCCCGATCGGAGGACCGATCCTCTGAGGCTCTGGCACACACACGGGACCCCTCGGCGCGCGCCCGGTATCTGTCGCGGCCGAGACCGGGTAAATGTTAGAATAAACTTGGCCGCGACAGTATAATGAAGAATACAGCAAACAAAATAAATGACGGTGTTTAGATACCATTATTTATTACTAAGTTTAGTAAACAAGCAAAAGAGATTAGATCAATTATCAATCGGCATTGGGGAGTGTAAAAGGGGAGTAATCCCTAACATATACAATACAGACCGGCGCCGTAATAGTCCAAAATGAGAAGCAAAGTCCAATGATGACAATGTCTCTTTAACTTCTATCTGCAAAAGTACTGGGATGCTCCAAATTTCTTTAAAGATGTTACTCCACATATATATCAGGGAGAAAAACAAAGAAAACACATCATAGTGCAATACAGCTGATACTATCAGTTAGAGTATACCAACAGAACACACAAACAAGACAAACACTACATATAACAAGTAAGGCTGACTGAAATAAAAAGAGAATTTATTAACACATATATAAATGAGGCAGATGCGGGATCCGGTGTGTAAAAACCAGAATCCTACTTACAGGACTGCCACAGGTCATACGCAGAGGTTAAGGGTATGTCTTGTCTTTGCTGCTGCTCCGTCGGAACACGTGACCTCCCAGGGGTTCCTTCCTTTGGCGACCGGAACTGCGTCACTCTCCGCGACACCAGGGCTTCCGGGGGCTCGAGCCCTCTCTTCCTTGGCAATTACCTCCGAATTCGCCTTCCTGGGAGCATCAAACAAGCACCAAAAGCTTCCTCTGCAAGTAGAATCTGTGTCCCACGTCCTGCCACGTCTCTGCCACACTGCATAATAAAATCTACCAAACGGCCCAACGCGTTTCGTGCGCATGCGCACTTCTTCAGGGGTACGTCACTACTGGCTTGATAACCTTATATACCGATGGAATGAAATCTATTGGTTATAGTAAACTCACATCAGCATATACAGTTGATCTATCAATCAAGCCTAATGAACAAACAGCCTTACTAAACAACACTAAACATACAGATACACTTAAAATAATTACCTAACAACAATGTTATATACAAAAAACTGAAATGTTAAATGCTCTGTCAATAATACATTAACCTCAAACTCATATTCATAAGATATGGCAATATCTGATCCTCACTCTAATTCATACTAATAAAGTGACCAAGTGCTGACATTAAAAATTATTAATAGTTAAAACATATGGATATGATAAAATTAATAAATAATTATTTTAAAATATTAAAAATTATTTAAAAAAGACTCCCAATTCAAAATCGATATTTAAACCATTTGGAGAGAGGGTCTTCAGCTCATAGATCCAATAAGCTTCACGCCTACTGATCTGTTTGAGCTGATCACCCCCTCTCCAATTGGCCTGCACTGTCTCAATGGCTTGACATTTTAATCCAACTGGATTCTGGTTATGATGGACCAGAAAATGATGTGATACACTATGTGTTATGAGACCTCTTTTACTGTTGTAAATGTGCTCATAAATTCTTCTCTGATAGCGTCTCCCTGTACGGCCCACATATTGGAGCCCGCAGGGGCACTGAAGTAAGTATATCACAAACTCCGTGTGACAATTTATAAATGAATTTATATTATAAACCCTTGAAGTCACATTTGATCTAAATATTTTTGTGGTTTGACTAAATGAGCAAGCAGTGCATTTATTACATTTAAAAAAGCCGTTGCTTACATTTTTGGGTTTGGGTTGTCCCAAGGGAGTAATCCCTATTCAAGTAATGTGCCTTTAATCTGGCAGTGTGGTGGTTAACGGCTGGTAGTCAATTAATAAACACCACCTGCCTGATTTAGATTGCTTACAAAAGCCTTTCTGTTGAGACAGGAAGTGTCTCTCTTTAGCTCTGACTGAGAGCTGACCTTTGGAGACACCACACTGTCTTGAGTTCAGCCAGCCACACAGCAGAGCTGATTTCAAGACACAGAGAAAACTACTGCACCTGAAGCTGAACCAGGAAGTGAGATTTTCCCTCCAAGAAACAGATAAGACTTTTATTCTTAAGAGACTGCTTATATCTGCTTATTTCATGTTATATGTTTTGGGGCTGCGAGAACTGCTTGACTAAGGGAGATGTGAATTATTGCATAGTGTTTCACTAGAAATACTCCCAAGTGAATAGAAGCTTTGTTCCCCCCTGTGTTTGGATGAATTTCCTGATGAAAAGGAAAAGGCACAATAAAGCCTTATTATAATTTCACATTATAAACGACTCCAAGTGTGTACCTCTGTGAACGTCCGTCTACATGGAGTCTTAAGTTTGGAAAAAGATCTGGGTTTATTGGTTCATTATGGTCCAAAGTTTGTCTTTACTAAGGCAAATACATTGGGAACAAAGCTGTCCCATAGCCTCTATGCTTCTGGGATGCCCGGTGGTGTTCGGGTTCCGAGGACCACTGGATTTTTCAGATGTGGTTCATGCAGGGTTTGCAAATATGCCCTTCCATCTAAAACTATTGTGACAAAGAAAACAAAGAAAAGCTATACCATCAGGTCTATGATCACTTGTAATACTCAATTTTTGGTTTATTATATCAAATGTGGTTGTTCCATGGGCTATGTTGGTAGAACGATAAAACCCCTGAAACAAAGAATGGGGGAACATGTTAACCTTATTCGAAACAAGGATGTAAAACATTCCGTTTCTAGGCACTTCTTGGAATGTCCCCAAGGGGGATTAGTTAATTTTCAGTTCATAGGCATTGAACAAGTGCCAGTTCCAACTAGAGGCGGGGATAGATTAAACCTCCTCAATCAGTAAGAAATGTCATGGATTTTTGCTCTTGATACGTTGCATCCAGCAGGTATTAATATTGATTGGGAACTCCAACATTTTCTACATTGATTCTTTTCTATTATATTGATCTTCCTTTTCATCTCTCCTCTTCCCTTCCCCCTTTTTTTTCCCCCTCCCCCTTTCTCTATCCCCCCCACCCTCCCCATCCCATTTCCCCCTGCCCCTCTTTCATTCCCCTTCCCCTTTTTTCTTTCCCCCCTTCCCCTTTATCTTTCCCTCCCCCCTTTCCTTCCCCTTTCCTTTCTCCCTCTCCCCTCCCCTCCCTCCTTCCTTTCTTTTTCTCTTTTCCTTTTTCATTATATATTGTATATTTTTTCATGATGTCTATTTTTATTGGATTATGTTGCTTATACTGCTATATTCATATATTCTTGTCATCATAACCTGCAATTTCATTGTTCAAATATTATTAACAAATGAGGTCATACCACTCATGCATAAAATCTATTTCATGATAGGAATGACCCTAAAATAAAAAAATTGTATTGGTATTAATATTATAATTACCATTTCAGGGTGTAGTATTATTACATACTGTATCCAACTATATATATCTAACTATATACATGTATTGTTGGATTTATACTCCTATCATGATCATGGTGACAAAAGAGACCCATATGTTTATAGAAGGAGTGACTGTTTTTGTTTTAGTTTTGTTTTTTTGTTTTTGCTTTATACATTTTTTAATATGTATTTTTTCAATAATTGTGTCTAAATCGGAGATGAGATTTTAGTGGCAATTTATATGTCAGGATTAATACAGCCCCCTATTCTTGTTTTTATATTCATATATCTTTGTTTTTATATATTGTTACGATCAGGTATATAGGATTAATAACTGAAATATACTCTTTAAATATTCTAAATTCCACGCTTTATATCCCTTTACCTGGTTGTTTTTTATAGTTACCTTTCTCTACCCTGTGACGCTCAATACACACTCCCTCCTCTTTGATTAGCCAGCTTAGCGATTGAATATTCAGCAGGTGGGAGTTACTGGGTGTGTGCCGAGTTGCCATTGGTCGGAATGCGGGGTCTGATGGGTATTTTAAGACGATTTTTTGTCTTGTATTTATGTTCTCTTTGACAAAGCACGTTGTACCGTGCGAAACGCGTCAGAGTGGTTTTTGGGGCTGTCGGGTGTCAATAAAGCTTACACTTGAGTGTCTTTACCCTGGTCTGTGTTTATACCTGCGTGGGAGTTGCATTGCTTCTTTTTCCTGGAACTGATGCCTTAAGGGAAAGGGTGTGTTATAGCCCTACCCCATAGGGCAGTAGGTGAATATGCTGAAACTAGCCCAGGGGCCTCAAGCGCCTTGAAGGCCTAGTCAAGGAAGAGTGGTCCTGCGAGCTTGGCTCTGACCCAGGGAAGGACTGCAAGCTTTGAGGTGGCACTTACCTGGATCAAGAAGGGTCTAGGGAAAGCACCTCTCTTGTAGAGAAGGTATGGGAAGATGTATCATAATGGATGCACCACAATAAATCCTGTTCTCCATTCCTGGCATTGCTAGTTCCTTAATATCAAGATTCCTGTGGGGATGAACCCCTGTCCCTGACAGAGCCCTGCAGGATGGAGGTGCTGCACCATCACTGAGGAGTATCTTGTACCCTAAACTACCTACAACATTGTGGAGACTCAGCCCTCCTGGGAACAAACAGGTGAGCACCACAAATATCGATGTACCCCAAACCTCCCTTAGGGGGGATAGGGGTGTTACACATGCAATCAGTTAGGAATTAGTGTATAGCAGGCAGCCTTTTGTTGCATACACTATGTCCATCTTCGACACGGACACTCAGGGGGAATGATTCAGGCTAAATGTGAGTTATGCAAGTTAGGTCAGTATGGTATCCAAATCCCTAAGTGTTAGATGTTAGCATGCACTAAATGTAAGCACTCAAAAAAAATTATATTACACTGAGGTACAGTTTTACAGTAAAGTTGTATACCTTATTTAAGTGCAATACCCAGAATGTTGTATTTGCTGGAAGATTATAGTAGAAAACTAGAATATTTTATTAGAGTAAAAAGTAGAAGATTTTATTAAAGTAAATTAGAGGTTAGAGATCAAAAAACAAAGTCTTTGTGAAATAATATAAAAACTGGGAGCAACCGTAGTTGTGGATGTTGTATGAGTCGACCATGTAGTTGTGGTTTTCGAAATGGGTCGGGATGTGCTGCCCATACTCAGGTGGAGGGGACCTATTCAATTGCTGTTTCCTTCTGAAATTACTATGATGAAAAATCTCTATTCAAGAAGGGTGTACCTTCTTCTCATGCAAACTCACAGTATGCTAATGAAGCACTCGTTAATGCTTAAATTAAATTCCATCCTTTTTTTGTTCTCATAGATGGGATACTTCGTATTGATATACTGGTAGAGAGTGTAAGCATCTAATCTGAACTTTCCTGAATCGCAAAATATATCATAGAAACATAGATTTCTGTATAAGGTGTTTTTTCTGCTGCCATGTTATAACGGTCTGAGAGCTTCTTTTGATTAAAGTATGTACAGTACAAGGTCATCCAGAACAATGCCATGCTGTTTAAAACTAGAAATTTCGAGTGACATTGTGACATTGTATCTTTTACATAAACTGTATTCAGTGCGTCATCTGCCAAATGCAATAAATGAATCATACAGGTCTATGTCTCAATTAATTACCAGATATTAAAGCAAAAATTCACCCGGATTGAGCACTCTTACCGCTAAGCAACTTTTTTTCTTTTATCTCTATGTTCCTTACACTTTAAAAAAGCCCTGCATCATGGTTTGAGAAGTATTAACACTTTTAATGCTATCATTAAACTTCTGTACAGCTCAACCATTGCATACTTTCATTAATCTTTTCCAAAAACATAAAAGTAGGAATTCATTATAATTGAAAAAACACTTTTCTTTATTTACTTACTAGCTGAAAATGCCCGACATTGCTCAGATATTCTAAGAAACCAAAAAATGCTGAGATTTATAAATGGATAATTTCATTTTTGCATTTCTTAATGGCAAAATCACCTTCTAAATCAGCAACAACTCTGTCAATAATCATTTCATTGCCTCTGAGGTCCTGAAGTGTTCGATTGAGAGCCTCTAATGAGTGTTTGTGGGATATTGTACTCTCATCCCAAACAATAATCTCGTATCGCGAAGAAATTTGGCAGCTCCAATTTTTGCTAATTAGATTTTCCACTTGACCAAGATTAAGTCGTAGTTTGAGGGGTGTCATCAGTGATGTAATTTGTGAATTGTATCCAAATATAGAGAAAAACCTGCTCCTTGATCTCAGAAACCATTATGCAAAATTTGGTTACGATATCTTAAGAGATGTCCAAATGCATAGCGAGCAGACAAACCCCTTTCCAAAATATATAGTAGTATAGTATTTAATGGGCCTCTTGTTGGCTGGTGGTGTGGAAGCCCTGGAGTAGGCTTCACCTGAGCGGTGGATGGGGACTTGTCTTCCTCATGTTGGGGTAGTAAGATACAAAATTCCGACTGCAGTTGGAAAAGAAATCAAGTAATTCAATACATATTCTGCATTTGCAAACAGCACTTACCATGCAACATACAAAGTACAACCTTACAACTGAAACGTACAATACACAGACAACAATACTCACACGATCAGTGTAGATAATCCGCCAGTCTCCATCCAGGCCCTCATAGTTGCTTTCCTCATCCTGTAGCCACCACGAGAGGTAATTTACCCCATCGGTGCCAAGAAGGCCGTCACTGCTCCTCCTTCCGCTGGTCGCTGAGCCGTAGCAGGAAGAGCGCGTTCACTCGGCCAGTGCCCCACTACAAGACAAAGTAATAAGAGAGTTTAAACACAACAGTATATTGTACATATCGTTTCTACATAAACACACACAACATGCAATTATTAGAGTACTGTAGGTCAGCGGTGCGCAAACTGTGGGGCGCGACCCCCAGGGGGGGCGTGAGACTGCTGGTGGGGGGGCGCGGGGTTTAGAGAGGCCCCGCGCGCTTCCCGAAGGCACTTAAATTAAGTGCCGGGGGAGCTGCAGGGCCTCTGTAAACCATACTTACCCGTGACTCCGGCGGCTTCCTTCTTGCGTCGCCATGGCAGCGCGGCGTCAAAATGACGCCGCGAGGTCATGTGACGTCACGTTGCTATGGCAACGTGACGTCATGATGTCGGGGGGCGGGTAATTGGTGGTTAGGGGGGGCGCGGAAGAGAGGGGACCGCCGGCAGGGGCGCGCAGGGAAAAAAGTTTGCGCCCCCCTGCTGTAGGTATCATATTCACACACTTACTCTGAAGGGAAAACTACCATCCAGATGCGGTCCATTGGGTCCCAGTACTCCCATGGGAACTCCTGGAACATGAAAGTGTGGATACGATGGGCTTTGTGGGGCAGCCTAGTTTTCTACCGCTGCTATAGATACAACTGCTGGTTTTAGACCATTTGCCTTGGAAAATCTGTGACCATATCGCAGTAACTCGTGAGATTGTCCACAGAAGGCTGTAATGGCCCATCGGATTAACACAGCGTGGATCCCTGAATTTGAATGGGACTCGCAGCCCAGTAGGATTCACACAGCATTAGTCCCATTCAAATGCAGGGACCCCGTGGATGGGCCATTAGTCAGGCTGCAGAAATCTCGCCGCGTGCTGCAGAAATCTCATAGCATTGGGTGGGCTTTAGTGCAAAATTCTCAAGGCAAGTAGTCTAAAACCGGCAGTTGCAGCTGTATCTTAATAATAATAATGGGTTTCTATGAATTTCTAGTGACATTGTTACATTGTATAGTGTACAGAAACACGTGTTAAATACTTGTGCCGTTCACCAAGGGCATGGACAAGATATTCAGTGTGGAAACTGCCGAACACATACTGAATTGCAATGAAACCCCACAAATAATTCTGCTGGCTGACCTTTCCCAGCTCACAGCCAAGCCGCGATATCAAAGTCTTGCAAAGTCTGGAATCTCTCACCTTGTCAAGGTACAAAATAGTACAGTAAGTATAGCTACATCTGTATGTGTGGATTGTGTCATTATTGGAAACAACAACACTATGCAACAATCTGTAGATTTACTTTGACATAGAGATGGCAGTGATAATTATTCTCTGCCATATAGGTTTTTTCACGATATCCATGATATTAGATCTTAAATGGGGCACAGATCTTAAATGGGGCAAGGATGATATTAAACCTTGAATATGGAGTAGAGTTCTGGGCACACCGCCATAAAAAATAAATTATGCAACTAGAAAGTGCAGAGAATTAATAAAGAAGATGGAAAATCTTATTTCTGAGTAGAGATGGGCAAATTTGTTTTGCTGATTTTGAATTTGTTGCTTCCTTTGGTCCAAGAATTTCCAAAAATCTCTCTCAAAAAGGGTTATTTGTGTGTTTGGATTTTTTGAATCACTGACAATCCACACGGCGAATTCCACAATCCGTAGGGATTTTTAAGAATCCGCGGATTCCGCAATCCATGGTTTTGGCAACCAAAAATATCAGAAAAAAACAAAAAAGTTTGGGAAACACAATACTGTGCTCCCCAAACTTTTTTTTTTTTCTGCTCATATTAAGGATCCTGGATAGATTCTGGTGGGGTTGAGCTGTAGGAGGAAACTCCGAACCAAAGGGTGATAATATTCCCCTCAAGTAGGTATTTCCTTCATTATTCTAGAGAGCGCCCGGTATTTTCTGCTTTCAATCAAAAATATCAGCCCACGGATTGTATCCAATGGCAGTTTTGGACTGAAACTAGAACAATTAATTAATGGATTTGACATTGCGGAATGTATTTTGTATGGAAAGCGCAAGATTTTCTGGAAAACGGATTTTGACAGTTTTACCCATCTCTACTTATGAGGAGAGCCTAGCTAAATTAGATTTGTTTACAGTAGAAAAGAGGCGTCTAAGAGGGGATATGATAACTATATACAGTACAAATATATTCACAGTCAATACAAGGAACCTTCCAAAGAACTACTCATCCCAAGTGCAGTACAAATAACACATGGTCTTCCTTTTAGGTGGGAGGAAAAAATATTTCACCGAGAACTAAAGAAAGTTACAGTAAGGGCAGGTAAATTGTGGAATTCATTAGCCATGGAGACTGTGATGGGAGATACAATAGATATCTTTTAAAAAGGATGGACATCTTTTTAGAACGGAAAGGTACAGGAATATACCAAATAAGTAAATATGGGAAGGATGTTGATCCAAGAAGAAATCTGATTGCCACTATTTGGAGTCGGGAAGGAATTCACTTTTTCCCTTTATCCCTTTTTCCCTTTATACGACATTAGATGATGTTTCACTGGGATTTTTTGTTTGCCTTTCTCTAAATCAATATATTGTACTGTATATACAGTACATTAAATATAAATATAAGCTACGTACAGTATCTGTCTTCTAAATTTAACACAGGTGGACATATGTATTTTTTCAACCTTCATCTACTGTACTACAGAATGTAACCTTGTACTGTATCTATGTTCATACATCACGGCCTTCTTGATAATAATTACTTTTGTGTGTTCATTTTTCAACTTACACACAGTTTGTTGTGAATGAGATTGTTACATGGATGTGTTTTGCAGTTTGGGATTAAACGTATTTATTTTCAAGTTGCGATAATGTAAGAGTTGAAGTGCATTAGCAGGGACTGCATTGGCATTATATAATGAGGCATTTAAAGTGAGCTTTTAAGTGAGAATATATAGTTAGACTATAGTTTGACTAGAGGTGACTTGGGACTGCATCCTTCTGCAAACTCTTCTACACAAGGCAATAAACGGTGAGCTATTCTGACTACACTATGATCCCTGCTGTTTAGTCTGCGCACACACACACTTGGCTCAAAACAGCTCCATGCAGCATTACCTACCTCTGGCATAATGAACCGGCTTTTTACCTCCACTTTGTTATTTCTCGTGGCCTCATTGAAATGTTACTCTCTCTATCCACTACAAACTCCCCCCTCCTGGCCCACGCCCAACATCACCATACACCCTGGATTACTCAAAAGCCTTGCACTATCTACTGAATGTTGGTGGAGAACCCTGAAAACCAGCACACCAATTACCGCACACTCAAATGGCAAAAATCATAATGTTACAACTTGCAAACAACTACTTAAATTTCTTCTCATACTATTACTCTCTTTAGCAGGTGATATTGAATCTAACCCAGGCCCTCCCACTTCTACTCTGTCCCATACCCCTGAGAATATCCCCTTCAAATTCCAAAAAGGGCTATCTCTCGCCCATATAAATATCCGGAGTCTGCTGTCCAAACTGGATGAACTAAGGGCATGGTGCCTTATTCATAAACCCAAAGCCATCGTTCTCATAGAAACATGGCTAACCCCTAAAACTCCCAATGCAGATATTGCCATTCAGGGATACTCCATTTCTAGGAGAGATAGTCAAAGAGAGGAGGAGGGGTGTTATTTTATATTGCAGACACCTTACAATTTACACTGTTAAATTGCCCCCCAAACCCAACCTCTTTTGAAATCTTAGTTGGCAGAATATGCCTCCCCTTTTCAAAGCCCATCTTGCTTGTTGGCATCAACCGTTCCCCTAAAGCCCCTCTACAATCCTTGATGGATATCACCGAGTTGCTTGGCTCCATTTCCTCTTTGAATGAAAAGAGTGAGCTGCTAGTTCTTGGGGATTACAACTTCAATTGGCTTGACCCTAAAAACCACAAAATCCAGATACAAATCAAATCGCTTAACCTATCACAACTATTTTCCCAACCCACACGGACAAACCTGAAATCGCATAACCATTCCTTGCTTGACTGGATTCTCTCCTCAAATCCCAGCAGAATCCTATCCTCTGGCATCCTTCCTGACATTTTCAGTGATCATGCAATAGTCTACTGTGTAAGGAAAATTAAAACGCCCCAATCAAGCCCTAAAGTTCTCCTCCCTAGAACATTTAGAAACTTTAACCCTCAACAGTTTCTGGATGACCTTATCAACTGCCCTTGGCACAGAATCAATTTATTTCCCAACCCTAATTCTGCGCTTGACTATTTCCAATCCGAGTTCTTAAAACTCTGTGATACCCTTGCTCCACTATGCAGAATAAGGGTACGGGGTGCCCACCTTCCATGGGTTACACCTGACCTTATAGCACTCTACCAGTTCAGGGATGCCTTGTGGAAAGTGTGACATAGTCCAAAGATGTTAGGCAGCTTTCTGCCCCATTTTAGAGCAGAAAGTGCAGGAATAGTTAAAAAATGATCCGTTCCACAGCTTCCCATTAACTCAGGCAGCTGGATGGAAAATCCAGACCACAGATTACAATGGCTCTAGTTCTCACTCACCTGCTCTTCTAATCACATGCACAGGTATTTAGAACAGAGAGGTTTTGCATTTGTCTCTCTCCTTAGAGCCTGGAGGCTGGGGGTATCGCTGCTCCCCTGTTTCCAGTGTCGGGGTTGACGGCCCCTCCACGTATCACAGTACCAGAGGATTTGCCTGGACACCACAACCAGATAAGACAAAACAAATGGTTACTGCTGTTGCTAAAAGACTGTGCTGTATTTTGTGACCCTAAATGAGAGAGCATTGTTTTAAGCTGGGGAACCAGTTTAGTTGGCCAGCAGCTGTTAGAGAGACTGATTCTGATGTGTAGTTAGATCCCTGAAAGGGATAGGATTTTGCTTATATGATTTTGGTTTTATTTCTTGAAATAACAGTGTGGGAAATATTGTAACACTGAAATATGTGAACTGCTGAATGAAAGTATCTGAGTACCTCTAACCTTCACATGTTAAAGCTGCAGTACCTTACTTGGATGAAAATAAAGCAGGCAGAAGCCTGAGTTAAGCAGCATAATACTTTGCATGATCCTGTTTGTTGTATAATTAACCCTAGAAGACTGTGTCGGGAAGAACCCAGACAGACGTCAGCGCTACAAAAGAGGGGCGTTTGTCACATATGGTGGAGAATGCGGGCAGACACTAAAGTCTGTGGGTTTGCAAATAAATGTGGGGGTTTAAAATGGCCGCCCAGCTGAAGTAAAATACAGATGCTATGAGTGAAGTCTGTTCCACTGTGTATATCAGTTGTGCTTCTAGCATACACAGAGAATGTGCGAAGTGTGGATGCAATAGCACCCTGAACCCAACCAGAAAACCAAAATGTTTTGCTGAAAAAAAAATTTTTTTGCAGCTAGCAAGTGCTGTATGTAAGTTGCTGAAGTGAGTGAAATTGCAGCTAGCAATTGTCCCTACCGGGTTTCTAAAATGGCCGACTTGAAATGTTTGTTTTGTAATGTACATAATCATGCAAAACAGTGTCCCTTCAGGCCATACGATGATGATGATGATGATGATGATGATGATGATGATGATGACGATTCGTGTGTGGCCCCTGGAGGAGAGCCATACCTACAGGTGAATTTGGTGTGCTGGACCTGTCGTGAAGTGGGTCACATGGAAGATGTGTGCCCCAAAATTTTCAAAGACAAACAGCTGCAAAAGCAAGCAACGCCCTGTGAGTGCAAGCAAGATGTGGAAGCTGATACCAGTGAGTGTGTGCCCAGTACCACTGATATCTCTGGAGCTAATAAAGCAAAAAGAAAGAAGAAGAAAAAGAAAACTGTTCCTCAAGTCACAGGGGAAGTGACCGAGCCACTTGAACCTGCGCTGTCAGGACATGCGTCAGAAAGGCGCCGAGATGTGCTGCAGACCGGAGGGACCGGCAGAATTGTCACGGGAACAGTGGCAAAGGAAAAGGAGGAGCAGAGGGAAGCTGAATCCTTGAACCAGGATAAAGAGGCTTTGGTTTCTGCACTCCAAGCTGCCCGCCATGATTATGTGTGGCAGGATTTGGGGAAGGAGCGAGAATGTTATAAGAAGGTGCAAGAAGCGAACGCTGAGTTACAGAGGTGTATACTTCCAGTTTTACAAGAGCACGAGACTTTGAAGAAAACAGAGTCTCTCTTACGGAGTGAGCTGGAAGAGGTGACGACTAGTCTGAAAAAGGCAAACACCGTAATTGCCACCATAGAGGAAAAACAGATTAAGTCTGACAAATCGATTGCTATCCTAAAACAGAAATACGGGAAGGCTCTGCAAGAGGTTCACACGCTCAGCACAGAGGTGCAAAACTCACTCCTGGAGGGCCACGGTCTGAACACAGAGCTGGGAATATTGAAAGAAACCTATGAGAATGCCCTGAGTAATTTAGAGACTGTAAAGAGAGAGAATGTAATTCTGAAACAGAAAAATTCAGACTTGACTGACCAGATCAGTGAAGGTGATAAGAAGCTTCACCAAGCAGCAAAAGTGGAGAAGCAATTGATCCAGGAAAAGCTAGAAATACAGGAAGAGCTGCAGAAGCTGATGGCTGAGCACGAGATACAGTGCGCCGAAATGGAGGAGGTGTCCGTCCGTCAGGTGGTCTGCCTGACATTGCGCTATGAAAGCGAGATGGCCGATATCCACAAGCAGCTGGACCACACGGCAAATGAGGGGGCCCGGCTGCTGCTGGAGCTGAACAAGACCCGAGAGGAGCACCTGCAGCTGCAGGTCAAGAATAGAAAAAATGAAACAGAGTTAAACTTTGCTCTGAAAAAATGACAGACATGGAGTCGCAACTCAACTCCAAAGAAGTTGAATTAGCAGCTGCACTGAGTGGAAAAAGAAATAAAGGACAGCAACAAAGACGCTACCAGGACATGGGAGAAGCTGCTAAAGTGGTTCAGTCGGGCTATCAATCCTACCTCCTAACCAAGCAAGCTGTACGTTCCTATACACTTAAAGTCAATGTCCTCACTGATGACAAAGAGGAAGGAGAAAGAATTGACTTTGATTGTGCTGCTGTTATTCCAGAAACAGATAGGCACCCTCCTGAGAATATTCTCCCTGATCTGGGATTCAAAAATCCAGATCCTCAATTTCATTTGCATTGTCCAGAAGATTATCAAACTAGTGAACGCAGCCAGGCCACCACAGAAGATGTTTTAGCCAAGTGGGTGGCAGTTCCTGAAAACACAAACTTGTTGACAGATCCTGATGACGTTGTTAATATGGACTACGTTTGTACAGAGGCAACTAGGTCTTCAAAACGCAAAGGCCTGGTAATGGCCCAAAAAAAGGGAAATCAAAGATTGAAAAGAAAAAGCAACGAAGGTCAACACGGCGCCTGAATAGTTCCAGATCTCGCCACTCTGGACCACACTGTGGAGCCAAGGAGAATCCGGACCGAGGGTCTCGTCAGTGGCTGAAGAAACAGTCCAGTCATTTGCAGGCTGCAGCGGGTGTTGAAATAAAGTCAGAGGGTGTAATGGACTGGAAGTCAAGAAAAAAAAAAAAAAAAAGGAAAAATGTTTGGGAACTGACCGATTTTTATGTTATACGATATATATATATATATATATATATATATGCTATACTATGCCATTAGAAAAGCATTTTTGTAAATATTGCAATGTTGTATTTTTTTTTCTCTTCATTGAAAATGTAGGTAAAACTACAAATTAATATACAGGGTTGAGGGCCCTTAAGATTACAAGGCTGTAGTATAAGGAAAAAAAAATAGTGGTAGCTTACAATATAAAAAAAAAAAAAAAAAAAATGCCCTTTTCGGTTGGTAAATATATAATGAAGTTCATATTCGTGTCATGTGAATACTTAATATTGTACTGAGGAGTTAGCTCAAGTATTTCAGGTAGGACGCTCACCCCAGTGAGGTCCATGGCCGCTCACCCCAAGGTGTGAGCTGGGGAGGGGGATATGTGACATAGTCCAAAGATGTTAGGCAGCTTTCTGCCCCATTTTAGAGCAGAAAGTGCA
Source organism: Ascaphus truei (assembly GCF_040206685.1). Classification (NCBI taxonomy): domain Eukaryota; kingdom Metazoa; phylum Chordata; class Amphibia; order Anura; family Ascaphidae; genus Ascaphus; species Ascaphus truei. The sequence goes on from NC_134484.1 coordinate 38,310,117, forward strand.
GGAATAGTTAAAAAATGATCCGTTCCACGGCTTCCCATTAACTCAGGCAGCTGGATGGAAAATCCAGACCACAGATTACAATGGCTCTAGTTCTCCCTCACCTGCTCTTCTAATCACATGCACAGGTATTTAGAGCAGAGAGGTTTTGCATTTGTCTCTCTCCTTAGAGCCTGGAGGCTGGGGGTATCGCTGCTCCCCTGTTTCCAGTGTCGGGGTTGACGGCCCCTCCACGTATCACAGTACCAGAGGATTTGCCTAGACACCACAACCAGATAAGACAAAACAAATGGTTACTGCTGTTGCTAAAAGACTGTGCTGTATTTTGTGACCCTAAATGAGAGAGCATTGTTTTAAGCTGGGGAACCAGTTTAGTTGGCCAGCAGCTGTTAGAGAGACTGATTCTGATGTGTAGTTAGATCCCTGAAAGGGATAGGATTTTGCTAATATGATTTTGGTTTTATTTCTTGAAATAACAGTGTGGGAAATATTGTAACACTGAAATATGTGAACTGCTGAATGAAAGTATCTGAGTACCTCTAACCTTCACATGTTAAAGCTGCAGTACCTTACTTGGATGAAAATAAAGCAGGCAGAAGCCTGAGTTAAGCAGCATAATACTTTGCATGATCCTGTTTGTTGTATAATTAACCCTAGAAGACTGTGTCGGGAAGAACCCAGACAGACGTCAGCGCTACAAAAGAGGGGCGTTTGTCACAAAAGCCACAAAGTAACTGGCACTACCAAGGATCTCAATCACTACAGATGCCTGCGGAACATGTGCACAAGGCAAACAAGGCATGCAAAAGCACAATATTACTCTGACAATCTCCTCCAGAATACATCAAACCCAGCTTAATACATCAAACCCCAGAGAATGTTATCAACAACATATTCCAGCCTTCTTACCATCAACAGCCAAGTAATATCACTAAGGGGGATATTACTCTGACAAACCCCACCGACATTGCAAATGCATTCAATGATTACTTTGTGGAGTGTGCTACTAACTTATTAGCGAAACGCAACCCAAACCACAAACCTGAATCTCATCCTGGGAGTACCCATATAGCCCCACCCCCTCCTAACACTGCCCACAATTTTCAATTTGGCCCAGTATCCGAAGATGAGATTACACAAGCGCTCTTCAAATTAAAACTAAGTAGCCAATGTGGACCCGACTTACTACAATCTAGGTTCCTAAGACTTGGTGCCCCAGCAAATGCCAAACCAATTGCTTCCATAGTCAACTCTATCCTGTTTGCAATGAAATCCAGTGTGGAATGGAACGTGGTCAACTCACTGGTGCAATATTCCTAGATTTTGCAAAGGCTTTTGATACTGTTGATCATGCTATCCTGCTTAATAAACTCCAGAGCTCTGGAATAGGGAAGCATGCTTTAAACTGGTTTCAGTCCTACCTATCAGGTAGATCCCAACATGTGTCCATCTCAGGCTCTAACTCCAACCCCCTGGATATCACCTGTGGCGTCCCGCAAGGCTCTGTTCTGGGGGCCCTACTCATCTCAGTGTTCATCAATGATATCCCCACTGCTTGTAAGGAAGCTTCAATACACATGTATGCAGATGACACAATCCTATATGCACACAGCCATAGCCTCTCTGACCTTGAACACATACTGTACTTCAGTCTGACTTATTGAAACTCGAAAACTGGATTTCCCAAAACAAACTGTTTTTAAACACTGACAAGACTGTAACAATGGTATTTGGGACCAAGACTAAATTTTTAAAGCTTCCAGTGACTGAGCTCCAGATCAGAACCAATGCTAACACCACCCTAACTCCTGTTATTAGTTTTAAATACCTGGGCATATGGTTTGACTCCCACTTAACATTCGGAATGCACATTGATGCCCTGACATCCAAAACCTATGCCAAACTAGGTGTACTTTACAGGAACAAATCCTCCCTAAGCCAGCTGGTCAGAAAGCGTATTGCACAGCGTAATGCCAATTATCGACTATGGAGACATAGTATATGGCTCGGCACCCCAAACCCACTTTGGCAAACTTGACACCCTCTACAATTCAATTTGTCGTTTCTTTCTCCAATGCAACTACAACACACATCACTGCGAAATGCTTAAAGAACTAGATGGTCATAACTCGAGTCTAGGCGCAAAGTTCACATTTCCTGTCTTGCCTTCAAATACTTTCTGGGCAAGCTACCCACCTATCTGAACAAGCTCCTCACCCCTACCACATGCAGCACTTATCATCTGAGATCTGACTCCAAAAGACTGTTCATGGTCCCAAGGCTCAATAAAGTATCCGGCCGCTCCTCCTTCTCTTACCGTGCACCCCAAAACTGGAACAACCTACCGGAGACTCTCACATCCACCACCAGTTTAAGTTCTTTCAAAACTAAGACTGTCTCACATTTTAATCTGGTCTGTAACTGTTACATAAGCCTATAATATACATCTTCTCTAACTGTGCATGCAATGTCTTGTATATAATGTATACCCTGTTCATTTATATAACTGTATTTGTAACCATGTATTATTTGTCATATTAACTATGTCCAGGACATTCTTGAAAACGAGAGGTAACTCTCAATGTATTACTTCCTGGTAAAACATTTTATAAATAAATAAATAAATATTCAGTGCTTGATCGTTGTGATAGACAACAGCTGCCTTTTTGGACAACTTCGTTGCCGGTGCTTCGACTGTCAGTTAAAATTAGGCTTATTTATTGGCTCGTACAGGTTAATGACATACATTAGTATGATAATTACATTGGTACTGTTTTTAACTGAAGTTTGACAATACTAGGACAATTTGATGACAAAATCCACAAATTAATGGAGTTTCAGATTTCTGTTTTGCCGGTGTTTCATTCAATGTTATGAATCTTTGTCCCATTCAGTTTAATTGTTAATCCCACGACGTGGTATAAAATATAGTATTTTCTTAGTATTTACATTTAACATCATGTTCAACAGGTATCTGACAACACAAAATATAAACTACAGTATGATGGAAGGAAAGTGCCCTTCAGACAATTGAGTCTAGTGGCCCCCTTATCCCCTTAAAATTCCTCAATTGTCCCTCTTTGTTCCCCCCTGAAAAGTCACGCTGTGGCCTTACATTAGCCGGAATTCTCCTCACAGCAAGATCCCTGCGGCTGTTGCCAGTCTCCTAATGCCCTGTTTTCACCCTGCACCGTGCCGTCGGCAGTTAGGAAGTGGGGAAGATACAGTAGCACATCAGCTGACGGGCAGCAAGTCCCGATCTTCCAGGCTGGAAACATTCATTCCCACTAGCCTCTTCCTCCTCTCTGCCTGTGCCCCACGTGGCCACTGCTTACCTCCTCACTCCTCTGCCACCCTCCTTCTCTGCTCTTATGGTAGAGGGGGGAGGGGATGGCCCATGGTGGAAGTCCCAAAGCAAACAGGGAAGCAGCCCACCTGGAAGCACTTTGTCCAAGGCAGGAGCCACATGCTGGTTCCCCCTTCTCCCTCCCATGACTCGTCCGACCATTGGTGGCCTCCTCACTCCCCTGCCGCCCTCGTATTCCGCTCCAGCAGTATTGTATTGTATGTCTTTATTTATATAGCGCCATTAATGTACATAGCGCTTCACAGTAGTGAGGAGGGGAGAGCAAGGAGAGGATCGTGGGGGCACGGACAATGGAGAACACGTGGGGGGATCCCTTTGTTCTGGGAACAGGCACCGCTCTATCAGAATAAATGGTCAACTTGTCCAGCAGCCCAATGTCCCCCTTCTCTCTCACACAGGCACACTCAGGGAGATGGTTCTTTGTTTAAAAATACAGCCTTCTGATTGACCAGTAGCTAAGCACATGATGTGGCCCCTCTCTATTGGCCCACATTTTTGCCTATATTTCTCGGATTGGAGTGGCATCAGCCCCATAGAATGTAATGGGTAGAGAATTGTTTAAAGGGCCAGACCAGGCAGTTATGCCTTCATATTTACTTGAGAAACAATTAACTTGTGATAAACTCTCTCCTTGGACTCTCCGGGACTCTGCAACTTCCCCCTGCAGCTATGTCTGTCCCTTCAGATCCCCACGAACTATAACCTGTGCAAGTTATAAGATTTTTTTTACCCTCCCATTTATGTTACTTCAGCTGACTGTATATTATCCCTTTTTTTGTACTAAACCTAATTGTTTAATAGTTCCATTGTTGTGACTGAGTGCTAGCCCACGTGGTTCTTAGTATTTTCCAAGTAGGTTGTACGCTAGGATTAGTTTCTTGGGTGTTTGGGCACCTTTTTGTCGTAGCCAGGGCGGAATTCTTATGCGGTCAGGAGGACCAAGGTGTTTTCCCGATGGGTAAAGTCTGGATAGATTAAGTGTATCAGTGACCTACTGTACCCGTGGTCTGACATTATGTCACATACTGTAGGCTGACTTATTGGTGTCTCCCTGCTGAATACCTGGAGCAGTACAGGAGTAAAATTAATGTAAGAACTACTAATAATCTAAGAACCTAACAATCAAAGAAACAAATCCAATTATTTCCTATGGTATTTTTTTCTTTTATAAATATATTACTGTTTTTCTATTAACAAATTTAGCAGCTAAGAAATACGGATAAGTAGTCCATAAGTTCGTAGAAAAACATTTGCAAATGTGACTTCAAACTACAGTAGATTTCATTAATGCAAGACTGTGACCAGCCAGTTTGAAAATGAGAAATACAGTATAGGATGCTGTTCCCCTGAAACTCATAGTAAGCTGACTGTAGATAGAATAAAGAATAAAACACACCAAACAAACAAGTAAAGGTAAGGCAACAGAACGATGTTCTTAAAAGAACCTGTATAAATTGATGTAGCCAGGTTCCCAGGCTCACCCTATCTCAATTTACTGGGAGAATAGGGAAGGTTGCAGCGAGTGTAGGGAGCACAGGAGGCTCTGCAGTGACCCGAGCGATAGGGCGCCGCCATGTTGGATATTTGCGCATGCGCGGTGAGCTTGTGGAGGTGGTGATGGAGCGATGGTCGCGCATGCGCAGAAAGGGGTTGCGAGAGCCCGCGAAACAGGAGGCAATCCTATAGGGTGCAGCACACGGGACTACGAGTCCCAGGACCCTTAGCGAGACCAGGTGACGCCAGGGAGCCAATAGGGCGGGCGGATTCGTGGGAGGAAGAGTTAGGAGGTTGCGCAGGGGAGCATGCTGGCAGAACCGAGCCGGAGGAGGAAGGAGAAGGAGCTCTGCGTGTAGGGAGGCAAGTAGCCCCTACACTAGGCCACATGTCCCCGGCTCAGTTAGTCCCTGAGCCACAGTGAGTGAAGCTGATGTAGGGAAGGCCCTAAGATAGGAACCCGCCCTTAGTATCAGTAGGAGAGTTGTGAGACCCAGAGACTGCCGCGGTACCATACAGAGGTTTGGGCTCAGACCTCTACAAGCCCAGCAGCAGCCAACCGGGTGGGATCGCCCCGGAAGGTATCCCTGGAGTGTCCTCGTCATCGGATCCTTTGTGAAGTCCATTGGCAGGCCCGAGCGCTGGAGCGCTCGGCAGGTAACATCTACAAGTGCACCAACTATAACATCAGAACATAGTGGCTGCGCAGTCACACCCACATACCTCACTTTGGGGGGGTGGGATTGTGGGGTGGGGAACTGGACACGGTGAAGGGGTCACGTCATGTGAGACGCCGTATTATAGTGTCTCCTATACAGAGGGACACCTGTTTATGACATGTGAAGTTAAGGTTGCTATTAGTAAAGTAATTGGTTGGTTTATATGCCGTGTGCGTGGTATTATATCATTGTCCTGTGGGGAACAACTTCCACTCTGCTGGGAGCCATCACAGGTGGAGGCGCTGCACTTGGTAAAAGGTTATTTGTATTCATATGTGTTGCCCCAGGCTCTCCGTGGCGGAGGCTTAGGCCCTGCGAGCCAACAGGTTGAACAGCATTGGTAGCGCACGGTATTCAATAGGAAACATGGCTACATTAACATACCACATTTTTTCCTATTTAACAGCCAAGAGCTAACCCATAAAGCATAAAAACGAATAGCTCTGTTATACTGTAGTATAAAACTATCAAAACTTGCAATAATAAACAGCACACTATTTTTTTGAATGAACATAAACAAGATAAAGAAACTATAACATCATATTACAGCATATAATATAGAGAGAGGGTTGCAAAGGGATGTGGAATAACTGACGATAACCTATCTTCAGATTAGGGTCCCACCTGTCTCCACTGCCTAAAACCTATATTTTCCCCCAAACATCCTTGCCATGTGCTCCCCCAAAAGTTACCCAGTCAGAAAGCTCTGCTCACCTGACAAGCAACTGCCCCATAATAATTCACCTAATGCCTAAAACACCTAGTAGACCAAAATTACCTGCCCCAACCAAACCAACTGACTTCATAATTAAGAACACAACCAGGACTAAACATCCTCAGGGCTTTCATTAATGAGTTTAAAATTGTATATTGCAGCCTAATGTTACAGTGCATTTCTATGCCGGTTTGAGCTGCCTCACTGAGTCACTTATGTGAAAAAGATTGTTATCCTAAAGACGCTTAAACCAATTAAATACAATTCTTATAATACGAGTAACGTGATTATTCCGTGAACATAATCATAAAAGTGCAAGATAATTTCGCAAAATATATAGTGATGTGATCAAATAAATAATACATATAAACGGAATTTGTAGCTCAAACCCTTTCTGGACTGATTTCTCAATCCCAATTTCGCAATGGTCCGGATGTTTTGGGGAGCGCAGGTATATGAAATAAAAAACAAACAAAATATAGTGCAATATGTAAATATAGAAGTGTGGACTTGATTGGTCAAAACCCAACAAAGTGTGTACTCACAAACTTTCAAATGTTTTGTGCATATCCAAAACTGTGGCAAATACTGTGTATTGGAAGTATCTTTCTGTCTGTGTTTTGAGTCCCCAGGTACAGCAGCCCTTGTAAAATAAGGTGAAGAACCAAATAGTGTGGACTGATAAAACACTTTTATCGATAAATGCAAAGATAAAATGCACTCACATGGTGTCACATAAAAATGTGCAATCAATCAAGTGTAGGAACGCGACCAGCTGGGGTGTTGGGGGTTCTTTCAAGTCTCCTCCTCAGCAGGCCTCGTGTCGCTCTTCTCCCATCCTGCACTTTTGGGTTTGGTTCCCGGATGATCTTCGAGCGGTCAGGCAGGTAGCGTGGTGTTCAGCGTCCTCCTCAGCAAATCTCTTTCCACTCAACGCGTTTCTCCGGGTCTCCTGGAGATTTGCTGAGGAGGACACTGATCGCCCTGCTACCTGCCTGCCCGCCTGTAGATCATTCGGGAACCCAAGCCAGAAGTGCGGGATAGGAGATGAGCGACGCGAGGCCTGCTGAGGAGGAGACTTGAAAGAACCCCCAACACCCCAGTTGGTCGCGTTCCTATGCTTGATTGATTGCGCATTTTTATGTGACACCATGTCAGTATATTTTATCTTTGCATCTATAGATAAAAGTGTTTTATCAGTAAACACTATTTGGTTCTTCACCTTATTTTCCAAGGGCTGCTGTACCTGGGGACTCAAAAGCACAGACAGAAAGACACCTCCAAGACACAGTATTTGTCACAGTTTTGGATATGCACAAAACATTTGAAAGTTTGTGAGCACACACTCTGGTCAAAAACCACCAATCAAGTCCACACTTCTATATAGACATATTGCACTATATTTTGTATGTTTTTTATTTCATATACCTGTGCTCCCCAAAACATCTGGATCACTGAGTCTCATGACAAACCTGTTTCAGGGAGGAACGAGAGGAACGACACAGGGTCAGACAGGGCTCAAAAAAAGGCTGAGTTTTGTAAGACTCTGTTGTGCTGACAATTGCTTATGTCTCTCCTGCAGTGTAATGCACCTGGGGAATCCGTAAACTTACCTGTGGTTTTCTGTTATTGACTGTGTGGAATATCTTCCTTGGAAAGCTTCTGACAGTACTTACAAAGAGATGCCTGACAGATACATCCCCTAAGACACAGGGACTATATATGATGTAATATTTGTAATACAGTATGTGTTGTACAGCGTTTCGTTGAATAATAATAAAAAAAAATGAGTGCAATTAACCATAATTTAAAATAGGGAGCCAGCATTGTAAATGTATATCCTATATAATTACAATATATACAAACTAAATGTGTAATGCTTTAATATATATGTAAATACATGAACATGTTGCATGGTTGAGAACTTTCAATAATTCAACACCAATATATGTTGCCAGCTGGAACAGTAATGACATATCTTGATATATTGCCTGTAAAGCATGGAAGATATTGCATTTATATTAAAATTTTGGTGGATTTGCCTGCTATATGAATGTTACCATCACAAAACAAGCCCAGTAGCAGCAACCAAATGATAGAATCCTTGCAGTTTGAGAACGTCACACAAATACTGTATGTAGTAAGCGGCTATGTACTGGACATAATCAGTGGTACCAAAATAGAGAGTTTCATGATTTGAATAACAATTTTCACGATAAAGAACACAATTGCCCCATCATCCTGCAATGCTTGTGTATTTATGGGGACAAAAAGAAACAATGGCCAGCATGATACAATGAATATTTATGTATAAGGATAAGCTTATCAGTTGTTGCAGGACTAAACCTATAAATGCTTATGACATGCAAATGACAATTTACATATTAAAGGAAACCTCTGTATTGAAGAAACACATTTTTTTTTCATACAAGATAATACCTTTAAGGATTTATTTTAAGATTTATTTGCCACACATCCAGTAGAAAACAAATAAAGAAAAGCAGACTAATTTGTCAAATCAACATTTTTATTTAAAAAAAAAAATACAATTTGCATTCTACTTAACAATTATTTATATTATTATTATTATTATTATTATTATTATTTATAACACATCAACATATTCGGAAGTGCTGTACAATAGGGTTTAATGATGAAAACAGTAAAATAACACAGCAACATACATTGTTACAGTAGATACTGTTACAGTAGAACTAGGAGGGTCCTGTCCCAAGGATTTTACAGTTACAATCTATAAGGAAGGGTAAGTGGAAAAATAAGGTACAGAGGACTAACATATTTTACCCAGGACCAATAACAGAGCAGGTGTAATACCAGTGTAAGAGAGGAGAGGGAGATTACCTGCTCAGCTTAGAATATTTACAATCTAGAGAGGTGCTATTAGGGACAAAAACACATGTATACAAATCGGGGAGGAAAGATCCCTAAATGATGCACTCTACTCTACTAATCAAAATAATAAACTTTTATTCAAAATGAGTAAACACTAGAAGTGATTAAAACCTGAAGGGATGTGCTGTGAGAAATCAAATATATAGATTTCTCTATTTGTCAAATGGCATAGTATATTAACCCCAGAGTAGCCAAACATGCTGGGTGTATCTTGCAATGAGTGCAAGGTGTAGAGGTTACACCCAATCGTTAGTACAGTGTATGTAAAGTCGCTGAGATAGACCCCTGTGGGGTTAAGGTATGAAATTCGGGTGATCCTGCTGAATGTAGCAATTTGTGCTAAATACTGATATATAATATCATATGCATGGTATTGAATGTATAGCAGTACAAGTGGTAGTCCAGGTATTAAGTAGTGAACCAGCATGCAGTAAAAGACACCCTAGTATAGATACATGGGCTCAGTGGCGTCCAGCACATAAAGAACCCCAGTTGTATATCAATTGATCCTTGTAGGGATATATAATGCGGGATCTACTCATGGTACCGTGTTGTGTCTGCAGATTTACATTCACTCGTTATTGCTGACATTCAGACTTGCGTTCACTCGCTATTGCTAGCATTCACCGCAGGACACATGCAACCCTCATACAGCTATCTCTAGCTAGTGGGATCCACATCTGTGGCCCACATCATGGTTAAATCTATTCAACTGTGCTAAGGCAGACAAGGAGCAAACACCTACTGTATGTGTTTGTCGCACAACCGACGTCACTGTGACGTCATCCCCATGACTTGGACTACCACTTGTACTGCTATACATTCAATACCATGCATATGATATGATATATCAGTATTTAGCACAAATTGCTACATTCAGCAGGATCACCCGAATTTCATATCTTAACCCCATAGGGGTCTATCTCAGCTACATTACATACACTGTACTAACGATTGGGTGTAACCTCTACACCTTGCACTCATTGCAAGATACACCCAGCATGTTTGGCTACTCTGGGGTTAATATACTATGCCATTTGACAAATAGAGAAATCTATATATTTGATTTCTCACAGCACATCCCTTCAGGTTTTAATCACTTCTAGTGTTTACTCATTTTGAATAAAAGTTTATTATTTTGATTAGTAGAGTAGAGTGCATCATTTAGGGATCTTTCCTCTCCGATTTGTATACATGTAATACCAGTGTAGCCAAGTCCCCCTACACTGCCTCTGGTGCTTGGGAGCTGATCAGTGGTTGGCTGGAGATTTGCGCGATCGGGAGTGTGGGGGTGGCCATTTTGGTAGTCGCGCATATACAGTGGACGAGGCGGCGCAATCTTAGGATAGCTCCGCATATGCAGATGCGGCACTACAAGTCCCAGAATCCCGAGAGGGAGGGACTGCCTCAGCCAATGGGATTGGAGCAGGGAGAGGAACAGATTATCCTCCGTGGGTGGAAAGCCCTTGAGTCTGTCCTGACGGAGGAGCCAAAGTAGAAGGTACAGATGCAGCGGCCGTTATTTTAAGGCATGACAGCACAGTTTTCGTGTGCGCTGCTGTACTCCACGCGGCATGAACGTGGCCAATCGCCCCAGGCACGCGCGTTTATCGTGGTCGCTGTGTTTGAATTTTTTTGGATTGTGTGCAATTATATGCAATGAAATGAATGAATTGTAATGTGTACAGTACTGTGCTACTGTGTCAATTTCAGGTGTTTAAAAACCAGAACACTAAAATGCCATTTTCTGCACTCGCCGCACTCGCGTCTTAATGCGGTACGTTTGGAAGTAATCCCGCACCATCACATGGATATTCCGATGTATAAACCACGTAATTTTGTAAAATTATGGCCGCTGCATCTGTAGTGTCCAGGGAGCAGTGCTTTCTGGGCTAGTCCTAGACATTGCCCTTAGGCCCCAGTTAGGCCCTGAGACATCAGTAGAGGACTGTTTCAGGGAAGGCCCCAGATAGGAACTTATTGTTATTTCTGCACCGGTGACCGGATGGCCACACGGTGCCTGCGGTCTTGGACCAGGCCACAGAACCCTGAGACATTGTGTGAGACTCTCCGGCTGGAGCTCACACTGCGAAGAGGATCAGAACCCTTAGGAGAGAGAGGATTATTATTGTAGGCCCTGCTGCGTGGGACCCGCTCCAACACACTACGTCAAGCAGCCCCAGGGTACTGGAGTACCCAGGCAGGTACCCAACATGCACCTACATCTACAGGGGGTAGCGCTACCTCACATTTGTGTGGGATTGCTGGGACAGGACACCAGGGGTTATTGGTGCCACAGCACCCTCAGTACTTTGGGGGAACCACCACGTGTTGGCTAACTGGGTTTATACTGTGGGTACCGGTTATTGTGTTATCTGTGTTAGTATGTGTGTACAGTAAAGCTTAGTTATATACATTGTGAGGTGTGTTACTTATTACTGGGATCCCTCATAGGTGGAGGCGCTGCCCGCAAGGAGAAAGAGCTAACCCCAGGCTCCCAGAGGCAGAGGCTTAGGCCTCCTGTGAGCAGACATGTACAGCAGCACACGTAGTTGCTCACATAGTTCCCTTAGGCATAGGGAAAGGGGGCTACATTTGGAGGATAGCGGTTAGCCGCTAAGCAGCGCTGCACAAAGTGGGGGGTGCTATATTGTCTGGGGGGGGGCGTGAGTGTTACAGAGGCCCCGCGCTTCCCCGAAGGCATTTAAAATAAATGCCAGGGACCACATGAGGCCTCTGTAACTGGTTTACTTATATTGGTTCCAATGACGCATCTCCATGGCAACCTGCGAAAAATGACGCCGTAGGATCATGTGACACCACGTTGCTATGGCAACATTATGTCACACTACCCAGCGACTTCATTTGACGCAGGGGGGAGGGGGGCACCTGAGGGGAGAGGAGACAGGGGGGTGCATGAAGATACGTTGGCGCACCCCTGCGCTATGGTAATGAAGTTGCCTGTAAATGCTATTTTATTGCATGGGATTCATGCTGGGGGTCTCTTCTCAGCAGCTTCTCCCCATCCTCATGCCAAATTTTCCTGGTGTGAGCATTTTGGGAGAAACTCGTCATTCTAGAGCCGCCATTAAACTAATCGAGGCTACTAGAATTGAACGAGTTTCAGAACCTGCCGATAAGTGGCTTATTGCCGGCTACCTGACGATTTTATTTTGACGGATACAAACATTTACGATTCATGCCTTTATCGCCCACTTATCGAGGCTTACAGAATAGCGTTAGGCATTTTGGCCAAAAAGGCCTCAATAAGTGGGTTATCAAGGCTTATAGAATAGGCCCTGTGTCTTTACTCAATGAGCCACTCCTTCATGTTAATCTTGTCCACACTGGCTTAGTGGATAGGATCAGTGACGTCATATTGGGGAGACTCTTCGGGTGCCGCCTTTGGCGTGATTCTGGTGTTATGTCCAAGAGAGTTTGAGGAAGTAAGCTATCTGAGTATAATCTTACAGTTAACACTGTTTTTGATATTTGTTATTCATCCTTTAATTTTCCTATTGATTGAGGTTATTTTGATCTGGTACAAACATGTCCAAACCATGTGAAAACTTTTTGTTAGATTCTATTTGTTTCTGGATTTGCATTTCCATGCAATAAACAACGCATTTATGCAAAATACTTTCAACACTACATATTAATGTATTATACACTAGTTGCAAGATTGGATTTTGCCCAGAAAGTGACAGCCACAAGTCTTGTTTCCTTAAGGCAAAATAATGTGGGCTTTTGTTGGAGATCAAGGGCTTAATTCTATATCCACCAAAACGGCAAATCCAGCCCATTTCAGATGAAATTCCCCATTGACTTCAGCACTCCCCATTGATAGAGCACTCAATGAGAGAATAGTCAAGAAAGAAGCAAAAAGAGAAATTTAATGAAGAAATAGAAAGAAATGATCACATACAGACACTGATGCAACGTGATAGCTAAAATAAGGGGTGGGAAAGGCAATGGCTCAAGGTGTGAGAAAGGCACCTATGAGGAAAAACACATGAATAGGAGGACAAGAGGTATGGGAAGGAAGGGCGAGGGAAAACAGAAGGAGGGGGGGGGTTGTAAATAAAAGGGAGAATAAAGGCAAATGAGGGGGGCAACGTTTAGGGTATGGACCACTTCTTGTGGCCTATTCCCAGTGATCTGTTGGATCATAGGTACTTCCCTCACACTTTATCATGCCCTCCTAAAAACAAAACTGATAAACAATTTCAACCACAAAGGCTGTGTGAGAATAAGCTCATATGCACCCGGCAGGGTACAGCAAGTAGCAAGAGCACATGTACATATGCAGTAAGAGCAGTAAGCACACAGCCGAGATTCCCGCTGAGGAACCAATTAAAACAGTCCAGACACTACTGTAGATCCTTAGTCAAGTCGCACAATAATGCAAAAAAGGCAATACGAACGATTTAGGCGCTGGCAATCTCAAGCTCGCGGTTTGACAGTGTCCCTGCTGCAGGCTGGAGTGCACATTCTCCAGCCTGCAGCACCCATTCTCCAGCCTGCAGCAGGGACACTGTCAAACCGTGAGCTTGAGATTGCCAGCGCCTAAATCGTTCGTATTGCCTGTTTTGCATTATTGTGCTACTTTTGATTTCTTCATATAAGATTTTTTTTTTCTTATTTCTTGACTATTCTCTCATTGAGTGCTGGGAACTACTGTACTTGTATTTTTTGGAAGGGTTAGGGTCCTTCCTTGTTCCCGTTGCACTGCAACTTATCCCAATTATTTTTCCTATATAGATTTTTTGAGTGCTGTCTACTCCATACAGTTAGGTCCGGAAATATTTGGACACTGATACAAGTTTTGTTATTTCGGCTGTGTAGCAAAATAAATTCAAGTTACAGTTAAATAATGAATATGGGCTAAAAGTGCAGTCTATCAGCTTTAATTTGAGGGTATTCACATCCAAATTAGAGGAAGGGTTTAGGAATTACATCTCTTTAATATGTAGCCCCCTCTTTTTCAAGGGACCAAAAGTAATTGGAAAATTGACTCAAAAGCTGTTTCATGGACAGGTGTGGGCTATTCCTTTGTTATTTCATCATCAATTAAGCAGGTCAAAGGTCTGGAGTTGATTCCAGGTGTGGCATTCGCATTTGGAAGCTGTTGCTGTGAACCCACAACATGTGGTCAAAGGAGCTTTCAATGCAAGTGAAACAGGGCATGCTTAGGCTGCCAAAAAAAAAGAAAATCCATCAGAGAGATAGCAGGAACATTAGGAGCGGCCAAATCAACAGTTTGGTACATTCTGAGAAAAAAAGAACGCACTGGTGAGCTCTGCAACACAAAAAGGCCTGGACGTCCATGGAAGACAACAGTGGTGGATGATCGTATCTCGGTTGTTTCATTTCAAATCCCTTGTGGTGGCGTACAGAGCCAAAATGATGAAAATTGTGTCAGTGTCCAATTATTTCCGGACCTAACTGTATATCTCTTTGATGTATGCTATGCCTGCTACATTATCTACAGTAACTGGTACATTCTGCGCCAGATTTTCCAGACTTTCCCATTAAGTTTGTTTTATTTTATGATGTGGGACAGTTTCACCCACAAATGTGTCTTGGATGTACAGTATTCAAGTGCAAAACTGTACCAGTATCTCTATTATACTGTACCTGCTATTTACCCGTCTACATTCCCAGCGTATTCAATTACTTCTGAAGATAAATTGCACAGTACTCTACCTCTACCTCTCCACAGCATAATGTTGTCAGCAGGGATAGGGACACTGCACTCTAATCACATATCTTAATTATGAATGAACAATTTAAAGGGCGGAGATCCACTTACAGCACAAGACCAATTGCATTTAATTCCCTGTACTATACTGTCTCATTAGTAAAGCACTGAGTACCCCGTGGGCGCTATATAAATAAAGATATACATACATTATGCTCTATTAGTAGTAGCCCGTCTGAACTTCATCATTTATAACAAGTTTTCTTTCTGTGTACAGTAAAAACAGATGCATGTTTACCATTCCCATGATGCATTAACATCACGCGCCATTGAAAACAGTGATAACAGTTGTGATATTTACAGAATTACTTCTTGCATTATTCCGCATTAAGAGGGTTAATAACGTCTGCTGCATCTAGATTTCCACACAGGTCAATTTAATTATTTTCTTTTGCAAACACCCACATGTTCTGCAATCTTCTAAGTGAATCAAAAACCTTTACAGAGTTCAAGTAGGTCACATCTGTTGTATTGTCTTAATTTAAATCTCTTCTTATTTCCACAAAGAGCCAATGCAAATTTGGATATCTTGACTTGACCTATACCTTTTGATATCATGATGATTGACACTACAAATTACTTTTCCCCCCAAAAAATTGTAGACCTGATAGCTTGGAAAAGATTACATTTATCTATCCAAAATTGACATTGTCATGTTACTGATTTATAGTTTCCTAGTTTTGATTTACTTCTTTCTTAAATAAAGGCACTATATTTGAATAAACACAATCTGGTTGACAGCAGTCATATGTTACGCCCCTTTAATAGAATACTTGAAGAAAAAAATATAATGGTTCTCTGTGCCAGTCCCCATGTCCGAAAACTGTGTTCTTGCATTTGACATGGTGAGAGGTGGAATGCACTCGTAAAGCAGTGGTGTAGTAGCTACTATACTGTATAAAGCATTATAAGGCCAGCTCAGTGGTTGCCTAGTCTGCTGTACATACAGTAATGCTTGACCCCGCAGGCTACTGCAGTGCCTGCTATGGCGGGCGCTGCAGGCACAAGAGCTGCCCCTCAATGGGGCCAGGCCTGCTGTGAGGAGTGGCCGCAGTGCGGTGCCTTTTTCCAGGAGACTGGAAAATTGAGATGAGACCTAGCGATAGAGTGCTAGGCCACGCCTCCTGGCGTTCAGCCAATGAGAGCGAACCTGCCGGATGACATCATGGGTGCGCCCCCGTCACTCCCCCGTCACGCCCCCCTGTCTTTCCCCCTGCTCACTGCAGACCGGGGAACTCGACTACATGTGCCGCCAGCCTGGCAGACGCGCGTGCATCACAGGCACTGGGGACGTAGCCTAAGGGCTGGAGCACACTTGTGGCTTTGCGATGCTGCGATGCTGCGTTGCTGCGTGCGCACCTCCGTCTGCTGGGCGATGTGTGATCATCCCCAGCAGACGGAATGATCCAACACACCACGCACCCACGTGACGCGCTCAGCCTCCTACCCAGAGGAAGCTTTGCAGTGCCAGTGAATTGCTCTATTTATTTTAAGAAGCTGTTTCCCCCTTGGGCTTTGTGGGAGGTAGCCAGGCTCCGTGATGCTGCCGTGCCGCTTGTACACCTCTCAGACCCCTATAGGGGGCGGGGGGTGCAGCGTGCACCGGGGGTGTGTGCAGCAGGGAGCAGGGGGGGTGCAGCAGGGACCGGGGGGGTGTCGCGTGGGGGGGGGGAGAAGGTGAGGGGAGGGAGCGGGGGAGCAGGCTGAAGAAGACATGGGTCTGACAAGCCTTCAACCCAAATGGGGGGGGTGGGAGGGAGGTGAACCCTTTCAATGCCGCTGAGGAGAGGGGTAATCAACTCCGACAGGTCCGAACAGATCTCGGGGTACAACCCAAGTGAGCAGCTTCCCAGTTAACCTTCTCAGTGCTGGATGCTATAACTCGCGTACCTGCTGACCCCCCCCCCCCCCCAGGTCACCCATAGAATCTGACACTGCGACATACATACACCAATATAATAAATATAGCATATGTTTAATTTGTGCTATCCCCCCGTCCCCACTGCCGAACCACAAATTACATGTCCTCCGTCCCCACTGCCAAGTCTCTATTTCAGCAGACAATCAATGAAAACGTCTGGACATTGATTGGCTGCTGAAACTGACGTCGCGCTGCTGCAGCCTGGAATCACAGTTTGGAAGACTCCAGCGACTGCAGCAGCGGCGACGCCGTGCTTCTCAGCCAATGGCAGTTTCAACAATGAACACTACCATTGGCCGCCAGCGATCAGTGATGAACGATCACGCACAAGAAAGCGCGCGCAAGTCGTGTAGCGCGGTGTGTGCTCCAGCCCTAACACTGATGTGCTTGGCTTCTCCATAAATCAAACAGATGATATTTTATTGTATCAGCATTTCAGTGCTGCAGCAGCACCTTTGTCAAGATGAACACGATTAGTGAAAAACAGTACATATAAAGTGAATTGTGACGACAAAACAACACAAAAAAAAGACATTCATACAGTACAGTACAACCAACTGTGATGTGTTCACTGTCCACAACGTCCATGTACACAATCTTTTTACAGATGTGCAAAAAGGAACCACTGATATAAAGTATATACAAAAAAAAGGAGGGAAATAATATGTTAATAGCCATAGTGGGCGGGAACAGTTGTATACAAGAGATGACACTAAGATACAACAATATTGTGTACAGTACAGTATATGTTACCATAAGAAAATAGGTCAGGCATTAGATGCACAGACCTAGGACGTGCGGTGGACTATTTTCATAAGGTGGGTATTGTGCCAAAAATATGTGATTACAAACTGTGTCCCATGCTCGAAAAAATGAGTAAGGAATAGTATCACAGTTTGACAAAAAGTGGTTACTAGGAGGAATGGAGTAAATAAAAATAAACCTTTTATTTGAAAAAAATAAAAATAAAGAATAATGGGAAAAAAGGGTCTATAAAATGAAGTTGCAGTGTTCCTTCAATGCAGACATATTGTGGTGTACTGTTACAAACATAGCATGTGAGAGGGTTTTCAGAGCTAATAATACAGCACTCTTACACAGTATAATATATATCCAGAACCGTCTAGCAGTTGGGGATCTGCCATGACTTGCAGTAGCTCCCTACAGTTTTTGACGGTAGATCCAGTGGAAAGCGTCTCTGTCCGTACGGCAAAAAATGAAAACCAAGTTAGCAGACAGTGACCTGCAGTGTGCAGCAGCCGCCCCTCTGCAAGGTAGTATTTGGTTCCACAGTGCTGAAAAGGGTACCAAAATGGTGTTGCATTTCTCTCATTATAGCAAAGAACAAGGGCCAAATTAGCCGCCAGGAACCCGTGATAGGTAGTGACCGTCCTTCTGCAAGATATAGTAGTATTTTGTTCTCCAGTGGAAATAAAAGAGTGTGCACATAGAATAGGTCATATACAGTATGTAGTTGTCAGGAGTCATGATGGCAATGGGCCCCTGTGGCCTACAGTAAGAAATATACTTCGGTAAAGAGAAATCGGCGATTACCTGTCTTCCAAAAAACATGACCGATTTTCACAATAATTTTTATTATGTAGCATCATGGTATCGACAATAAAAATCCAAAAGCTTCAAGTTGCAGAAGCTTTTTATGTATGCCCCTCCCCCCCCCCCCCCCCCCCTCTGGAAAGTGCTGATTTTGAAAATGGCTCAGACTTCAAACACTGTGTGCTTGGACTCTGTGAAATGTGTTGCAACAGGATTTTTATCCACCGTGGATTCACCTTTTTCAGCTCTACCCTTGGCACATTTGATGTTGCTTCTGTGTGCACTGAAGCATTTTTTAAAGCCTGATTTTCTTTTTCATTGGTTACTTTTTGCACATCTGGAAAAAGACTGTCTACGTGGACATCGTGGGGAGTGGACACGTCCCAGAGGGTTGGATGAATTACTTTTCTTGTTATTTTGCACTTGGTTTATGACGTCACAATTCATATTTATTTTTCATTAATAGTGCTTATCTTGACAAAGATTTCACAGCAGCACCAAAACATTGATACATTAAAATAACAACTTTTACAATTATGGAGACGCCCAGCACATCTTTGTCCTGCATTTTCCTTCCATGCCTTCACTCCTATCCTCCCTATGTTCCAGCTCTCTTCACATACTGTACCCTGCTTCTATTTCACAAAGCTATTGCCTCAATCCCAATACCCAATGTCCTTAAGGGCTTTTCAGTTGGTAGGCTTTTTTGGTCACCTTTTGCCACCTGTCAGGCCTTGCATGCTATCCATCACCAGCGTACGAATTTAGGAAAGTATTTTGTTGACCATGGCACTTTGCTTAGGGATTTTGAATACATAGTAGTTTCAGTAGTTCATTAATTTAGTACTTACAGTACTTTACTATGAGTGCAGGAAAAGCAGTGTGTGGAATAATCCTCATAGATTTCTCCACAATAATGTTTTCTTCCCCTGTGTACTATTTTGCACATGAATTCAAGAAACAGACTTTCTGGGCCTTCATACTGTATTTGCAGCCCTATATATACACTCTAGTGAACCAAATCTTTACCTTTGATGGACACACATAAAAAGTATTACAGGCATACCCCGCATTAACGTACGCAATGGGACCGGAGCATGTATGTAAAGCGAAAATGTACTTAAAGTGAAGCACTACCTTTTCTAACTTATCGATGCATGTACTGTACTGCAATCGTTATATACGTGCATAACTGATGTAAATAACGCATTTGTAACAGGCTCTATTGTCTCCCAGCTTGCGCACAGCTTCGGTACAGGTAGGGAGCCGGTATTGCTGTTCAGGACGTGATGACAGGCGCATGCGTGAGCTGCCGTTTACCTATTGGGCGATATGTACTTACTCGCGAGTGTACTTAAAGTGAGTGTACTTAAAGCGGGGTATGCCTGTACTGTACTTAGAGAAAATCCAAGCTAGCAATTTTTTTAAAGGTAGGATTGAACCAAGGGATCTTCGCAGCTGAACCCCAAATTTCAGCTCTGGGAACCCCCTACTTCTGAAGATACTTACCTCTGTAGGGGTTGCCGGTAGCCACTCCGTTCGGCTAGCAGGGTTCACTTAATGGCAGAGCTTTAAAGCTTTCACACCCTGCGGGTCAATAGGAGGCCGTGATGTCATCAGGTTAGACTTCCTATTGACCCGTGTGACACATGAGTTTTAAACATTACTGGCATCCCCTTTGGAGGTTTATATCTCATTAAGTAGGGGGTCCCATGAGCTGAAATTATTTGGCTCATGCTCAGGAGACCCCTGCTTCAACCATATGTTAAAAACAGTAGTAATAAAAATTGTAAAAAATTAAAACGATGAATTGGCCATTTTAAAAGTGTGTGTGGTATCTAATTATATAGTTACATAGTAAATGAGGTTGAAAAAAAGACAGCTGTGCATCAAGTTAAATTACTAGACTACAGATACAGCACTTTATCGTATATTGGGATTTACAATATCTGATCCAGAGGAAGGCAAACCCAAAAAACGAGTGAAGTGTAGCCCTGTTTCCCCCCCCCCCCCCCCCCTAAGTGAGCTCTGGGGTCAGGCTGTAAATATGCTACTGGTGCTACCTTTACCTATTGGCTCACAGGGGCCTGAGCCTCCACCACGGAGAGCCTGGGGTGATACCTTTACAATCCAGTACAGCACCTCCACTGTGAGGTATTCCACGATGAGTGAGAGGAGCCCCTCACAGGACCCAACAACATACAGTAAATCACACCCACACAGTGTAAAATATAAAGGCCTGTGACAGGGTCAATGAACGTCACCAGCCATATACCTGGCAAACCTATGTTTAGGCTTGCAGTGCAGCAGTGACGGGGTTAAGTTTCAGTTGAGAAGGGCTGATTAATTAGTCTGACCCCAGCTGCATAATCAAGGTGTTTTAAAACCCCCACGCTGTACACACATGCAAGCTAGCTGATCAGGAGACAGGACTGAAATACTGAAGAGATTACTGCTATACGGTCTGTTTTTCAAAGTACGTGTGATAACTGTCTGTGTCCTGCATGCTGAAGAGAAGCTGCCTTGTTTTCTATGCTGAATAGAAGCTATTTTGGTTTTGTCTGCTGAAGAGAAGCTATTTTGTTTTTGTATGCTATATCTTTTTAAGGCTCAATAAATAAGCCTTATCAAGAGAACCCGTGTGTGTGGTTGCATGTACACTGCAACATATGGTGTCAGAAGTGCCGGGATTTTGAGAGGCCCCTGCAGTTGAAGGGCCACACACACACACACAAAAATGAGAAAAATTGAAGAATTTTTAAAAGAGATTCTGTGTGAGCAGACCAGATAGCAGGGACTGTTAATGCAGGAGCAGACAAAACAGCAGGGACAAAATGCAGGAGCAGGCCCAACTGCTATTGCAGCAGCAAACCCAGCTCGTAACCCAGCAGCAGGCAGCAAAGGATGAGCGGATGACCAAGCTGCTGACCCAATTCCAGGGGTCTGCCAGTCCAGAACTTGCAAACAAACCCCTGGTCCACCTGAGGAAAATGGCTTCAAACGAGGATCCAGAGGCTTTTCTACTGACATTTGAAAGTGTTGCCGAAGCTCAGGGCTGGGCTGCAGATCGCTGGGCAACTGCTTTGGCCCCGCTCCACATAGGAGAAGCCCAGGCCTCATATCAGGGCCTCCCAGCGGATCAGGCAATGGACTACCAACAAGTAAAAGCCGCCATACTGGATAACTTAGGTCTGACCCCAGAGACCTACCAGCAGCAGTTCCGGAACCTGAAGTACACCGCTAAGATGAGACCCCGGGTCCTCGCTCAGCGGTTATTGGACTTGTGTACTCGCTGGATACAACCCGAGGAACGCACTAAGGAGGCAATTCTTGAGAAAGTGGTTTTGGAACAATTCCTACAGATAATACCCCCTTCCGCACGCTAGTGGGTAAAACGCCATGCTGCTGAAACCCTAGCTTTGGTGGTCCGACTCATTGAGAACTTCCTTGGGACCGAGGATCAGGTGAGTGCCCTGGACCCCACGGATCCAACTGCACCAGCACTTGCAGACACCCAAAGAGGGAGATTGGAACAACGGGGAAACTACGGCCCTCCATACGAAACCACCAAGTGCTACGAAAGGAGCAGTCCTTCCAACAAGGAAGAAGTCAAAACGCTGGGCACCGCCGAGACCCTCATCCCCTTCCTGATGTCGGCTTGTCGCCAAATGAGAGGATCTTCTGAGGACGTCGCCCACAGGACCCACCAGATGCCTGGTCTCCAGTATCCGGTCCAGCGGAGCGCTATCCGCTGCACCCTCCTGCGAGGGAACCCTCTCCATGTTCCGCCTGTGGAGAACAAGGCCACCGACATGTGGACTGTCCATGGATGGATTGTTCCTTCAGCAGGACCGTCGCCTCGGCCTTCACTGGAGAAAATTACAAGCCCTGGCTACTTCCAGCCCAGGTTGGGGGTAAAACCGTCCAGGCCCTTGTAGATTTGGGCTCTGGGAAAACTCTGGTCTTCCAGGAACTGTTACCACCTGACGTGTGTTTTTTTGACTCCCCATGGAGTATAGAATGTATACACGGCGATGTAAAACGGTATCCGACGGCCAAAATCCGGCTCCAGGTAAAAGGTCAGGAGGCCTACCTCGAAGTAGGAGTCGCTCCTTGGCTCCCTGCCCCTGTTGTGCTCGGCCGGGACTGGCCTTTCTTTTTGGATCTAATGGCTCCAGTTTCTCCCGAGGAGCCTTGTTCTATGGCTCTGGAGAACCCTGGTAAATTGTTCCCCTTCTCGGCAGACCTTTTTCCCAGTAGAAACCGGGTTCAAAAGACTTGGAAGCAAAGACGCTCTGACAAAAAGGACTGGTTGCAGAGATCTGGGTCTCAAGGTGACCATTCTAGTAGCCAGAAGTCACAAGTGATGGCTGTGGATGGCCAGAGGGAGGGGGATATGGGCCCTGGAAATTTACCAGACCTATACCTCCCTGATTTTCGCCAGAGGCAAAGGGAAGACCCAGTCCTTGCTAGACAGTATGATAAGGTGGTAAAAATTGATGAGCAGATTTTGAATGCACAGGGGGTGATAGTATTCCCCCATTTTGAATTATCAAATGATATCCTGTATAGGGTGAATAGGCAGAAACAAACAGGCCTGTGACAGGGTCAATGAACGTCACCAGCCATATTCCTGGCAAACCTATGTTTAGGCTTGCAGTGCAGCAGCGACGGGGTTAAGTTTCAGTTGAGAAGGGCTGCTTAATTAGTCTGACCCCAGCTGCATAATCAAGGTTTTTTAAAAACCCCAGGCTATACACACATGCAAGCTAGCTGGTCAGGAGACAGGACTGAAATACTGAAGAGATTACTGCTATAAAGTCTGTTTTTCAAAGTACAAGTGTGATAACTGTCTGTGTCCTGCATGCTGAAGAGAAGCTGCCTTGTTTTCTATGCTGAAGAGAAGCTATTTTTGTTTTGTCTGCTGAAGAGAAGCTATTTTGTTTTTGTATGCTGAAGAGAAGCTATTTTATTTTTGTGTGCTGTTTGTTTTTAAGGCTCAATACATATGCCCTATCGAGAGAACCCATGTGTGGTTGCATGTACCCTGCAACAAGGCCCTTTACTGTAACATAGAGAACAGATAACTCTTAACACTCTATCCTCTATAATGACTAAGAGTACAACAACCACACGCCTCACAGGGCTGTAACCCCACACCGTGTACACAGCACCCAAAAGTCCCACAACCAACCCCCCTGGTGTGTGAGACAGCGCTGCCCACAATGTGTATGTACTTTGTTGGTGCACTTATAACGATACCTGCCGGGCGCTCCAGCAGATATCTTCACAAAGGATCCGCAGATCCACGATCTCCTCCGTGACATCCTAGACTCCGCTGACGCGATTGTCCGTTGGGGTGGTCCCATACACACATCACACACACACATCACACACAAAAAGCAGACACTGCAATCAACACTGCTGAATACATGAGATCTATAGCCAAAAGATGTTTAATTAAAATATTTTTTTTTTGATAATCGTTATAACATATCTGCTTGATTCTTTGAAATATCCGAGTACTTTTTATTGGGTTCTTTTTTCTTTGTATGTATATATGTATATATATATATCATTACGTTTTAAGTTATGGTGGGTGAAAAAGGCAACAAGAAACCTCCACCGTATTGCATATAGCAAATAAAAAGATCACTTGTGAGTACATTCACATGTCTTAGGCACGTCTGCAACCCTGCCTTTCATCATTATCACCCAGCATACAGTGCTTTCACTGCAGCAAGGGATTCTGGGAAATGACATGCAAATGAGTACACGTGTCACCTTTTGCCTGAAAAACCAGTGTTACATAGAGCCCACATAAGCTAATGCTCGCTGTTAACACAGCTTTAAAGCACAGCATGGGAATCAGATGCAAAGCCAGAGAAACCATTGCAAAGCCAGCAGTACAACCAACTTCTCACTGATGATACCCATTAAGGTTGAAACATGTCTGTGAATGTATCTGAATGGTTTCTCGGTGTTAACAGCGAGCATTAGCTTATATGGGCTCCATGTAACAATGGTTTTTAAGGCAAAAGGTGACACGGTGTGCTCATTTGCATGTCATTTCCCAGAATTCCTTGCTGCAGTGGAAGCACTGTATGCTGGGTGATAATGGTGAAAGGCAGGGTTGCAGACCTGCCTAAGACATGTGAATGTGCTCACAAGTGATCTTTGTATTTGCTGTGTGTGTGTGTGTGTGTGTGTGTGTGTGTGTGTGTGTGTGTGTGTGTGTGTGTGTGTGTGTGTGTGTGTGTGTGTGTGTGTGTGTGTGTGTGTGTGTGTGTGTGTGTGTGTGTGTGTATATTGTGATGCCCACACCACGTTGCAGTCTCTTTTATCCAGATCAAAGGCAGGAAAACATAGTGTTTGTGCACAGGAGGGTTTATTTACAAGGTACAAAGCAGAAACAGAGTTAACTCATTAACATAAAACAGAAGCAAAAACCTAACTCCTTTCAGGAGTTCTGACTAACACAGCTTAGTTCCTAACTAACATTGGGAGAACTAAACTCTTTCCCCAGCTTAGACACTGTACCTGCAGCTTCCCTTTGCAGTCTCTCAGGGCTGTCTGTGTGTGTGTGCCTTCAGATCAGCATAGCAGCAGCCCCAGGAAACTGTCTGTGCTGCTTTTTACCTTGCAGCTAATTAATTAGGGCTCAGGTGGGATAAAGGACCTACCCATCCGAAACGCGTAGAAGTTGTTTGTTGCCCCCCCTGGGGCTATGTTTTTTATCAGAGATGTTCTGAAATAAATGGATTCGATTTTTGCACCACCTGACTCCCTGGCAGTGCGCCTTTGTCTCTTTGTTCTACCTACATTTGGATTTCCTACATTGCTGGCACGCCACTGTGGACCCCTACAGATAGCTTAAGTGGGTAAGGATCATTTATTTTATGTTTCACCATTATAGCTGAGTACTCTAACCTGGACTGCCTTTATCTTTACTCTGAGGATATCATCCTACATATTGTTATGAGTGACTCACTGGCCATTCTATTATATACCCACACTGCTATTTTGGGGTCCATAAAGATTGTACAATGTTGATTCAGTTGTCATAAGATTGGAGCACCCCTTGACCCCCCCCTTTTTTTGACTTTGGTAATGGGCCTACCAGATCCATTCCAATACATTCAAAAGGAAATTCAATAATGGGCAAGGGTATTAACGGACTACGGAACGATTTTACTGGTGAGGTCATTTGACACTCTGGACATGTCTCACAATAACGTTCTACCTCTTTGTGTAGACCCGGCCAGTAAAATCGCGCCTTTATTCTATCAGTGGTTTTCTTTACCCCTAGGTGTCCCCCCAGGATATGGCTATGGTCCAGGTCCAACACCTGACTTCTAAAGGGCTTTGGCACCAGTAGCTGCTCTAAGATATCGGGGTCTTCTCTTTCTACCCTATACAATAAGTCATTGTTGTAGACAAAGTAGGGTGTGATGGCGTAACCTTGGGGTTAACTGGTACCCCATTTATGCTCACTACTGTGGCTTTGGCGTTTACTAGCTTCAAATTGTCTAGTTGGGCAGAGGCAAACTTTAGGGGAGCAACCTGTAAATCCTGAAAATCTAGTTCTGGGGGGTCCTCAATCTCAGGTCCTTCACCTACCATAACCTCTAACAGAGAACCAGGGTCTACTGGATCGGGAACATCAGACCTCAAGGGCACATCCTGAACACAATCAGACTTTCTTTCCCACAGTTCCCAAAACCACGGGAAATCCTCACCCACTGGTACCTCATACATCAGATTCGGCACTACCCCGACCTGATGATGTACTGGGCCGATGGGGTTTTCTATGTACACTCGTGCAGCCAGGTAAGTGCGATCATCCCCATGGATACAGGTTACCTGTATGGAGACCCCTGGTAGAAACCCAGACTTAACTAGACGTGCAGCGACCAATGTAACTGTACTACCAGTATCAAGCATTGCACTTACAGGTATCCCATTTATTTTGACTTCACACATCCTATTCCTCTCTAAATGACCCTTATCTATAACAGTCTGCTTCACAGCAGGAACCCCGCCTGAAAAATACCCACAGAAATGTCACATTGCATTCGGTCAAGGTTCATAGGGCAAACTGCCGCCACATGTCCAAGTTCATGACATTTGTAGCACTCAGTGTACTTCCCATAACTGGGTCGGGGTTTTTTTGCCAGTCTATTGTAAGGAGTGGGGCTAGAGTCCCTTCTATGGGCCGTGGGATTTCCAACTCCTTTATGGGAGTCTATGAGTCCCTGTGGCCCATTAGGCCGAGGAACAGTCTTACCGGACCTCCTGATGTGCGGGGACCTGCGACCGGGAAACTTGTCGGGACTTGTATTCTGGGCCATCTCCTCAGCAGCAAAGAGGCGTTCCACTAAATCGACCAACTGCTCTGCGCTTTGGGGGTCATTCTGGCTGACCCACTTCTGGACAGTGCAAGGATGACCTCGCAGGAACCGGTCTATGACAACCCTTTCGACGATGGCGGCAGCTGTACATTCGTCAGCCTGGAGCCATTTCCACGCAGAGTGGATGAGGTCATAGAGTTGGGAGCATGGAGCCTTTTCTGCATCGTAACGCATGGAGTGGAACCGCTTGGCCTGACACCTAGCCGTGCCATAATCTCAGCCTTCAGGGTTTCATAGTTTTTCGCTTGCTCTGGCTCCAAGTCATAATAGGCCTTTTGCGAGTCACCCACCAGGAAAGGAGCAATCATTCCAGCCCACTGCTCAACTGGCCACCCTTCGCATACTGCGGTGTGCTCGAAAATTGACAAGTACGCCTTAACGTCATCGTCCATCGTCATTTTCTGAATAAGGTGCGATTTTACCTGGTGAGCGACCTGTGGGGCCACGCTAGACTGGGCAGTAATTTTCTCCCCCAACACTCGGAGCTCCTGGTGTAGGCGAAGTTGCGCCTCGTGTTGCTCTTCTTTTAGCGTTTGATGTAAGGACAGCGCTATCTGCTGTACTAACGCCGCAGTACTTTCAGTTTGTGACTTTGTCATCTGTTGTAAACTCTCATTATTGGATTTTGACATCTCCTGCAAACCCTGCAATAGAATAGCAGCATTTTCTGTTTGTTTGTACTGAAGCGAGGTCAGAAATGCCTCCATTTTCCACTTTCACTGCCTTGTGGACTGCCCGCATTCAACTCCACCAATTGTGATGCCCACACCACGTTGCAGTCTCTTTTATCCAGATCAAAGGCAGGAAAACTTAGCGTTGATGCACAGGAGGGTTTATTTACAAGGTACATAGCAGGAACAGGGTTAACTCATAACATAAAACAGAAACAAAAACCTAACTCCTTTCAGGAGTTCTGACTAACACAGCTTAGTTCCTAACTAACAGTGGGAGAACTAAACTCTTTCCCCACTTTAGACACTGTACCTGCAGCTTCCCTTTGCAGTCTCTCACAGGGCTGTCTATGTGTGTGTGCCTTCAGATCAGCATAGCAGCAGCCCCAGGAAACTGTCTGTGCTGCTTTTTACCTTTCAGCTAATTAATTAGGGCTCAGGTGAGAGGGAAGGGAACACACCCTGTAAGGTGCTGGGTCCTATGTACCTCCCCTAAAACACCTTTTGCTTCAATACATCACAATAAATATATATGTAACACACTTTCCCCCACCCCTGGGCGATGTGTAGGTACAATGTGTGTGTGGTGGAATACTTGTAGTTCACAGGAGGCCTGAGCCTCTGCCGCTGGGAACCTGGGGTGTACCTGGATCGATGCTCAGTTGCGCCTCCACCTGTACGGGATTCTATATATAGAATAACTCCGTTACAGGACACATAATAAAGAATACACACTTGGTCAAACAGAACAAGTTTACTATATGGAGATAGTATATGGTTACAGCTATCCAGCAGGCCTCACCCGGCCGTAACCCCACACCGTGTTCCCAACACCATGTCCTCAGAGTCCCACACCCACCCCAGTGTGTGAGACAGTGCTTCCCACTAAAATGGAGTTGTTGGTTGGTGCACGTGTTGTGGTGAGGTACACAATGGCTTAAGTGAGTTTGCTTTAACAATCATGTCCCAGATGTTCCTTGGTCTTTTATAAGTGAATATCGGGTGTTCTCTAAAGACATGGCTTATCGTATGGCCTCCTCGTAGCAGGTGTCAGTTTTTAGACACAATTCTAGATGCTACATTGAATGTGGTTACGAAGGAAACTCCTTTCTTTTCCTGAGGGATGATGGAAACCAATTTTCCCATGGATAATTGTTCCCTTTTAGTAATAGCATTTTCAGTTGTTTTTTTTATGGTATCCTTTATTGAGGAATTGCTGTTGCATGGCATGCTTACATCGGGGGAGCGCAAACTTTTCCTGCTGCGGCTCCCCGTCTTGCCTGCTCCGGACTCACACACCCCCTCCCCCCCTACCTGCCGCCACGTCAGATAACGCTCAGGGGTCACGTGACATCAGGTCACATGACCCGCGGCATCATTTGATGCCTGTGACGTCCTGTCACATGACCCGGCAGCATCATTTGACTCCGCGTTGTCATGGAGACTTGCCACAGCTTCTGAATCTCGGTAAGTTTTCCTGTTGCAGAGGCCTCAAGTGATCCTCGGGCATTTCATTTAAATGCCTGGGGGAAGAGCGTGGAGCCTCTGCAATTGCCCGCTCCCCCCCCAGAATGTTTTTGTTTGGGTACATACTGTATTATGTTTTTATTTTAAGCTTAGAAATTCCTGGACATTCACCATCAGGACATATCTCCTATGGAGATAGGAACTCTCATGTTTATGAAATACAGTAGTTCATAGTGAAATGATCTGTATGAACAAAATCAAAACAGCATTTGAGTTCATAGTTGGAAAACTATTCCGTAGTTCTCACAGATATGACCCATTCTGTAAATATGCTTGACATTATGTATTTTTCATTAGTGAGTCTTTTTGTGTTTATTTCAATCTGCCACTGCTGTATCTTGCTGTGAAGTTTTGCACAGTACCACACTGAGATTTGGTGATCATAGAGTAAAAAGATAGATTTGAATAATGAATGAATATATGATTGAGCAAGAAGTGGGTTTCTTGATACTGTACATAAAATCTTTCATGATATTTTTCAGAAATGAACTATTCCCTAATATTTTAGCCTATTTAAAACATATAGTGAACACCACGATTTTATTATGTTTATCAATATGCTACTGTATATAAAGTTGTAAGTCACACGTATAATAAAAAGGTTAAAACTTCAATCCCCAATACAGTCTGCTCTCTTGTTTCACTGTGTAAACAAACAAACCTCCTTTTGCAGCTCTCCTTGAAATGATTGATGCTCTCAGGCCCAAATCCGCCAAGTTCCGTTAATTTACAGGCGCTATTAATGGAACGTTATCAAAATCATTAACATCCATTATTTTTCCTGAGGTTAACGCCTATCCACAAAGCTAATACTGTACGTAAAAACATGGATCTCAGATCTGGACCCCACAAAGCAACTTGAGCAAAAGCAGAAAAATCATGACAAAACACACATAGCTGAGCAGATAAAAATGTACTGAACACATTAAAACAAATATCCAAACTTACAATTAAGTAACAGCACATACCAAACAATAGTGCTTTAGATGCAGAATATTGTACAGTATGTGTACAGGCATACCCCGCATTAACGTACGCAATGGGTCCAGGGCATATATGAAAAGCGAAAATGTACTTAAAGTGAAGCACTACCCTTTCTCCACTTATCAATACTTCGGTACAGTTTGGGAGCCGGTATTGCTGTTCAGGACGTGCTAACAGGCGCATGCGCGAGCTGCTGTTTGCCTATTGGGCGAAGGGAATCAGCGCGTCACTACTACTGCGGTCAGTAGGGCAGAATAAGTGTCTGTACTTGCGAAACGTACGGACAAAGGGGTATGGGGCTATTAAAAATATTTATTAATTAATAAAAATGTTTTACCAGGAAGTAATACCTTGTGAGATACTCCTCGTTTTCAAATATGTCCTGGGCACACATGGTTACATTGAAAGAACAGAGGTTATACAGTGAACTCACAGACATGTCATGGACAGATAGTTGGAAAATTGGGTAGAGGGATAAAGGGCGTATGAGTTTCAGATAGAAATAGAGCAGCTTTAACATCAACCAACATCAGCGAACGGCAGCAAATGGCTCACACACTTTGGCTGCACTTCGTCTGCGCCAAAGGCTGTGCGCCTTTGGAGCAACGCAGATGTATGCTGGGGTGTGTGAGATTGAGTCTGATGCATCTGTGAACAAAAATATATTTCTTTGTGTCCCCTTGGCTCATTAACATTCCAGTGGGTGGGGTTGCCGATTCCACAAAGAACAAGCACATGTTAACCCTTAGCACGCTGGTCCTGTGCAGAGGGGAGCAGTTCTTGGGGGCGGGGGGCATCAGGTGCTGTGCGCCTTTGGGGCAACGCAGATGTAGGCTGGGGTGGGTGAGATTGAGTCTGATGCATCTGTGAACAAAAATATCTTTCTTTGTGTCCCCTTGGCACAATATGTCCTTACTGGCGAGTGTACTTAAAATGAGTGTCCTTAAACCGGGGTATGCCAGTATTGGCAAGAAATTCACAAAATTAGTCTTATATGGGGCACGAATTGGTGAATATTTATGACTGAGAATATCTAGACTCTGAAATACAGTGAGAGAGGGAGAGCGAGAGATCGGAAGAGGCCGTTCTTCTTAATAGAGTACCCAGTACATGTACCTACCAAAACACGTGGAGAGATACCTGTGAACGTAACTGAGATACCTGAAAATAAGCTTGTTTGTATATGCAAACAGAACTAATCAACCAGTCACAAAACAAAATAAAAATGATATTGTTCCAGAAGACTGGACTAGAGGGCAAACAGGCTTACTTCACAAAAGTGGAAGCAAGGAAGAGTATGTTAACTACAGTAGAGATCTGCTAATTTTTTTATGAGGTTTGCAAACCAGGCAAAATTTGGCTTACACGAAAGTTGAAAAGACAAAAAGGCGTAGTACAACATCCAACTTTACAAATTATATAGTTAAACACTGATCTGTTTATCTTACACCCTACATCAAACGTAATGGTATGGCCCCTCTGTAGGTACTAACACTAATGTACGTGCATAAACAAGGGTCATTTAGTTCAATTCTTTGGACAAAGTATTGTAAGCCTACAACTATGCCACGGTATGGCCCCTCTGTAGGTCCTAGACAGAGGATGAGACACGCACTCAATATCAAGGGTAGTAGAGGTGGGGTACTTAGCTGCCGGTGCGCTGGCCTGGGGAGCTCCTGTAGTCCCAAATGTTCCAGTACAAAGAAGAAGAAGCAGGCACACGGTCTTACTCAAAAGGAGGTTTAATATGCCATAAAGTCCAACGTTTCGGCAGTCTAATACTGCCTTTCTCAAGTGCCAGTGTTAGAACATACAGAGGGGCCATACGTACTAGCACAGTGTTAGGACATACAGAGGGGCCAAACGTACTAGCACAGTGTTAGGACGTACAGAGGGACAATACGTACTAGCACAGTGTTAGGACATACAGAGGGACAATACGTACTAGCACAGTGTTAGGACGTACAGAGGGACAATACGTACTAGCACAGTGTTAGGACATACAGAGGGACAATACGTACTAGCACAGTGTTAGGACGTACAGAGGGACAATACGTACTAGCACAGTTAGGACGTACAGAGGGACAATACCATGACATGGTTGTAGGCTTAAAAATCTTTAGCCAAAGAATTGGCAAAAATGTAGCACTGTGGCTTTCTGTCTTTTGTTCTATACATGAGGTCACAATCCTAGTAGCCCTCATTTTAACACAAATAAATTTGATGGAGTGGATTTCGTTTTTGCTCTTACAGGGACTGTGTGTTTATACTAAAGTTCGTTTTTTTTGTTGACAAACATTAAAATTCATTTTTCATTTCACATGAACCTACTGTACATTAAATGAGAAATAGGACATACAGAGGGACAATACGTACTAGCACAGTGTTAGGACGTACAGAGGGACAATACACTACCGACACACTTTATTGCAGCACGGCTAGCACCGCAAGCCGGGGGATGCCCCGGCGTGCTAGCCGCACTCCCTCAGCGTGCCGCGCATCATCGATGCGCGGTCACGCGTCATCGGGTGCCTTCGCCCCCTGCACGCGCGTCCTCTCCCCGAGGGAGCCCTGGTGTCCCGCGATGTGGGGGACGGCGGCAGGGGGTTCCGGGGGACCCGGCGGACCCGGCAGCGGGAGTGAGAACGCCCCGATCGGAGGGCGCTCCTCCGCGGCTTTGGCACGCGCCGGGCACCCTCCGGCGCGCGCCAGGTTACTGCTGCGGCCGAGACCGGGCAAATGCTCGAATAAACTCGGCCGCAGCAGTACGTACTAGCACAGTGTTAGGACGTACAGAGGGACAATACGTTCTAGCACAGTGTTAGGACGTACAGAGGGACAATACGTACTAGCACAGTGTTAGGACGTACAGAGGGACAATACGTACTAGCACAGTGTTAGGACATACAGAGGGACAATACGTACTAGCACAGTGTTAGGACATACAGAGGGACAATACGTACTAGCACAGTGTTAGGACGTACAGAGGGACAATACGTACTAGCACAGTGTTAGGACATACAGAGGGACAATACGTACTAGCACAGTGTTAGGACGTACAGAGGGACAATACGTACTAGCACAGTGTTAGGACGTACAGAGGGACAATACGTACTAGCACAGTGTTAGGACATACAGAGGGACAATACGTACTAGCACAGTGTTAGGACATACAGAGGGACAATACGTACTAGCACAGTGTTAGGACATACAGAGGGACAATACGTACTAGCACAGTGTTAGGACGTACAGAGGGACAATACGTACTAGCACAGTTAGGACGTACAGAGGGACAATACCATGACATGGTTGTAGGCTTAAAAATCTTTAGCCAAAGAATTGGCAAAAATGTAGCACTGTGGCTTTCTGTCTTTTGTTCTATACATGAGGTCACAATCCTAGTAGCCCTCATTTTAACACAAATAAATTTGATGGAGTGGATTTCGTTTTTGCTCTTACAGGGACTGTGTGTTTATACTAAAGTTCGTTTTTTTTTGTTGACAAACATTAAAATTCATTTTTCATTTCACATGAACCTACTGTACATTAAATGAGAAATAAAACAAATCAGTGCATTGGGAAATAGTATACATAAAATATGTGTATTTTAAAACAACAAAACACATTAGACATGAACATTAAAAAACCACAGAATTCATTTAAAGTAACACTGTACAAAATACTCCTCAAATGTAAAAAATGCATGATGGCTAAACAAGCATAGACCACAATAGTATGGCGCAACACAAATATACATGTAACGGGTATTCCCCCACCCAATCACAGATTATAGTGTGGGTGCAAAGGGCATACAATGTTACCAGGTGTGTGGTGCGTTACCTGTTGGCTCACAGGAGGGCTGAGCTTCCGCCACGGGGAACCTGGGGCAATTATGATATTATGAGTAACCACTTACTCGGTGCAGCGCCTCCACCTGCGATGGCTCCCACCAGAGGGGGAGTGGTTCCTCGCAGGACAATCACAATAATCACATACTCTGTATGATAACCAATAATGTTTACTAACATGCAAGGCAATACATCACATCAGTACCATACTAACAGGTATCCCTCTCTAGAGGATACACTTACTACTGCATCTCTCACAACGCTAACACTATCTTGCTCCACGGCGGGCGCCAACACTTTATGCACCACGGTGGACGCCAACACTTTATGCGCCACGGCGGACGCCAACACTTTATGCGCTACGGCGGACGCCAACACTTAATGCGCCACGGCAGACGCTAACACTTTCACTGAATGATCCCACCCAGTGTCCGATAACCCCACCCAATGTCTCGGCCCACCAAGTCTGATACAGGTGTGTGTGTGTGTGTGTGACTGCGCAGCCACTATGTCTGGTGATAGGCCTTGTTGGTGCACTTGATGTTATGATTTACCTGCCGAGCACTAGAGTGCCCGGACCGGCAACGGCTTCGCAAAGGGTCAAGGCGAACTCCTGCACGATATCTGGATCCACCGTAGGATGATCCATCAGGGGCGATCCCACCCTGTTAATAGTCCAGCTCTCTCGCAGCAAGACAGGCAATGTTCTTTGTTCCCTACTATCAAATAGCTAATGGGGCAGAGTCACTAATCTAGGGCTTGTCCCTACAACACTCCACTAGGGTGACTCAGAGCTATCTGGGGCCTAGGGGAATTGCTGGCCTAGTGCAGGGAGTCACTGACTCCTGCACCCTACCTCCTTCCCCTAGCTGCTCCGGTCACCAACTGCCAGTCTCTCAAAACCCCGCGAATTGTATCTCTTTGCCCTATTGGCTCCCTGGCATCACATGGGGCATGCAGAGGCTCCTGGGATCTGTAGTCCCTGCCTAGAGCCTTCCCTAAAAGGCTAGGGCTTCGCGGGCTCCTATTTGCGCATGCGCAAGCTGTCTGGGGTTCTCCCGGCACCTGCTCTAACTGCGCATGCGTGAGCTATCTTAAAATGGCGGCGCCCTGCTCCGCTAGCCACCGGGACCCTAACGACACGACTGCGGCCCTAGCAACGGCCCGATCGTGTCCCCGGCAACCGGCCGCCTCTACCTGAGCCGCGCTATGCGCGCACACGCCCCGCACCTCCCCACGAGCAGCTCTAACCTCCCTACCGCCACGGTGAGTGTCCCAAGGAGGGGGTCAGCAACGGGAGCGGGGGACCTGGCTACATACAACTAGGACAAACTTACAGTGTAAGGCAGACAGCGCGATGGGGAGCTGAGGCTTTGGAGGCGGTCCAATGGGAGAAAAGTCTCCTGAGATCACTGTGAGCAGCTGATACACTGGTCTCCCATAGGAATCGTCTCTAACTACTGGCACTGATGATCGGCTTGCGTGACCTCAATGCGTTTTGCACGTTAGTGCTTCGTCAGGGGGGTTGAACCTACATTAACATCACATTAGCCTAAAGCAGTGTTTCCCAGCTCCAGTCCTCAGGGAACCCCGACAGGTCAGGTCTTAAGGATATCCCTGCTCCAGCACAGGTGGGTGAATCAGCGGCTCAGTCATTTTGACTGAGCCACCTGTGCTGGAGCAGGGATATCCTTAAGACCTGACCTGTTGGAGTTCCCTGAGGACTGGAGTTGGGAAACACTGGCCTAAAGGTATATGGATATAAATATATTTATGTACAGTATAAATAATACTAGTACTATCACTATAATATATAAGTGTGTATGAATGTATTAATCTAAACTAAATTCCTTGAAATGCATATTTATAAATAAAAACAAATTCATAAAGTAAATACACTGTATTTACCCAGTATTTCATTAAATGAACACATTTTAAAATAGCTAGTGAAAATGTGAATAGAAAAATATTTATTAGACTTCTCATTATAAATCATCAGGAGAAATGAGTTGAAGGAGTAACTGTAGTAGATGGCAGTGTGGGTGTAGGGTAGTACCAATTAGTCTAGGCTACTGAAATGTTTAATTCAGACAGGAAAAGTTTAAGAACATGCATGCAAGTTTTAGCAGTAGAGTGAATGGGACAATCTTGGCAATGTCATGGAGGAGGAGGAACCAACAGAATATTTTCCAGAACAGTGTAACGAAGTTGTCTCTAAACAGGAAGCGAATCGCAAGGCTGCGGTGGGATATAGATCACCGACCTTAACCGAGAGATAGAGTCCTGAATTGAGAATAGAATAGTCGGGGTCTCAGGTTGGGGTCAAGGCAGGCAGAAAAGGAACAGGGTCGGGGTCAGAGACAATGGTCGGGAGAGGCGGCAGATGTGCAAGGTGGGGGATCACAGGCTGGAAACAAGGCAGGGTGAAGATCCAAAGGAACGAGATGGGAACAAACAGGAACTGGCCACAGAAAAAGACGGGGTCCGAGAACACATGGAACAGAAAATCATGCTCGGCCAGGGGCTGGGAGTAGCTGACTGCTTTTTCAAGCCATAGGACAGGTGAAGCCATTTACTGACTCCAGGAACAAGTTTGACTGGAACCAAGATGGCTGCAATGGCTACGTAAGGGCAAGTTCCATGAAAACCGTGGACCGGAATCCTTACAAACAGAAATGTAAATGGCAGAGATGGAGAACTCAAATATCATGCTAAAAGTGGATATTGGGCTAGGTTTAGGAGAATATATACGAGGAGCTCAGTTTTAGACATATTACATTTAAGCTGGGGGAGCACCATCCAGGAGGATATGACCAAGAGACAATCAGAGGCGTGGCACTTGATTGATGATGTCTGTTGCATAGAGGTGATACTGAAGCCAAAAGGGTTTATGAGGTCACCAAGTTAAATCAATTGTACACAAGTATTGACTGTTTTCACTGCAAATAAAAGTATTGAGAAAGTATTGTATTTAGAAGCAGAGCTACAATGTGCACGGCAAAACTTATGATACATGGACGTGGAAAACTCATAATACTAACTCATTAGCACAGTATTGGCATTGCGCATGACATACATCAGTAGCATCTGTGCAAATGGCATTTTATATGTATTTTCCCCATTTGGAATATTCTCAAAGCAACATAATGATCTTCAAATCCAATACAAAGTCTGGATCTATAGATCAATTAAATGTTGACACACAAAGAAATATGATTTTTACTTGACTGCCTCTAGCACGCTGTATTTGGAAAAGATAAATCAGTTGTATTCCCGAGAACAAAACAATTATTTGACATCTACTGTAGGCACTTACTGTAATGCTGTCTTGATTTTAAAAAGCTGGTTATATCGTATAAGGAAATAACTTCCACCTTCCTCTGTCAGCCTGAAAGACCAAATACAGCAACTCTCTCATTCAAATCTAACAAGAATCTTAGCAAAAAGGAGACAAGAAACATCTACTTGCTGCAGGTTACCTACACATTTCCGTAACAAATTGTCAATAGGTGATTAATTTTTGGACATACAACTAAAACTACAAGGCCTGAAAACAAGTGATTAGGATAAGAAAATGGTTATCTGAAAGAATCATGTTTTTCTACAGTATGTGCTTGTCCTTCGAATGCTTAGAAGAACTCAGTTATTCTGCTGGTTTAGTTCTCCTATGGGGAAAGAAAGCTTTATAGATCAAGTAAGTCAAAGAATTAAAATAAGGACTGGGAATAATATGTGACCCTTTCCACATCCAAGTGAGTTTAAAACATTCAATGTTAAAGCCTTATGATAACACACATCGATATTCATGTGTCTGTAGGAGCTACTGTTTTTAGAATGATAATAAGCACATTAAACTGCGTGCAGCCGTCTGCTCTTAAATTGCATCCCTTTGCATAGATTATTGGCCCGCTTTTTAAAGTATGGTCTCTGTCTTACAGCTTATTTATATTAAACAATTCAGAGAGCTAGTTAGATTGCCGTGCATTAAATGACTGTATAGGGAAGGATATATTTCCGCTGATTATTATGGCTGTTATTAAAAATAACTGATGGGATAAGCTAATTTAAAAACCCCATCATCTACACTTGGGCTGGACTTTACTGACTGTGCTGAGCTTTTATGTGGTGAGCTGTTGTAAAGAAACTATTTATGTAATGACCATCAGTTTGGACATTTTTACCTGCTGTAAATAAGATCTGTACTACTGGAATGGAATTTGGTTATATATTCAATTAAATGCAGTTATTTGTCAAGTTGCAAACTTTTACGCTTGATTGCACGAAGTTACATAGCCGCGAAATGCATGTTTTAATATCATTATTTCGGTATTTCGGCAATACAAGTGTGTCAGACAATCTGTGTATGCAGATCTAGATGTTTTTTTTAATTAGCTGGAAATTGAGAAAAAGATGAAAAGATAACAAATCCTAGTAATTACACATTTTTATGACACTGTTGACTTGAAAGGGGTCAGCTGCTCATGGAAGGAGAATTCAGTGCAGCTCCTAATTAACCAATGCAATACTTGGCAATACTTTCATTGGCTTCCAGTTAAGCCAACATGTATGCCCCAAAGACAGAGTCTCAGTATACAATTTCAACTGTAGGTATAAAAATATGGGGTAGTATACCTACAGTAGAAACACGGCTCCTAAAAAAATGTCTTTGTAATAAAGTTGTTATACAGTATACATGATTGTTTTTCTTTTTATTCTGATTGGTAATAAGTGGGGTATGTATGTCTTTGTTTGTGCAGTGCCATCCACGTGCATAGCACTTCAACGTAGTAATACGTATGACAAAATAATATGAGAGATGAAAGTAAATATAAGTAAAAGGAGTTCCTGCCCATAAAAGCATACAGTCTAAGTGGAGTTTATACAAAGTCAGATTTGCAGAGAACGTTGACTCACAGTAAATGGGAAAGGTAATAGAGCCATAATTCAAAATTTTCTATATCTCATTAAACCATGTGTACAGGTGCGCCGACGAGTATTCTAAAACTTGCCTTAAACTTGCCTTGAAAAATTTGGGGCTATCACCAACAAGATCCAGGTACATGCTGGGTACATGCTGGGTACATGCTGCAGTATTTCAGTGACATTTCTGCAGAGACTAATGGCCCATCGGATTAACACACAGCAGGGGTCCCTGGCAGTCCCATTCAGTTTGAATGGGACTGCCAGGGACCCCCGCTGTTAATCCGATGGGCCATTAGTCTGTCTGCAGTAATGTCAGGGAAATGTTGAAGCATGTACCCAGCATGTACCAAGCATGTACAGTACCTAGCATGTACCTGGGTCTTGTTGGTGATTGCCCCAGATTTGTTTTAGAATACTCGTCGGCAGTACAGTATCTGCTAAATCATCTCTAACTTGTTGTAGAAAAACACCCCCTTTGCCCAAATCGGTATCTAAGACACATGGGATAATAGAAGTGAAAACAACATCGATATCTTGTTTACAATGCCCAATTATGCATACATTTTATGGTGAAAAGGTGTGTTGCATCCCTTTGTGCTATTGCCTTTTAACAATCCTTTGATTTACATGTGTAGCCCTGGTAAGAAATAGGGCTATATGTCTATCCTCCTACTGGTGCAGGCTGCCAGTAGTTATCATGGGCTTCCCCACATCAAGCCCTCCTTTGAGTGGTGAAGGTAGACCACCTGACCCTGTGTGGAAGGCAAGAGACACAGGGGAGGGGTCTGCTGACATCATGATGGGCAGGGCTGTGTCAATTTAGTTGCCTGTTCCTGTTAGTGACAGTGAGTTAGTTGGTGTGTGTTAAGAGTCTTTGTCTGGATGTACTGCCAGCACAGTGTGTGAGCTAGCTAGGTTCCTGAGGAGTAGGGCCTAGTTAGCAATAGGTGGACCAGTGCCTCTCACCCTGCCTAGGGGGTGAGGGAAGAGCTAGCCCCACCCTGAGTGCCCACGGCTTGGGGTGGAAGCAGGGACACAGTGAGTACCCAGAGACCATCCTGAGGGTGTACAGTCTGGAGGGAGAGAAGACCCTGTACCTGATACCAGCGTGTTGCTGTGATTGCTGCTGCTGCTGTGTGCTGTGTGCTGCTGATAATAAAGAGAGCTGCTGCTACTTTTATAAGAGACTGACTGAGACTGGAATCTCTCAGCCCTGTGTGGGAATTCTCTGTAAGGGTTCCACCCCATATCCCTGGGGCTTCACAGAGATGGAGGCGTAGCACCATTGAGATCAGATGAAGGCATTCACCCCAGAGACCTGGTCCTGTCCTCCCCCACACCATCGTGGGAGACTCAGGTCCTCCTGTTACCTACAGGTATGCACCACCTAGACACATGTAGCCAGACCTCAGTACACCCTAGGGGGTCCGATCTGCGACCGGGGGGGGGGGGGAGTCTGAGGGCTACAGTTGGAGGTGCTGCTGAGATAAACAAGACAGGTTTTCAGCGAAGCAGAGCTGGAAGCGCTATGTGCACCTTCCATGCAAGTACTGCAGAAAGAAGGGTGCAATTGCACATCAGAGGTTGTCAGGGGAGCATGGACTCTCGCACAGTACGCCCTGGGTGCCCTAAGAGGGTGTTGTAAATTGGGTCCATGACTATTGCTGTTCTAGTCCCTTGAGGCAACTGGGGGGGTTAGCCTGTTAACTAGTCCAGGGACCATGGCCCAGGGCCCGCACTATTAGTGGCCAACAGTAGGAGATGCCCAGTACTGCGGAGATGCCCAGTACCCTAGCCAGCACCTAGAAAGCACACCACAGAGTACTTGTAGGAACCGTCAGCAAGTGCGGTGTACTGAGAAGGAGTTCTGCCTAGCCTGGGGTATGCCATACATCATATTCGTGGGTTAAAGCATGCAGAGAACAGTCAGAGAGCATTCAGAGAACAGTCATTGTCTGTGCACAGTAGACAGTGAGAGTAGCACTATTGTGGGCTCAGAGGGCTCACTAAAGATGGCGGCCGCAGATACATGTGCTCTGGGGGGCATGGAGGCATTAAAAATGGCGACAGCAGTGTCATTCACGGCCGAGCAGATAGCAGCCGATCCAAAATGGCGACTCCCGCCAAGCCTAGATCGCGCACGTGACGAGTGCAAGCAGGCAGCAAGAGAAATATGGCGAGAGATGTGCAGGGGTTTGGCGCCAAAACCAGATCCCCAGCCAAAAGTGCAGAGCGGCACGAAAGCCGAAAGCCCAACCACCTGTGTAGTGACTGGCCGAAAGAAGAAGCCACATCACGCAGAGCGAGAGAGTGCCCCTCCTCTTGTTTCCACCAGAGGGAGGGGACACGACAAGAGCCAATCAGAGTTGTCCTCTCCAGAGAAAGGAGGGACAGGAAGTGAGAGTGAGGAACTTCATTTCTGCCTGACTGTTGAAGAGAAAGGAGCTGCAGAACTGAACTGTTCAACCTCCGCGCAAAAGATGGCTGAATTGAATGTTACCCCATTTCAGTTTCCAGGAGGCTTCCTGGTTGTGGAGGTTGACGGCCGAGAGTATCTCCGGTGCCTGTGCGTACTTTGCAGGACACCCGGCCCGGAGCACGACAGCACGATGCCCTCAATGTGGCATGTTCTATCTATGGCCTGTCGAGCCATGGCCTATGCTAAAGACACCGCAAAGTGCCTCTCCGAGAACCCTAACGGAGGTGGCGGAGACGGAGGAGAAGGCTGACCTGGTTCCCTGTATCACCGCAGAGGTGGGAACCAAGGCCCAGCCAATCAGAGATGTACCCGAGAGGAGCGCGTCCGCAGTGGAGGTACAAGAGCGGGCCCGTTTCGTACCACTACCCACTGGCGGTGTGGCAAGAGATCCAGGTGACTCCCAAGCGGAGGAACCGTTAAAGGCGTCTTCAGAGGAAGGAGATGGCCTATCATCAGTGGCGATGTGCCTACCGGCGAACCACCCCAGCTGTAACAAAGATGGCGGTCCACTTACCGGAGAGAGGGAGCAGACGAGTCCGGACACCCCCCGACGGCGAGCGCTGGTGTGGCCTGATCCCCCGACGGTGGCGACTCCCAGTGCGGCGGAGATGGGATCCGAGACGGCTCCGGAGGAACCAACGATCCCCAGCCAGCAGCGGAGCGGTAGGGAGACACCTCCACCCCCTTACTCCCACCAGGTGAAGACGGCACCTGCAGAGGGCGAGAGAGAAAGGCTTGCGGCCTACCTGCCCGTCCACGAGTCGGATGGTCCACCACCGCCCATTCCGGTCCTCGACGCACTTCCGGTGCGAGACCACGGAGCGGATGGAGATTCCGCGGCCACCAGCGATGACGTCACTTCCGGGTCCGACTGGCGCAGAGGCATTGTTTTCAAAGAGGAGAATGGCTATGGCAGCCGTGCTTGCGACACTGAAGGCCCAGGGCATTACCAGAGGAGCACGAAGCACGCCGGAAAGGGCAAGTCGTAAGATGCCCACTGATCGTGGAATTGCCCTACTCATAGACACTGTACCGGACATTGCCGATTCCCCAGTCACTGCTCCTAGCGCCATTGCCCTGGCCACTGCCCCTGCCCCATCACGAGTCATGTCACCGGGTCCTAGTGGGGATAAGCGGAGCAAGAACCCCAAGTATTCTATGGATTGGAGGGAATGGTGAACTCAGTGATGAATGTCTGATGGGGAGATACCGTCTGTTAATGTTGTTCATGTGTCTAACCCTGTTCCATTTTCTCATGCACCTAGAGGTAGGGCCCGAGGGTCCCATACTACTGCAGAAGCGGGTTCGGTGAGTTTGGTAGTGCATAGGATGAACCCCACGATTTACACAGATGAGACAAGAGGTAGACACAAAGGCTCGCACTCTACTGAGGTGGCGACGTCAGGTGTCCTCACAAGCCGAGTCAGATACAGATATGAGGGTGGTATCAGGGTTTGAGCACCAAGATAAGTGGTGGGCACCGCTGATTACAGGGTACCATGCAGGTATGGACCGTACCCGGTTCTTACTCATTAAAAACAGTATAGTTGACCATTGGTGGGCTGTAGGCACCTTTTCTCCCCAGGAGGTTGCTAGAAAAGAGATATATGGACATTGAGCAAAAGCTAATCATTCCCAAGGGTCCCGCTGTACTGTATGATGATGTTGCCCCAGAGGAGCCTGAGTTTTGGGTACTGCCAAGCAGGGCAGGAGACCGAAAGCTGACCAAGCTCATCCGAGCAGACAGGGCCATAGTGGCCAGGTATAGGCAGTCCCCTGGCTATGAGTTCCCTATGTACCTGAGCCCATTATGCTAGAAATTGAGGAGCAGAGAGATACCTGGCTCTGGGAGGCTGTTATGGAATACCTTCGGACTAAGTTCGGTAGGACGGAGTATCAAATAGAAGACAAAGTATGGGATGTCATACAGGCATGGAGTGTTGGGAGGAGTATTTACATGCATAGCGTGGTGTATAGGCCGGAGTATAGGTCAGTACATCTCTATTATGTAAAAGTTACAGATCACAATGGGCGGGAAGTTAGAAAGTCTGACCCGCGCCATTACTACTAGTTAGGTTCTCCATGTTGGGAGGTACCGTATCTTTACTTCGCCATCCGGGTGGGACGGTCTGATGTATGGGCACTAATAAATTGTGTTTGTTTTCCAGATTGTCCACCTGCAGGATGGTTCTGCCAAAATTAGGTCCAAGTGGGGACCATTGGATTCCACCTGACGGAGAGAGTAGCCCTGGTAAGAAATAGGGCTATATGTCTATCCTTCTACTGGTGTAAGTCCTGCTAAGGGCAGACTGCCAGTAGTTATCATGGGCTTCCCCCACATCAAGCATTCCTTTGAGTGGTGAAGGTAGACCACCTGAGCCTGTGTGGAAGGCAAGAAACACAGGGGAGTGGTCTGCTGACAACATGATGGGCAGGGCTGTGTCAATTTAGTTGCCTGTTCCTGTCAGTGACAGTGAGTTAATTGGTGTGTGTTAGAGTCTGTGTCTGGATGTACTGCCAGCACAGTGTGTGAGCTACCTAGGTTCCTGAGGAGTAGGGCCTAGTTAGCAATAGGTGGACCAGTGCCTCGCACCCTGCTTAGGGGGTGAGGGAAGAGCTAGCCCCACCCTGAGTGCCCGCAGCTTGGGGTGGAGGCAGGGACACAGTGAGTACCCAGAGACCATCCTGAGGGTGTGCAGTCTGGAGGGAGAGAATACCCTGTACCTGATACCAGCGTGTTGCTGTTATTGCTGCTGCTGCTGTGTGCTGTGTGCTGCTGATAATAAAGAGAGCTGCTGCTACTTTTATAAGAGACTGACTGAGACTGGAATCTCTCAGCCCTGTGTGGGAATTCTCTGTAAGGGTTCCACCCCATATACCTGGGGCTTCACAGAGATGGAGGCGTAGCACCATTGAGATCAGATGAAGGCATTCACCCCAGAGACCTGGTCCTGTCCTCCCCCACACCATCGCGGGAGACTCAGGCCCTCCTGTTACCTACAGGTATGCACCACCTAGACACATGTAGCCAGAACTTAGTACACCCTAGGGGGTCCGATTGCGACCGGGGGGGGAGGGGGTCTGAGGGCTACACATGTATGCTGCAAAGCTCCACAGATATACTTAGACATATGTAGTGTTTGTAAATGGTTGTTTTCATCTTTATTGTTCCTATTATTAGTAATAAAACATATATATATATATATAAACATATATATATATACATAGAACACTTCTACAGTTGCTCAGGGAACTAACTGGGTCCTGGGTGATTACCTCTGGCCTAGTCCCTGGAGCCCTGCTCCGTGGACACAACCTGCACCTTCAGGTTCCTCGTCCTAACTTCCTACTTTCCTGTCCCAGCAGGCATTAGTCTTTCCTCCCTTCAGAAGCAATCCAGCCATCCCATTGGCTATCGTGTGTCACCTGGCAGCTTCTCCCTAAGCATCGTGGGATTTGTAGTCTCTTTGCTGCCTGATTAACATTGGGACCTCGTGCGCATATGACACTGCGCATGCGCGACTCTAATGGCCGCCACGGGGTGCCC
The DNA here is from genome assembly GCF_040206685.1 of Ascaphus truei. NCBI lineage: Eukaryota > Metazoa > Chordata > Amphibia > Anura > Ascaphidae > Ascaphus > Ascaphus truei. The sequence continues at coordinate 38,354,948 of NC_134484.1, forward strand.
TTCGCATGCCTTACCAGCAAGGACACCTATCTTGCAATCACCGCTTCTGCGCATGTGCGACTCTTTGTGCGTGCGCGTGCATGCCTGCACCAATCTGCAGTGTCTCCCTGTAGCTCTTCCTGTCCCGCCTCCGTTCCTAATGGGACCTTCCTGTTTTATCTAGCTCCTCTCTGCTCTCAGTCTTTGCTCGAATAGTCTCGGCATGGAAGTACTTCAGGATTCTCTTAGTGTTTTCACAGGTTTTCACACGGCTCGAACGACTACCCCCTCTGGCTCTCGATCTCGGCACTCCTTGGACAACGCTCACTCTGATACCCCTCGAACCCGGCTTGGACTACAACCTATCTCCGCTCTCCACTCCTTGACCTCATCAAGGCATTCTTCATTCTATCTCTACAACCAGTACCGGCAAGTATTGTCTACATTACTACACCTGGCCTGGCAACGCTTTATACCACACTCCGGACACACTCCCTTTGCTGCGGGTGCGTGTATTACCACTTCCCCCTTCAGCTCAGGGGACGGGTCTGGTCTGCGGGCAGCACTGGCGTAACAACAGTGAATGGCATATCCAACGCTTTACAATGCAACCCTGAGGGCAGTTTTTCGACGCCTGAATGTGTTATCCAATGCCTGAATGCGTTATCCAACGCTAACCGCCACTGATTATCATGGGACTCACTTTACAACGGTTTCACTATCCAACGCTCCAACGCTTCCAGAACGGATTCCGTTGGATAACCGAGGACTGCCATTAACTCACATAATGATGTATTTTTATTGTTGATTCTCACCTGGCAACTAGATTTCTGTAATGCTATAGCTACAATAACTGAGTTGCATACTTTGAACTGCAGAACTTTGCTTGTAAAACTTACAAGCTTATTGACACAGCAAAACCCTGAAAATCTAATAACATAGATAAGCACAGAACAAATTACACCACTCTTTGTTTTTGATCAAATAGGATTTTTAAAAGATCAATAAAAACCAAACAGCAAAAATGTATCTTATTTTCTGGAACGAGTCAATACAAGCAGAGATGACTTTATCAGCATTACTGATAATAATAAAATAGTGATAATTCTCACTGACTTATTGTTTTGGGGATGAGAGTTCAGTTGATGCCAGTAATCTCACAGGTGAATGCCAGAGGTCGTACCCCAGAGATATTGTGTTTTTTTTGGTTTATTCTGTTCCTGTAGTCTTACTTGTTGCAGACCTCATGACCCAAGGATTTCAAGCAATAACTGCTTTATTTTGAACACAATATTAATATGATGAACACTGCTTTGCTCTGGAAGATCACTGCACATGTATCTTATAACTTAGTATAAATACTCTGCCAGACATTGGGGAATATGTGTCAAAATGGTACAATTTGCTCCATTACAATAGAGAGGGGCGAATTATTTGCAGTCCTTCACCGCTAATGTGACGTTTCTTCACAAGCGCATAGTCATGGCTCAATTTCATATCAGCACATTGTTTTTTTTGTTTTTTTTAAACATTTGCAAAATAAGCAAATATTAGTTTTTTTGACATTCACTTTGGGAGGTGAATAAGTGGGGATGCAGGCAAAGGTCAAAACCATTGTGTCCTTGGGTTTGGCTTAGTGTGGGGGGTGAATGTTTAACCATTAGTCGGTGGATGTTATGATATTCGCAGAAACGGAGGGCGAAGCAAATAGGACGCCAGGTTCAGGTGCATTAGTTCAAATTTCTAACTGCCAAATCCAAAGGTGAAGATTGGCGACAGATCGAATGTTGTTGAAACCACTGTGACGAATTTGCGTACCGAATTTTCCCACATTCGCATCGCTACATAACACGACAATTTTCAACTTTTTGCGCCATCAACATATGTATACATTTTTGTAATTATGCTTCCGACCGCCACCTAAACCTTATTTGAGCAAAGAGAGAGGAAAACTACACCACCTGTAGGGGGAACTTTTGATACTGTACATCTCATTATAATATTGCCCTGACCTTTTGCTCCCCTAAAGCCTCCTATGTCCACTCTTCATAATGCTCATGGTGCAAGTTGAACAAATAAGGGCAAAAAATGGAGCAGTCCACCTTGATAGAGGGGTGGCCAACTCCAGTCCTCAGGGGCCACCAACGGGTCAGGTTTTCAGGATATCCCTGCTTCAGCACAGCTGGGTCAATCAGTGGTTCAGTATTTCATTGAGCCACTGATTGAGCCACCTGTTCTGAAGCAGAGATATTCTGAAAACCTGACCTGTTGGTGGCCCTCGAGGACTGAAGTTGACCACTCCTGCTTTGATACATTGACGTAGAGTCATACATTGTTAAAATGCCGTTTGCACAGGTTTGGAGCAATACTTCAGTTTGTGACACTTGATACATATCTCCCATAGAGAGGAAGCAGGACGTTCTAAACAACATACAGCTCTTTCAACTACAGTACACCCCCCCCCCCCGCCAACACACACACACACACACATACACACACACCGTTTTTATAAAAAAAAAGGCTATTCTGCACTATAAACATGCACATTTTACAGTTTTAGAAAAAACACATCATAACGTCACAGATATATTCAGATTAATCTTTATCACATGGCCACTTCTTGTGACAGTAGGTGACGGAACTGCTGATGTCTTTGTTGAACTTGACTATGTTTGTGGGCTCTGTCAATGATGCTTTTCAGTTTCGCAACATGCTCAATTTTGGTGCTAGCAGCACTTATGATATCAGGGATGATATAAACACATTAAAAATCCCCCCATACGTTCAATATTTTCACGCTGAAATAGTTCACTTGCTGATGTACATTGAAGGCACAAAGATCAGATGGCTCACTGTCCAGTTTTATTAGCAAATTTCCATATTTTCTATCTGTATGGTAAACGGTTACCATACAATAGTTGTTTGCCATAAAAAATAACACATTCATAATATGAATTAGAGATGGGGGCAAGTTCAAGATTGCAAAATCCAAGATACCCTGAACTCCAGTAATCTGCCAGGATGAGATCTGTTGCTTGGCTCACTTCAGACTTGTGAGACATACTGTATTCTGCCTGCATTTCTTCCCATCTCCTACTTATCAGGCTCATTCCCTCCTCCCGATCCCCAAATCCTCCTTCCCAAAAGCTCCCCTCCCCCTCCTGATCCCCTACTCTTCCTCCTCAGCAGCCTCACTTCCCAATACCAGCTCCCTCATTACCAGCAAGCTTCACCCCTATACTTAGAAGCTCTGCTTCATGACTAATAAGCTCCATACCCCTGGACTGGCACCCTCCTACATTCATCACATTTCCCCTATTCTCCTCTGCACATCCCCAATTATCCCCCCAACACCCACTAAACACCCCCCATGATATCCTGAACACTCTTTCATCACCCACTGAACTCCCTTCATCAGACATCACCCTCTTGACAACCCCCCTTCATCTGTCATCAGATTTCACTCATGCAGATTTTTATAGTAGTCTGTTCCATTGATATTAAAAAATGTGAATCTGCACAGATGCGTTTTGCCACTCCCACTTCCTGGCTGATGTTTTTCTCACACTTTTGATTGTGAAGGAAGGGAGAGAATGTATGGAACTTATAGCACTACAGCAGCAGCAGGTCTGACCAAACCACAACCAAACCCGACCTACAAGACAATGTCTTAGACTTGTGGGTGCACCCCTATTTATTTACAGTACTCCTCCCATCAAAAACTCCTTTTGCGGATTTGGATTTTTGAAAAAAAAAACAAATCGATCTGCACATTTTCAGTGTTAGAAAACAAATGAATTTGCCTTTTTGAGACTGATCTGTGTAAATACACAGATGAGGAAGGAGTTTGCAAATCCGCAGCAAATTTTAATCTGTGTTGTCCCTGGGATTAATTTTCAAATGGCAATTCTACTTTTCACCCAAATATTTGCTATATTGATTCTATCTCCTGAAATCTTCTTGGATGCTTTAGTTCCCAGGTGATCAGGCATTTTCTAAAGGCCATGCTGGGATACCCTGTGGAGTTTATTAATATAAATATTATACTCTTTATGTTGCAGTTACTCAGACAAAGAATGCCCTGTATATTACAGGCGGTCCTTGGTTATCCGACGCAATGCGTTACTCAAAATGGCGTCAGATAGCGAAGCGTCGTAAAGCGGATCACATTTTCCCATTTTAAACACTGTTTAAATCAAAGGTTCCGTTCCTGAAGGCATTTTTAATAGTAAAATACACAAAATATTTCACGCAGACAATAAGATATGCAGCACACACATAGATTATGATGTAAACATTATATTGATTGATTCCAGAACTGTATAATAAAAACTATATTCTGTACAGTAATGTACATTATGAGCAAAAAAAAACAAACATCAATTATTAGAGGAAGATGATTGGGGGATATCTTCAATGGATAACAGACTTCTTCGAGGTGATGTAGGTGGACTTGAACGTTTGGGCCTCTTGAAGAAGCTCTTCAATGAAGTCTGGACAGTTCCTTTCCTTTTCTGCCTGTAGATCTCTCTATAGCAGCTGATTAGGTTGGACACTCCGCGACTGACTGAAGAACTCCGTCAATGTTGGGGTAATTTTCCTCAAATATGGTCAGTGTGCTATCAATGTGCTTGAATGCCGCAGTCAACATTTTGGTTGATAAAGATTTACGTGGCTGTGCCACTCCCGCAGATTGGTGGTCCTCTTCTTCAGTTGCTCTGATGGCCTGGGCAAATGTTCGACTAAGATAGTAGGCCTTGAATGAAGCGATAACCTCCTGGTCCATCTGCTGTATCAATGAGGTGGTGTTGGGGGGCATGAACACCACTATGATGTTTGGATGGTTGTCATCCAGGTACACGGGAATGGCCAAGAGCATTGTCCAGGAGCAACAATGCTTTAAAATCAAGGTTTTGCCTTGTGCAATATAATTGCACAGCTGGAATAAAATGATGTTGGAACCAGTCCTCAAAAAGGCTCCCTGTTGCCCATGCCTTATGGTTGGACTTCCAAATCAGTTGACGTGTGCTTTTTGCATAAGCTTTGAATGCCCTAGGATTTTCTGCATGATAAACAAGCAAAGATTTTAGCTTAAAATCACCTGCAGCATTTCATCCAAGCAGAAGAGTCAGCCTGTCCTTTGCAACTTTAAAACCAGGCATAGATTTTTCCTCTTTTGCTACTGTATGTAGCTTCTACTGGGCATTTTCTTTCAGTAGAGCCAAGTCTCGTCTGCATTGAATACTTGACGAGCACAATAGCCACAATCGTCTATAATTTTGGCTAATGTAACAGGGAAGGTCTGCCTCCTAATCAGCACTAGCAGCTTCACCGGTCACTTTAATGTTATGCAAGTTTGCCCTCTCTTTAAACCGAATAAACCAGCCCCTATTTGCAGTGAACGTTTCCTCAGTGGACCCTTCTCCATGCTGGTGCTTAATGTCCTCATAAAGACTCAACGCCTTCGCCTGAACTAAGGCTAAACTAGTAGGCATGATGCTGAATTGGTCTTCCAGCCATATGATGAGGAGTTTTTCTACCTCAGCAATATGCCCAACACGTTGCCTTATTGTTGTACCTTGCATAGGAGCTGAGCCTTTAATCTGTTCTAAGATTCTTGCCTTAACTTTTATAATTGTAATAGTTTTATAATAGTATCACCAACTGAGTCACAAGTTTAGTTGAAATGTGTAACTTGGCTGTGAGCCATATGGCTGTGTAACATCAAAAGAGTCACATCATAAGTGTCATATCTAAAGTGTCTACAAGAGTTACTGTAATTTTGTAGTTGAAATTGGAGGTGAAGATTGGAGGAAGATCTGGACTCTGCATTACAACTTTGCCACTGTGAGATATTCTCTTTTAACATCTGTGATTATTTGTTAATTTTTATCCTCCATTACCTGTGAAGTCTCTCCTCCTGCATCTTACTATGCCCTCCCTACAGCTTTTTCTGTGTAATGTTTCCTCACTCCTGACCAGCCTTAAATCTCACCCCACAAATCAAGCATCCCAATAGCCTGCACTCATGGCTATTGTCCCACACTCAGTCACTCCTACCACACATTGTGACCAAGCACTGCCATTTACAGCACTTACTCCCTCACCTACTGTCTCTGTAAGTTTCCCTTGAAACCTCTTAGATTGTAAGTTCTTCGGGGCAGGGATTTCCTTTCCTATTGTCTGATTTTGTTGCACTTATTGTATAATTATAATTCCCTGTACTGTATTCTTTGTGAAGCGCTGAGTACACTTTTGTCGCTATATAAATAAAGACATACAATAATTGTCACAATAGTTGTGCGAGGTATATCCAAGGCACGTCCAATTTCTGTGTTCGTCTCTCCTTTCTCAGAGCACTTTATAATGTTTTGTTTGGTCTCTAAAGTAATAGATTTTCTATTCCTTTTTGGAGCAACATCACTTTGCTTTTTGCTTTTATCAGACATGGTTAAGGGCCTAAAATACACCACTAAACCTTCACACAGACTGTTATAAATGATTTCCCGGACCTGCAGCCTTCTGATTGGGCAATTGTTGCAATTTTGGAAAGTGTCATAAGAGCGTCGGATAAGCCATTCAGGTGTCGGAGAAACGGCCATAGGGATGCTTTGAATAGCGTCGGATAAGCCATTTGTCGTAAAACGAAGCATCTTAAAGCTGCAGTTCAGTCTTTTTTTTTTATTTATTTTTTTACTTCAATAGTTTCATATGGGCAATCTCTAATTACTTAAAGAACTGCATAGCTGCCGGTCAATTCGTTCTCCGTCTATTGATCGGCAAAATTTGGCGACATCTTTAAATATGGGGAATGTAAATCGTTGCTATAGGAACAAGTATGCTTGTTAAAATAGAATACAAGAAAATTGGTCTTTCAAAGTTGTATTTTTTAAAACAGAAAATGCTTACTACAGAACTGATTTATTAAAAAAAAAACACACACATGCAGGATATTGCCTGAACTGCAGCTTTAAAATGAGGACTGCCTTGAGGGTTTGTGTGTTAGCAGTGGCGATCATCCTGGCAGCGTGGATCTTCTGAGTTCGTGCGGTTCCATCTCCTGCAGAGGCTCCAGGCTGATTTCCAGGACAGTTGTTCAAAAGGTAATTTTTAATCAGCTTTGCTGTAAGTAGGTTTTTCATTTTACCCCTACCGGATGATTCAGCTTCATTAGCGTCTCTAGCCCAATGGACATTTGTTTATTGTTATATTTTAGTTAATTGCATTAAATCTGTAATTTATCCTTTTGCCCATCTTTTCAGTGATTTTTTAGATCTTTGTCTTGTTTTATGAGTTATACTATGATCTTTTTCTTTTGTCTCTTTTTTTGTTTTTGTTTTACATGTTTGTGTGTCTTTCTGTGAGGCTTCATTGAAGATTCCACTCAGGATTTCCTGCCACCCACATTGGACTATACTATTGGTTGGATTCGTTTATATATTTCATTGGAGGCGCCGGTTATCTGTATTCTTTGTCTTTATTGGTCTGTGTACACCATATTTTCCTCAGGCAGCCCCTACTTTAAGTTTTAAGTTTATTGTAATCACCTCTGTCACTTATATTGTCACAGTTTTATATTATAGCATTAGCGCTTATTCACTGCTCTCCCCTTTTATCTATACAGTTATACTCAATAATACTATAGATGTATTTTCCAAGTTTAAAGTAATGTGACCATCACAATGACTTTGAAATTTGCTGACGTGTGAAATTTTGGGGGTAAAATAAAGTGCAAATTTCGACTGGTTCTCAAAGTTCTGTGAAAATGTGTCACATCTCTATTCAAAACCTATAGTTAGATCTCCACCCTGGTCAGATGAGAAAGAAACTGTCTAATGTTTGTGAACAATGAGTGATGTTGACATTGGTTGAAGCTTCGTCTACAGCCTTTATGAGAGGCATATAGAACCGTGGATGGTGACCATCTATTCTCCGATGGGCTAATATGGAACATTCTTCAGAGAAATCTACAATGACAAATTGATAAGAATAACTAATGCAATGCAATAAAATTCTGTAATTAAATATCATGTATCATGTATGTAACCGGTCCTCCCTGTCCCAACCTCATTTTGGGCCTCCTCAGGGAACTCTCACTCTGGTTACAGGGACTTTGGTGGTGCATACCTGCAGGTAACAGGAGGGCCTGGGTCTCCCGCGATGTCATGGGGGATAACAGGACAGGCTTCTCTGGGGCTGTGCCCGAATTCTCCTTAATGGTGCAGCGCCTCCATCTTGTGCAGCCACAGGTGTATGGGGTAGAGTATCTGCAAAAGAGTTATCTTCCTCTCCTCCCAATATACTCCAGTCTCAGGCAGGAGGTAAAACAAAAGGGTTCTTTATTGTCCAGACAAGAAGCAGCAATTGCACAGCACACAGCACTTCAGCAGAAGGGTGTTCACCACCAGGATGATCTCTAGACATACTCCTTGGTGGAGCAAGATAGTATCTCCCCTCTCACCTAAGGGAGAGCCTTCAGCGTACCAGAGCCCTGGCAGCTTAATTTGAACCCACCATCCTCTTTCTTAACTGCAGAGGAACCACCTCTCTCATGGCTAGAGAGTAACGCACAACTCTGACACTCAGAACAGACTAAACAGGAAGAGGTAATCCCTTTAGTACAGATCCAGTAGTCCCACCCCTGTGCCTTTGATTGACACAAAGCATGAGCACTACCTTCTCTGACCAACTGAATCACAGTGGTTGGGGCAAACCCATTTTAACTCCTGGCCACCTGCCCTTACCAGGGATTATTGCACAGGAGGAGGAAAGAATAATAGCCCAAACCTGCCAGTGCTATATGTATATGGTTTAATTAAATATCACATTGCTTATGTGCCATATACAGCAAGTAGGAGCTGGTATTATCTGTGCACTTGTATAGCAATGGTAGAAAAGGGGTTAATCTCCCTGAGAAGCAGTATGCACCACATGTCATAATCATGAACTTTATAGCGCCATGTCTCAAGTTTGGATCTTGCAAACATGGCTTGTTCACGTAGACAGTATGTTGCAAACATTATGAAAATAAAAAAAAATTGTGGCACGCACGTAATAAAATGGAGGTATGGCTATCTGAAAAACCCTTAGGTTTTCCAGTCCAGGCTTAAAGTAACATGGATATTAATATGGCAGAAATCCCTTCGACACAACAAAAACACACGGTTAGGAAATGTGTCTCTAGGAACAGAGATGTATTCTCTGAAGTTCCTTAGAGAACAAGTATAATTAAACATAACATTAACACAGAGCCAGGGGAAAATGTCTGTTTGAAACCCTATTGAGTTCCAGAAGCTAGAAGGGATGCTATAAATGTTGAAGTCCAGAACATGTTGGATTAAGAGGTAGTTGAGGAGTCACAGAGCGATTGGAATAGCCAAATTGCGTTGGTTCCAAAACCAGATGATACAATTCATTTTTGTAATGAGTACCGTAAATTGTGACCAGTACTGTAAATCCAAATTTGATGCCCAGTGGGGATGCATTGGTAGAAAGCCGGGGTAAATCTCGGTACCTCACAGAATTAGACTTAACAAAAAGTTATTGGCAGGTTCCCCTTACAGACCAGGCAAAAGAAAAGACAGCCTTCTCTTCCCTAAAGGTCTGTTTCACTATAAAGTCTTACCATTTGGCTCCTGACACTTTCCAATGAATGATCGACGCATTTTAAGGTCTCACAAACATTATGCCGCAGCTCATCTCAGCGATGTTGGGATTCAAAGTACAAACTAGGAAACACACCTCCCTCGTGTTCAGGGGGTATTGAATTCCATCCGAGCTGCAGGTATAACTGCTAACCTTGCCAAACGTTCCATAGGCTTAGAGGAAACCAAATACTTGGGGTACACTATTAGGAGAGGCCTGGTTAAACCTTAAACAATTAAGGAAGCAATGAGAACAAATTGCCATGTCCTATTTCCAAGAAACAAGTTAGAGCTTTTTAGGTCTGACTGTTTATTACAGTAGATTTATCCCCGATTTTTCTAAAATTGCAAATCCCCTGCTAGACCTTACTAAGGCCAAAGACCATTAATGTTGAAGAAGAGACATGTGACAGAACAAGCATTTGCGGCATTGAAAACCACTTTATGTGCTAGACCTGTGCTGGCTATCTCAGATTTTTCTAGGGAATTTATTGTACAGACAGATGCATCTGACAGTGGCCTGGGAGCAGTACTGTCCCAAGACATTCAGGGTGAAGAACATCCTGTTTTGTATTTGCTCAATAACTGGGTACTAGAGACACTGAGGTACTATGTGTAAGGAAGGCGATTTAAGGTAATCGCTGATCATGCTCCACTAACATTGATGAGCCAAAATAGAGCAAAGAATACAAAGGTAACCTGCTGGTTCCTCAGCTTGCAATCTTTTAATTTGTCCATAGAACATAGATCAAGAATAAAACTATGAAATGCAGATGGCCTCACTAGGGTGCACTGTCTAGCGATGTCAAGGGTCACTCTCCCGAGTAGATCTGAGCTGGGGGGAGAATGTGTGACAGTGTACAGGGGGAAAGAATATAGGGAAGATATTTAGGACCCAGAATTCCAACACAGCCTTTTCCCTTTTTGGGTTTATTCTAGAAATTACAGTTCCCAGCAAACAACACATCAGGCTCTCTCACAGCCTTAGAGAAAGGTCGAGCTGCCTGATAGATGTGTGGGAAGGTAATGAAGCCTCTGTTATGAATTCTCTGGTGCCATTGTGTGTATACTAAACTTGTAAGCGGGTAGCTGCCCGGGGCAGTTTGGGTTAGAGATCTGTTTAGCCAGAGCTCTAAGAAGAGCTAAGACTTTTCTTTGTTTTGCTTATATATTTATTTTGAATTCTAGCCTAAAAATGAATACAAGCTTCGAATCCGAAATTTCTGTGATTCCTTACCCTAGAAGACTGGGCTAAGAACCCTCAAACAGGTGGACGTGTCACAATGTATATACAGTATGTTGCAGGTTGACAATTTGTGTCTAAGCTGTGATACAGAATTAACTTACTGTACTGTAAGTCAAGGAGACAGCACACACATTAATCATTAACTTTATACACGTACAGGTATACAGTAGCCAACTTCCATGAAATATATATAGTGTCAAAGTACTTACTATAACTATACTTTAAGTTGCAACACATTAAGGGCCACATTTACTAGGCTATATCCAGTAATCCATTGTTTGATGACTGCCGGAAACTCAATTGTTATATTTCCCCATCCACTAAGACCTGAGACTTACTGTACCTTTTTTTCCCCGCTTTATTTTAATAAATGTTTTTCTTTGTTTGTCCATCGATTTTATACACTCTAAATGCTTTCCCCTTTTTCTCACATTTCTCTTCCTTTTTCGCCTCCCGTTTTTTTCCGCGTGCCGATGATGTCAACCGGAGTAGTCGGGTAAGAGGAGAGCTCCGGAGACCCTCTCGCATAATCTCCAATAAAAGCAATTTTCATCCGGCAAAATTAACTACCAAGTGCCCTCCCCAACCCCTAAACTACCAGGCATGTCGCAAAAGGCGAAAAACCAGCCCGTTCAGAAAGGCGAGAAAACAGCCCTCTCAGGGGTAACCAAGTTTTTTGCTCCCGCGAGGCAGAGCTCCGATGCGGGAGCAAAGAAACAAGATGGCGAATCCCCGCCTGGCGCACATGGCAACAAACCTGGGCTGCCTGACTCCGAGAGACTCGGCGAAAGTCTTCCCCCGGACGAGGGAATTACTAAAGCCTATCTGGAAGAGCTGCATAGCAAACTCTACAGGTCTCTACAAGCTGACCTCAAAGAAGCGGTGTCCGAGATCAAATAGGATATCCAAGGCCTGACGGAGAGGACTACAACTCTGGAGGGCAAGCTCGAGGAGGCCCTTAAACATCAATCAGACGCTGATGAGGAAATAATCCACCTGGCAACGAAATCCACTCCCTGAGAGATGGGTTAGAGGACCAGGAGAACCGGGATCGCTGCCAGAACATAAGAATCCATGGCATCCCTAAAGCGGTTCTGCCTGGCCACCTCAAAGAATACCTGACGGATTTGTTCACTACAATTTGTGGCGATCTGGACCAACGGGACCTCGAGATAGACAGAGCCCACCGAGCGCTGGGTCCGAGGTCAGATGACACCAATCGCCGGCGGGACGTGATAATCCACCTCCACAGCTACTCGGTCAAAGAAAAAATTATCAGAGCCTGTCGGGAGCAAGACACCATCCAATTCCGCGAGGAGACGCTCCAAGTCTATAACGACTTATCAAAAATGACTATAAGCCGCCGGAAAGAACTGCGCCCCCTCACCCTCCTCTTGCGAGAGAAGGGCATTAAATACAAATGGGGTTTTCCCTTCAAACTTATCATCAATAACAAAGGGAAATATTTCACGCTTCGTTATCCCGAGGATATGGAACAACTGGCGATAGCCCTTGGCTTGACCCTCCTGATGCCCCGAGCCTCTGACCCAAACCGGGCCCGGACCCACAACACGGAGGACCATCCGGTGAGAGCCTCGATGAGACTGGCGGGCCAGAGGCAGACGCGGGATAAATGATAAAATTCATAAGACACTTACCTTCGCGGATGGTCACCCGGGGACGCGAGCATTCCTCAATTTTAGTGAGACCGAGACCCGATGGTGCTCCTGCACTGTCCACCGATGATGATGACACTGAGGCTCCTCAGACCGATCTTCGCGCTCTAACGGATTAACACTCTGCTCAACGGGACCAACCGCCGCGGCCTACAAGACGCCAGAGGTTCCTGTCATGGTGAGGGCCCAAGCTTCCTGCATCCTACCAGCTCCACCCTGCTCCCCTCCTTCCCCCTCGGCTGTGGAGAGGCCAGCGTTACAATCTCTGAGGAGCAGGGATGCAGTTACAACAATCCCCGAGGGCCAATGTACTGCGGCCTTGAGTTGAAGCCGAGAAAGACGGTCCCCAGACCATTCCGTCCTTGATCTGTTGCTCACCCATGGACACTCGAAGACGACGCCTATCCTGACGGGTCTGTAGTGTAGAGTTGTGAAAAAGTTCCTCTAGAATAGAATTTGTTAAGTTATTTTAGCCTAATAGATTATACCTGGTTATGTAGACTGTAGATTGTTGATATAGGGAAATAGCAAAACACTGATGACACCCCCCACCCTGCCCCCCCCCCACAGCGATCCATACCCCTCGTCTGGGGTAATCTTAACTCTCCCCCTCCCTACCCAATTGCCCTCCTCACCACCACCCTCTCCCCCCTCCCTACCCGAATCAGACCTCTCACCCCACACTACCCGCTCCCCCCCCTGCCCCCACCACCTAAACCCAGATCTACACCTCAACAATGGCTTGCAACAACTGACAAGTGGAGGTGTACACTCCTCACTGGAGGCTGGAGGCTGAGGTGATAGAAGTATGGTCTCCGATTCCAGAAAGACTTACTTGTATAACGAGACTCTCTAGACCAACAAACTGAATAAGATTTCGAACAATGTAATTGCTGTATGCTAAAAACAATGCACTCTAGACTCTCCTTTTGTTCCCCCCCACCCCACCCCTTCCCCCTCCCCCTTCAATCCCCCTCCCACCCCTCCCTCCATCCCCCCCTCCGCCCCCCCTCTCTCCATCCACCCTCACCCCTCCCCACTCACCCCCTGGACCAAGCCTCAACACTGATGTAATTAAAAAGCTTGGGTGTATGCTCCTCAAAGGAGGCTGAGGAATCATGAGAATGTTTCCTTAACCAAAAAAGGTTTCACTGTGTAACTGTACAAAGAGACTCAATAGCTTAGCTAAGCGAACATGGAACTGATTAATGCTGTGGAAGTATGCTAATAAAGTCATTGCCTCCTGGAATCCCCCTCTTGCTTCGCAACACCCTTCCTCTACATATCTTCTCCCCGCCTCCTCCCCCCCTTCACCCTCATCCCCCCCATCTCCCCCTTCCCCCTCCTAACCCCTTCCCCCCTCCCTCCCCCACCCCCCTTCCCCCCCTCCACCCCCCTCCCCCCCAGGTTTAAAACCCAACAACGATTCAAAGCACTGCAAAGACATGAAGTATGTTTTTCATAGGAACTCGAAGACCCCTGAGAAAGGTCTCTTAACTAAGAAAGGTTCAAAGGCACAATGGGAACCCCTCCACTGAACTGCAAGAAAACAAATTGGTACAATGTATGTAATATATGCAATATATACTTAAAAACACTGTACCCCAGATTCCCCCTTCCCTCCCTTCCCCCCCCTCCTCACCCCCCACCTCACCCCCCTCCTCCCTCCTCCCCCCTCCCCTCCCCCTCCCACCACCCCCCCAACATCTCCCCCCTCCCAGTTTTAAGACCCAAAAACGGTTCAGAGAACTGAACAGAGATGCAGTATATTATGTGTAAGAGGTCGGAGATCCCTGAGAAAGATCTCTTAATTAAGAAAGGGCCAAGGGCACAACAGGAATCCCTCAACTGAACTGTATGAAAACAAATTGGTGCAATATATGTAATGTATGCAATGTAAATGTAAAAATACTGTACCCCAGGTTCCCCCTACCTTCCCACCCTTTCCCCCCCCCCCTTTTCCCTCACTCCCCCCCTCCCAAATTCCTTATGACCCCACCCCTGCTGAAAAGTGACGCACCTATGCGAGAGCCCAATCAAGACTACAGAATACTCTAAACTGGTTCCGAAGAGAACAGAGGGCTAGAACAAGGTGTAGAATAGCAAACACCACCCACCCCATAATTTTGCAGGTACTAACCCAACAGCAATGACTCTAAGTGCTGGGAAAATATAGCAATGACTCTAAGTGCTGGGGGATTACAGCTGATCCCCCCCACAGACCAACCCTTCCCTCCCCACACCCCATCCCCTCTCTTCCCCCCAACCCCCCCTCTCCCTCCCTACCATACCCACCCCCCCTACCTCCCCTCCCCACACGCCCCCTCACACCACCTCCTTCCTAGAACAGCACCTCCCAGCCCCCTAAGATAGGAATACCTTTAGCATAAGCTTAGGCCCGAATCCTCAGACAAGATATCGGAACATGGCCAGAATGCCGAATACCATTTCCCTCCCCTCCCCCCTTCCCCTGCTACCAACAAGCCCTATAACCACGACTGACACGAACGGTGTGAAACGGATGAAAACATGGATACCCACAGGGTCTCCACCTCGTCCGGACCTGCCGGAGGCCGACACCGGTCCACCCCCAAGGGTCTTAAACCCTACTAGCCGGCCTCTAGTTAAGACCGGACTTTAACTCTTTAGACCTCTATAGGGTCAACTTTCTTTCTCTCTCTATCCCCGCTGACACTGTCCCAGCGGGAGCCCCCCCCCCTCCCCCGCTGCCCACCCTGGCTAGCTGCTTCTGGGCTTAGGTTTGAGAAAGAGCACACTGATTCTTTCAACAATACATTTGTACCTGGCATAAGTCTAAACCCGTCTGTCCCTAGTGGGAAGGGAGAGATCCTAAAACTCGATAGGAATTACAGACAGAATGACTCACCAAGGGGCATTAAAGTTGTCTCCCTTAATGTAAAAGGTTTGAATAATAACAGGAAAAGGAGAATTGCTCTACAGGAAATAAAAAAGTCGGGCGGCGACATTGTTTACCTTCAGGAGACGCATTTCACTTCTCAAGACCCGCCCAAAACATTTAAAAACGCATACCCGATGAGTTATTACTCATCATTTAGTAGTAAACATCGGGGAGTCGCTATTTTGATCCGTCAGGGCACTCCATTCAATCTAACAAAAATAAAGACGGACCCAGAGGGTAGATTCATTGTGGTGTATGGCTCACTCTCGGGATCGGCAATCGCCCTAATTAACCTCTATGCCCCAAATGAGAACCAGACAGATTTTCTAAAAAAAGTACTGGAAGAAGTTGACCCAGGCTATCTGTACTCTGTACTAATAGCAGGAGACCTTAACATGGCTCTCAACCCGATTGAAGACAAATCGTCGACCCCAATACGTTTGCACTCAACCCAATCCCAAAGACTGGGGAAAAAATGTAAAGATATTATGGGGGATTTTTCTTTGGTGGACATTTGGAGAGCACAGCACCAGGGACAAAGGGACTTCACCTTTTACTCGGCCCCTCGCCAGACCTATTCCCGTATCGAATACTTCCTTGCAACCAAGAATGTCCTAGAGGCCGCCGCTAACTCGGATATAGGCCCAATCACGTGGTCGGACCATTCTCCCATCACCCTTACCCTATCCATCCCATTTGTCAAATTAGTCTCGTATAGCTGGAAATTAAATGACTCCTTACTAAACCATACCAAGATAGAAAAGGAGATCAAAAAATCCCTTAAGGATTACTTCAGACTAAACTTAGGTTCGGTCTCGTCTCCAGCAACCCTGTGGGAAGCCCATAAGGCGACAATCCGAGGAAATTTTATCTCAATTGCCTCCCACAGGAAGAAAGTCAAAACTAAGTTAATCAAAGAGCTTACAGATAACATTATCAAATTAGAGCAGCAGCACAAATCGAACCCCTCTCGGAAAATCTATAAACAGCTGACAACTGCTAGAAATGACTTGAAGGAGATTCAATTGGAAAACGTAGAAAAGGCTCTCAAATGGACGGGTCAGAGGTACTATGACAAGGGGAATAAGGCCGACAGGCTTCTTGCTAGCAAGTTAAGAGGAGTATAAAGAAGGTCACAAATAACGGCGATTAAAAATAGATCTGGTGAGATACTTTATAACGAGAAAAAAATAGCAGGAGAATTTACTAAATTATATAACTTGAGAGCTCGACCTGCTAACTCAAGCAATACCGAACTATCGGCTATTGCAGACTATTTAGACGCTCCCCTCCCTAACCGAGGAGGAAATGCTATGCTAAATGCTAAAATATCGTTGGAAGAATTAACGACAGCTGTGAAGGCATCAAAAACTTCCAAAACGCCAGGCCCCGATGGCTTCACAGATGTCTACTAAAAGAAATTCCTACCTATACTGTCTATCCACTTATTGAACTTGTTCAACTCATTTTTAGAAGGCAGTCCTATCCCACCATCAATGTCAACAGCTAATCTGGCCATAATTCATAAAGAAGGGAAGGACCCAACTCAATGCGGAAGCTACAGACCAATCTCATTGTTGAACAACGACCTTAAACTGTACAGTAAATATTGGTGAACAGACTTAATCCCATCCTACCTAAATTAATACACACAGACCAGGTCGGGTTTGTCACCAGGCCTCAGACAACACCCGTAAAATAATATAGTCGACCATGTCCATATGGCAGGATCAAAAGCAATGTTATTGAGCTTGGACGCAGAGAAGGCATTCGACAGAATTGACTGGCTATTCCTTGACCAAACACTGATAAAATTCAGCTTCAAAGACTCATTCCTAGAAGGAGTCCGGGCACTCTATCAGAATCCGTCTGCCACGGTCAGACTTCCTGGCGGAAACTCTGAGAGGTTCCACATTAAAAACGGAACACGGCAAGGTTGCCCCCTGTCCCCCCTCTTCTTTGCCCTCACGATTGAACCACTAGCGTCCAAAATACGAACCAACCCGAACATAAAGGGTATTATTATTGGAAAAACAAATTATAAAATTTCCCTATTCACTGACGATATCATTCTAACTTTGATTAAACCCCAAACTTCCCTTCCTAACCTTCAAAAGGAACTTACAGACTCTGAAAAGATATCAGGATATAAAATTAACAGCGACAAATCAGAGGCCCTAAATCTTAGTCTCCCAGACCCCGAAGTAAAACTACTCAAATTACATTTCAGCTATAGATGGTGTCCTTCATACGTTAAATACCTGGGAGTTAATGTGTAAAGACACTATCAAGCCTTATATCGAGACAATTACCCAGTGCTCTGGGAAAAGATCAAAAAAGACCTAGATCTGTGGGAAGGTTAACATATTTCATGGATCGGAAGAATGATATCTATTAGAATGAACATACTCCCAAGATTGTTATACTTCTTCCAAACACTCCTGGTCCATGTTCCTGGCACTGATCTGAAAAACATTAAAAACAGGCTGTTTCACTTTATCTGGCAGGGTAAGAGACCCAGAGTCGCGAGATCGGTCCTGCTGGCATCACGATCCAAGGGGGGCATGGGGGTACCAGATATAAACAAATATTACCTAGTTGCCCAACTAAAGCAGGCAGTAATGTGGAACACAGACCCAGCCCTTTGTTGCTGGGTTAAAATAGAGTCATACTATGCCAGAATGCCTTCTCTGCTAGCCTGCCTCTGGAGCCTGGACAGAGGAGATAGACACTCCCATAACCTTAAACTAAAGGCCACACTACACACGTGGGAAGTCTGGTCTAAATGTAAGACTAGATATGGCCTGTCCTCTCCTAGCTCCCAACTGACGCCCATCCTCAATAACCCAAAATTGAATTGGTGTGATTGCCGATCTCTAAGGCTTGGGAAGCTCCTGAGCTATCAAGATCTGTGGGCCCAATATAACATTAGAGAATTGGACACATTTAAATACCTCCAAATCCGACATTTTATTCAAAAAACGTGCCCTCTCCTGGAATTCCCTTCTCTCACCAAGTTTGAATATCTGTGTAAAACTAAAAACCACCAAAAAGGCCTCATTTCGGAAATATACATCGAGCTAGAGAAATCAACGACCCCCCCACAACACGACTACATGCTCAAATGGGCAGCAGACTTGAACATCACTATAGAAAGAGAGACTTGGGAAGAAATCTGGAAGGCAGCCTCAGAAACTTCCATATGCACCACAACAAAGGAGAACATTTATAAAATCTTGTATTTCTGGTATCTTACCCCAGTATGATTAAACCAGATCTATCCCCTGGCATCAGATCTATGTTGGAGAGGCTGTGGTCATAGAGGGGACATGGCCCACATCTGGTGGACATGTCCAGAAATTGTGAAATACTGGGCCAAGTCCAAATTTTGATAAAAGAGGCCACTGACCTGGAATTACCTATCGAACCACTGACCTTCCTATTGGCCAGGCCAATGCCCGGAATTGACCGTCCAACTAGGAAATTGATCTCCTTTATCCTTTCCGCGGCTAGATGTGAAATTGTGGCCTCCTGGAAGAGAATAACCACACCTGCTATAAGAACGATAAAAAAGAGAATCAGTGAGGTGATGCTCATGGAGAAGCTGACGGCTACCCTTAGGCAAAACCTATTTGCGTTTTACAAGATATGGGAGCCTTGGATTCTTTTTGCTAGATAAAGATAACCTGACCCAATCACGTAAGGACACTGTCCTTCCAGACAGGGAGAACAGAGATATAGAAAACTAAACTTCCAAGACTAACTAGTCCGGGATCCTGACAGCCACCCACCCTTCCCCCTCCCCCCGCCACCCTTCCCCCCTCCCCCCATTCTGCCATCCTTCTATGAAGGCTTCCCTTCGTTACGACAATTTAGGTTGTCAATCTTTTCCCCCAAAAATTGTAAAAGTGTTCGTGGATTAGGCCATGCTGTTTGTATGATGATTACTGCTGTATCAATGCCTAATAAAACCATTTGAAACAAAAAAAAAAGGCTGAATAAAGACAAGCAATTCAACGCGATGAATGTTGAACTATGCAGTTCCAGTTAAAAAGGTAAAAAAATAAATGATGATGTAAACATTTAACTTAATAAAGTTTAATAGCTTGTTATACATACAATTCCAAGTATTCACTGCTCTCAATTTTGTTTTAGATCTGTCAACGTTTACCAAACATCATGGCGGTCAGGGAAAGTGCACCAGTGGGGCAGCAGTAAGTGCAGTTCCCTCCTCAGCAATTAGGCCTTGATCTTACTGAATGTACAAGGATACCCCCATAATAATGTCTATCATAATATTATTTTCAGTGCTGCAAACAGGAGGGGATACTGAATTGCCTCTAGCTCTAATATATGCACAAATCCACATACATTTGGTGAACGTTATGAAAATGTTAGACATAGACAGTAACTATATTTTAGTGAAATGTTTTTAGACCTGTGTGCAGGGTTCCACAGAACATATTCAGGCCGGCGTCCTCTCTGAAAACAGTTGGTAATGATGACAAATTTGTTAATCTTCGTTACATTTTTTTAGTAAGTAAAAAAAATATATAAGCCATGCTACAGCAATATCACAGTACATTTTCAAAAGGTTCCACAATTCCTAATAGATTGAAACCCACTAATGTAAAATAAACATAATAATTAAAAAATTGTTATTATATAATGAGAATTATTTGTGCGGTACCATGCGTATCTTTAAAGAATCTTCTTGATGTTTGCAACATCTTCTTGATATCTTCTTGATATTAGTCTAACATCTCATATCAGCTTGCTTTATACGTTGCTCTGATTTAAGTAAATAGTTGTTTTGGCCAAATAAAACACACCCTCTGAAAATGTATGATGCCCTCCAGTGATTAACAATGATCAGTTTAAGAACAGTAAATTACCTACATTACAGTACTACCCATGTTCAGTTACTAACAACCCCAGTTTCATTACCATAGGCAGATAAAAAAGCCCTGATACATTAGAAGCCACATACTGTAATATGCTCAGGGATTTTGTACATCAAAAAAACTCATCTAAATACGTATTATGTGTAACTGATGTCTTTTTTAAATGGTCTAGAAAAGTGTGTATCTCTTTACACCAGAATGCAACAGTAAAACATCTCATTAATAGATACTGTAAATACCCACTACTGATCAAGTTCTACAGCATCCGTTTTCTATTTACTGTAATTTAAAATTGCCTTTGCCATAGATGACAACATCTCTTCTGTTTCATCTCTCATTAACCTCATTATAAATATTAACCCTGAGCTAACAAAGTGTGTTATTAAAAATACACTTCTCCTATTCCAAAATGGATTGGTTTTGTTCTTCTCTTATTCATTATGAACATTGCTCAGCATATGGCAGCTTTCAAATGTCAACCTTTTTAGTTATCTTGCCTTTAGCTATTAGGGCTGGAACCAGTCTAGCTGTGTCTACATTGACGTGTACAGTATTCAAAAAGATGAATATGCTCAGAGTGAATGATCCAAATGTATTGCTTCAACCACGTAACTGGCAACTGCTGCATTTTTTCTAACTCCTTTTTTAAATATTTTACATTAATGTAGCAACGATCTGGACACTATATAAATGCTTCTTGGCACAAAAATGATTGCCTGGGCTACATATCAAAGGCTTTCAGAGCCCAATTCACTGTTTAAATATCCCGTTATAATTAAGTTGTCTAATACTATTATTCAAGGTGGTGTGAACTTGTACTGCATGCTTAATTATCAACAGTATTATTTGCAGTGTTCAGGAAAAATAGTCAGCTGAATGCACTTTTACTGTAGGTGACCTACTGAATGTATGAAGCTGTTGACATTAGAACCTTGACACCGTTAAAAATATGATCTACTGTAGTGCAAATTGACAGCGTCAATTCTTTCACAATAAAAAAAAGATGCCTATCATGTTTTTTTAAATATAATGTTGATCTGTTAGATCTATGAAGTAGTGTAAAATGCTACCTCCTAAATAAGGTACAGGTATATCGTAGGTGGAGGAAGAGGTAGTTGTGTTTACTATGAAGCTAGCAGCAACTGGACACCCTTTTCTTGGTGACCAGTGATAAGTGTTATGGTAGAAGCCAGATAAAGAAGTTTAAGGATATTGGCCCATATTTCAATGACACCTTCCAGCAATAGGGTGTCTTATGAAATAGCACCGATTAGTACATATGGCCCATTCTGATTATGGGCTCTATGCAGTAAGCGGCGAAAAAGTGCTTTGGCAAGTGTTGGCGATAGCCATGATTTTGGCGATTTTCCCTCGCAGTGTTCAGTAAGGGCCGAATCCATGCCGATCCCTGCCGAATCACTGCGAAAGAAAAACGCTGATGAGCCGGCAATAAATAAACCTGGCTCCCGATAACCTGCCGATATGCCGTTTCTGCCGATATGTGTTTGCAGCAGATAGAGACCAGCCGCTCTCTCTGCGCAAACATCGGCAAAATAAAAACATATCAAAACTACTTTTACTGATAGTGTACATGTGCAGGGAGTCTCCGGAGCTGAACCGCATTGGTTTCAGGTCCGGGGACCCCCTGCTTCCCGAGACACAGGCCCCTTTATGAGTAAAACACATATATAAATAAACACTCATTCCTTACCTTTGCGGCTATGTGCTATGGTAACGAAGCAGCATGAATGTATTTTTAATAATAGAGTACTGTGAGCAGGGGTCCCCTGAGCTGAACCACGTTGCTTTGTGGACCAGGGACCCCCTGCTTCCCGAGTTACAGGCCCCGGTATGTGTCATCGGGTGGCAGTGTCGCCGCCATCTTTATAGCGTCCCATTCGCGCCGTGTCCGCTATAAATATGGCGGCGACACTGTAACCAATGCCCCAAACCGGGGCCTGTAACTCGGGAAGTAGGGGGTCTCTGTGCCAAAAATCAATGCTGTTCAGCTCAGGAGCCCCCCTGCTTCCGCACAATATTATTAAAATACATAAATGCTGCTTCATTACCATAGCGGATAGCAGCTATGGCAATGAAGGGGTTAAGGCAGAATAGCATGTTTATTGGGGACATTTTCCCCCAATAAACATTGCAATAAACAACATACACCCCCTGTGTATTTAAAATACATAAACAACAATAAATACATTAAATACATATAGCACTCACCCATTTCCGGCTGCCATGATGAAGGCCATCCTCATCTTCATCCTGGCCATGCCCCATCCGCTGCTGCAAAACAGACACAAGAATAAAAACATTCAATGTAATGTCCCCTAACCCCTTAATCACCATAGCGGTTATTAACCGCTACAGTCATTAAGGGGTTAACACACCCTCACCCACCACTCGGGAGGCCTACATATGCTCCCAAACTAACCCCCCACCCCATAAGGCCTAACCACCCTCACCCACTACCCACAAGGGAGGCCTACCCACATACCCTTGGGACCAATACCCCTCCCCCCACCCCCAGTACCCACAATAAAAACAATACACTGCCCCACAATACACATCATTCTATTTATTAAATACATTACCCACCCCCTGTGCCCCCCCATAAACACATGATGTATCCTTTTACATACAGGGTTCATACCCCAGTCCCACACGAGTCCCCGGCGGGCTGGCGGGTCACCTGACAGACCTACAGGGTACCAGCAACTTGTTTCACACAGGTTCTGGAGGCCTGTTGGTGGGTCCCGCCAAGCGCCATGGCCCCCAGGTGGTCTCCTTGGGTATACCGTGGGCCACAATTTGGTCCCCACGGTAGGCCCGCGGATGTCTGGGAGCCCCGGGTCAGACCCACAGGTGTCAGCGGGGCCTCGGGTGGTTCTCACGGGGGTCTGGGGAACTCACGAGTGCTCACTACGGGTCTGCGGTGCCCCCACGGATGTGGAACCACCGCTTCATCCCCGCACCTGTCTAGATCGATATATACATACAGGGTAAGAAATTATGTTGTTTTAAAAACTTGATTTGCTGTGTTTTAAATTATTTTGGCTATGCTGCTATGCATAAATGTGTGTGTCATGTATTTTAAAATTAGATAGATGTAATTTTTGCTATTGTATGGTGTACTTTAGGTCAGGGTGAGGCTTGCTTTTGTATATTGTATTCTTGTTGGTACTTATATTTTCTCAAAGCCTAACTTGTTCTGTTCAACGCTTGAATTAGTTAATTGTTTAATTGTTAGGGATGGAATGTAAATTGTTTACGGATTTAATTAATGAATGCTAATTGATTTATGGTTACTGGTTTTATTTAAATAGTGTACATGTTTGGATGTATTGGTATTTTGTTTGGAATATGTTATTGTTAGCATTCATTTGCAGAATGTATATGGTGCATACACTGGCGGCACACTTTATTAAAGTGCGGCCAGTTCCGCAAGCCGGGAGATTTCCCGGCTTGCTAGTGGCATCCCCTCGGCGTGCCGCGCGTCACCGATGCGCGGTCACGCGTCATCGGGTGCCTGCGCCCCCTGCACGCGCGTCCAGGGCTCCCAGAGTGAGCCCTGGTGTCCCGCGATGTGGGGGACGGCGGCAGGGGGTTCCGGGGGACCCGGCGGACCCGGCAGCGGGAGGAAGAAAGCCCCGATCAGAGGGCGCTCCTCCGCTGCTTCGGCGCACGCCCGGCACCCTCCGGCGCGCGCCAGGTAACTGCTGCGGCCGAGAACGGGCAAATGCTCAAATAAACTCGGCCACAGCAGTAGATTGTATGCATCATGTATACAATGTAAATGCAATGTTTTCAGTGGCATTAGAGGCTTGTAATTTGCATTTGAGGATTTTGATTGGAAGATCAGATTGGATTATGAAAGGAAATGGATTTTATTGTAGTGTGTCTGTATGGAGAAGTGGCATTTGTAGTACAGCATGTTTTTGAGAACCCTTCTACATTTATTTGTATATTGGTTCATCATGTATGTGTGTATCTCTCTCTCTCTCTCTCTCTCTCTCTCTCTCTCTCTCTCTCTCTCTCTCTATATATATATATATATATATATATATATATAGTTGCATGATGAAGCCACAGTACAAATGAATGGGTGAAGGGTGGGTATCGGACTAGTGTGGCTTAACCCCTTAATTACCTTTGCAGTTATTACCCGATAAGGTGTTTAAGGGGTTAATTAATATCTGAATGTAATTGCAATCTATTGTCTATGTATTGCCTATGTATTTTGTGGGCAACGAAAGACAAGGATGTTGCTAGCGATGGGGGCTTCTTCTTGATGAGGTCAGTAGTACTTTATTTATTTTAAAATGATAGTCAATGTGTTTAATAATGGCATATAATCTATTATCCGTATCTGGATAATATTTATTTTGCACATTATTGTACTGTAGGTGTTGGGGGGAGGGGTGTATTTATTGAATGTATAGGCCAGGTTTATTTTTTTTACATTCAGGGTTTGTTCCTTGGTTCTGCGTGAGACCTCTGGAGACCACCTGCGGTCTCCTCGGGTATCTCACGGGTATCAGGCAGGTGGTTCCATGGGTGACACCTGCGGGGATGAAGTGGTGGCCTCATATCTGTGGGGGCACCGCGGACCCGTATTCTGCGGGGATGAAGCGGTGGTCCCACATCCGTGGGGGCAACGCGGACCCATAGGTGCGGGGATGAAGCGGTGGTTCCACATCCATGGTGGCACCGCGGACCCATAGTGAGCACTCGTGAGTTCCACAGACCCCCGTGATAACCACCCGAGGCCCCACAGACACTTGTGGGTCTGACCCGGGGCTCCCAGACATCCGCGGGCCTACCGTGGGGACACAATTGTGTCCCACGGAGACCCAAGGAGACCACCTGGGGGCCATGGCGCTTGGTGGAACCCACCAACAGGCCTCCAGAACCTCTGTGAAACAAGTTTCTGGTACCCTGTAGGCACAGGGGATGGGTAATGTATTTAATAAATAGAATGATGTGTATTGTGGGGGAGTGTATTGTTTTTATTGTGGGTACAGGGGGTGGGGGGAGGGGGTATTGGCCCCAAGGGTATGTGGGTAGGCCTCCCTTGTGAGTAGTGGGTAAGGGTGGTTAGGCCTCACAGGGTGGGGGGTTAGTGTGGGAGGGTATGTAGGCCTCCCGAGTGGTGGGTGAGGGTGGGTTAACCCCTTAATGACTGTAGCGGTTAATAACCGCTATGGTGATTAAGGGATTAGGGGACATTACATTGGATGCTTTCATTTTTGTGTCTGTTTTGCAGCAGCGGAGGAGGCATGAACAGGATGAAGATGAGGATGGCGTTCATCATGGCAGCCGGACATGGGTGAGTGCTATATGTATTTAATGTATTGATTGGTGTTTATGTATTTAAAATGGGCACATTCACTATTATCCATTTGTGGATAATAGTACTTGTGGCCATTACTATACTGTATGTGTTAAGGGGGGGGGCTATTTCTTTATAAGTATGTATGTGTTTTGACATTAATTTGGAGGGGGCACATAATTGGTACTGCAGGCCTGCGGGTAACACCCGAGGGCCCCCGCCGGCCTATAGTATCATTGATGTGCATATATGTGTATGTTAGGGGTTATAGGGGTTGTTGGGGTAATATATATATATATATATATATATATATATATTTATTTATTTATTTATATTCATTTATTTATTTATTTAGATATATTTATTTATTTATTTAGTGTGGGGCTGCTGTGTGTGTATTTTTTTTTTTGTGGTTAGCGGGGGTGGGTGAAGGGGGTATTAGCCCCAACGGTGGTTGTTTAGGGCTTGCGGGTGGGTAGCGGGAGGCCTTAACCCCTTCATGACCATAGCGGTATTAACTGCAACGGTCGTGAAGGGGTTAAGTGCACCCGCAACCCCCCCGCAAGTCCTAAACAAACAACAAGGGCCAAATACCCCCTTCACCCACCCCCGCTACCCACAATAAAGCTGGCACGGTGGGTAAACCCCTTCATTGCCTTAGCGGTTAGCAGCTAAGGTAATGAAGTGGGCTTTACATGCATTTTTCCTGCCTCGAATGCATGCTGGGGGGCTCCGGTGCGGGTATCAGCTCCGGAGACCCCCGGCATCAATCCCAGACTGGAAAAAGGGCTGATTTTTTCTAAGTGTCGACCTTGCCGATGCTTCTCCTCCACCAACTTGCCAACTTTAGTTGGCGGGCTGGATTGGCGTTAAATTCTCAATTCTGCAGTGCCAATCAGCAGCAAAAAGCTGATCGGGGCTACTAGAATACAGCCGATTTCAAAAAGTTCCGATAAGTGCCGAAAAGTGGCTTATCGCCACCCGGCTGCCGATAAGTTTTTATCGGCAACCAAAATTGCCGATTTTTCCCACTTATCGGCGCTTACTGAATCGGGAAGGCAATTTTGCCGAAAAAATGGCAAAAAACGGCTTATCGGCGCTTACTGCATGAGGCCCTATGTTCCATAGGCTTCTGTGAAAACGTAAGCTTCCTATGCACCGTCACACATTTGCTCATTCTGATTTTATAGATGTTCAAGTGCGTTGCTGTTTTTGGATTTTCAAGAGTTCTTGGATGTTTTTCTTATTCTTTCCAAATTAATACAGGCATACCCCAATTTAAGGACACTCACTTTAAGTACACTCGCGAGTAAGGACATATTTTTAATAGCGCCATACCCCTGTGTCCGTAGGCTCGCTTCGCGAGTATGGACACTTATTCTGCCCTACAGACCGCCATAGTAGTGACGTGCTGGTTCCCCTCGCCCAATAGGCAAACGGCAGCTCGCGCAAGCGCCTGTCAGCACGTCCTGAACAGCAATACCGGCTCCCTACCTTTACCGAAGCA
The DNA here is from genome assembly GCF_040206685.1 of Ascaphus truei. Taxonomy (NCBI): domain Eukaryota; kingdom Metazoa; phylum Chordata; class Amphibia; order Anura; family Ascaphidae; genus Ascaphus; species Ascaphus truei. The sequence goes on from NC_134484.1 coordinate 38,382,162, forward strand.
TTGATAAGTGGATAAAAGGTAGTGCTTCACTTTAAGAACATTTTTGCTTTACATACATGCTCTGGACCCATTGCGTACGTTAATGCGGGGTATGCCTGTACTTGTATATTGAAATACCGACACACTATGAGGCACCTATAGGTAGTATCTTCCTTTATTACTGTATTGAAATCCTTTTTTTAATGTTTTTTCTTACCGCTGCATAATTTTTTGTGAGATCATTTTCCAATTCCATTCTGCATAAAGACATTTATATATTATAAAAAATATATTATATTATATATTATAAAAAAGTGTGTAGCTCAGGGAAGAGTGTGACGTTGTCGGGGAAGGAATTTCACAGTTTTTTCTTAATATACTGTATATTCTATTATTTTCTGTAAGTAGCTTAGCTGGAAACATCAAAAACCTGGAGCATGATTTATAAAAATGCATACATTTTTAAGCTGCTTCCTTTTCTTAGATGATCTGAGTTTAGTAAATTCAAAGTGGATACAGTAATTTAAGATGCTAACTCATTTTTTGCTCTCTAGTTAACAAATAATCTGTGCAAAATATTACAGTAATAGCGTATTGATATAAACCCTGCTCTTGCACAAATATCAACTGAGATATGGTTTAATGTAAGACAATAAATATAATTAATTATTGATGCCCTATAACACGGGGTGCGCAAACTGGGGGGGGGTGGCGGTTCCAGAGGCTCCGCGCTCTTCCCCAAGACATTTAAATTACATGCTGGGGGATCGTGAGAGATCCTCTGCAACTCAACTTACCTTGATTCTGCTGGCTTCATGACTAGTCTCCATGGCAACGTGCCGTCAAATGACGCTGCATTGTCATGTCATTTGACGCCACACCAAGGTAAGAAGGGGGCGCAAGCACAGGGGGAGGCAAGGCAGGGAACACAGCAATAAAAGTTTGCGCTCACCTGCGATATTGATTGTTATTTGTTCAACATGCAATCAGAGTTTTGTAAATCTGTGAACCTTTGTTTTAACTTAATTAAACTTGATTCAACCAAGGACTTCCGGTGGCGTCACAGCCGATGGTTTGCTAGTGAGAGAGCTCCCGACGCCCTCGCTATTAAAACTAACAGAAGAAGCTTTTCCCCCACCCCAAACTCCCCGAATTTGGACCCCACATCGAGATTAAACGCTGCAGAGATGACAGGGAAGGCGCAAAAGAAGAACCAGTACCCCGTCACCAAGTTCTTCCCCCCGGCACAGCGCCCGGCTGATATCAGCCCCGATGGGCAAGATGGCGCCGAGGAAGAACCAGAGCACGAGGCGCGCAGCGGCCGGCAGAGCCCAATCGACACAGATCCCCCCGTCTTAAATAAAGAATTTTTCGACTCCCTTATCATTAAAATGAGGAGAGGGGTCCAAGAGGACACTGAAAAAGCCCTTCAAACAATACGCGCCGAAGTGGGAGCGCTGACGGAGCGGACAGAGGACCTAGAGGTGAAAATGGAGGGAATTACAAACGAGCAAGCAGAGACCCACGAAGAAGTATTAAGATGCGGGGATGCGATCCGCGACATGCAAAGCAAGCTCGAGGATCTAGAAAATAGGGAAAAGAGGCAGAACATCCGCCTCAAAAATATCCCTGAAGACATCACGCACGAGGAACTTCAACCTTACCTCCGCAGACTCTTCCTCCAGCTTGTCCCCGACCTATCAGACCATGATTTACACACCGACCGAGCCCACAGAGCCATGGGCCCAAAGTCAACAGACCCCAACCATCACAGAGATGTGGTGCATAGAATGCACGCTTACTCCGCAAAGGAACGCATCATGATGGCTGCCAGAGATCTACGCTCCGTGACAATGGACGGTGTACAAATCCAGCTCTTCAATGACCTCTCCCAACTAACGATAAGCAAGAGAAATGCGATGCGTCCACTTACTTCCCACCTCAGAGACCAAGGGGTTAAATACCGCTGGGGGTTCCCCTTTAAGCTGGTAGTGCTCCGCAATGGCCGCCACCACACAGTGTCCGCCCCTGAAGACGCAAAGGACTTCCTAAAAGCATTAGGGGTCCCCCTCCCTCCACAGATGAACAACCGTCCCCGCACGGATGCGACGTCGGAGACGGCCCCCCAAGAAACCCCCCGAGCATCGGAGAGACTGGCTAGTCAGCGACTCCGGTGAATCCAGATGTCCCCGCTGCCTGCTGGAACTCAGCAAACTACAGGACGCCCTCACAGACGTCCCTCGCAGACCCAGAGGCCCTAAAGACCGAAGCAAATAACTACCTTCAAAACCCACAACGAACGAGAGTCCCCAGGGGCCCTACAGACCCCAACACAACTGCCCACAAACCTTTGCCCCCCCCTCCTATACCCTGCCCCACCCTCCTGTACCCTGCCCCCCCCCCCTTCCTCTCCCCCTTCCCTCCGTTCCCTCCATCCTTCTCCCCCCTCTCCCCCCTCCCCACCGCTATTCCCCCCCTCCATACCCTCTCCCTCCTCCCTCACCCCCTACCCCCCCCTAAACACAAATATCCAGTCCACTTACCTTCCCACTTCCCCCTGATGCCAAGAGAATCGAAGCTGCACCCGCGGAGTTCCAGACATCAGCGTAGAGCAACAGCACCCGTGCCACTCCCCAAGCTCCACAGAAGCCGTCCTCTCGTGATCTCTTCAAACGAGACTAACACCCGGGCCCCAAACCGAGGAGGCCCGACTCCGGGATCGGAGAACCAGGGACTCTCCCAACAGACACCTCACACCAGGGACTCATGCCGGACCCCCCCTCCCTCTCTCCCTACACCGGTCCCTCTCCCCCCCCCCGCCATCCCTCCTCAACCCCCCCTATTCTAAACCCCCCCTCAACCCCCCCCCCAAACCAGAGTACCCAGCCTACTTACCCCCACGTTTCCCCCCGATGCCAAGGGAACTACAGCTGCACCCGCGGAGACCCAGCCACCGGAGAAGAACAGCATCCGCGCTGCCCCACAAGCCTTCTCTCAGCGTTCCCGATGGTCAAGAACCCCCCCAGACCCTCAACTCGGGGAGGACCAACTCCGAGACCGGAGACCCAGGAACTCTCCGAATAGACACAGCTATACAAGGACTGCTGCCGGGGGCCCCCTCCCCTCCCCCCCCACAACAATCAGGTTGTATGAACGAACACTGACACCCCCCCACTCCCTAATCAAAATGTGATGTACCCCATTATCCTCCAAGGAAAGCCCCATTGGCAATATGCAAACCACATGTGTATAAGTAAGGTATAAATATACAGTTTAAGTATGGTCCAGGGTTGAAAAGGAGCTCTCCTCAGGACTATCCCCCAAACACTAAAGAATGTTATAAATAACGTGCCCCCCTCCCCCCCCTCCTTTCCCCCCCTCCTCCCCCCCCCCCTCCTTTCCCCCCCCTTTCCAATCAGACCAAGGACCTTGTTCGATGACTCCCCATAAAAACCCTCCCCCCCCTCTCACCCCAAGGTGTCCCCCCCTAACTCCCCCCCCAGGGTAGATCTGCTATGTATAACCAACATGTTCCACCCTATATCAATGTATGCACCAATATCGAATGTATAGAAGACAACCACAATGTTTAGGCGATACCTCGGCCTAGGAAAAGAACTCCTCCCGAGAGCAATGTTTTAACCACCTATTGAGAAAACAAATATTGGGTGCCTCCCCCCCCTCCTCCCCTCCCTCCCCCCTCCCCCCCCCTCTTCCCCCCTCCCCCCCCTCCCCCCCATCCCCCCTCCACCCCCTCCCCCCCCCTCCCCACCTCCCCCCTCCCCCCCTCTCCCCCCACCTCCCCCTCCCCCCCCACCTCCCCCCCCTCCCCACCTCCCCCCTCTCCCCTCCCTTCCCCCCCTCCCCCCCTCCCCCCCTCCCTCCCGCCCCCCCCAACGATTGTAAGGGATGTATAGGGGGGGAAAAAATAGAAGAAGACGAAGGAGAGTAAGCCCCCCAAAGGCCCTAGATGAACCCTCTCACTTACGGTCCCCCCCCCTCCCCCTATGCCCGCAACTTAGTGGGGGCGCCGGGCTTTGCTTGCTGGCTGCGATCTGTGAGTGACGCCCCGAAAAGTCTCCCAGGGGTCTTGTTGTACCCCATCCCCTTGACACCAGAATGTCAAGAGGAATCTTTTTCGGGCTCCAGGATAGCCCACCTTCTTTCTTGTCCTTTTGTGTCCTCCCTCCCTTCCACCCCCCTGTTGCTCCACCCTCCTCCCCCCCCCCCACGACCCTTCCCCAGTGCCTACCTCTGGAACAACAGAAACTCCCCCCTGCATATACACATTAAGGCCCAAGCTAACCCTGACATGGGAATAACTCAGGGACAGGGGTTCATCCCCGAGACCCCCCCCCCACTAATGGCGTCAATTAAGATTATTTCCCTAAATATTAAGGGCCTTAATTAAAACCGCAAGCGCAAATTAGCCCTCCAAGAATTTAAAAAGACTAAAGGAGACATAATTTGTATCCAAGAAACCCATTTTAACAACACAGACCCGCCCAACACATTTAAACACACATATCCCCAAGTGTTTTTTGCATCCTCCCCCAACAAAAAAGAGGGGTGGCTATACTGATTAAAAACAATACCCCATTTGCCCCAACACAAGTAACTAAAGATCCCGAGGGACGGTATATACTCCTCAAAGGTACAATATCAGGTTCCCCTATAGCCATCCTCAACATTTACGCTCCAAACGCAAACCAACCCCAATTCCTCCAGAATCTTCTCAGTACCTTGACCAACTGACGCTCTCCTCCCTCCTCCTCGTCGGTGACGCAAATATGGTTCTAAACCCAGACCAAGATAGATCGGGCCAGACTGCGGCCCCATACTCAGCCCAACTACAGAAAAAAGTGGGAGAATTCCAGGATACTCTTAGAGAGTATTCATTGACAGACATCTGGCGGACCCAGCACGTGGGCCAGAGAGACTACTCTTTCTATTCAGCCCCCCATCAGTCTTACTCGCGGATCGATTATTTTCTAGGCACCAACAATGTACTTCAGGCATCCTCCCACTCCGACATAGGCCCAATAACCTGGTCCGGCCATGCCCCTATCATACTCACCCTCTCTCTGCCTTTCGTCAAAACATCAGTATATAACTGGAAACTCAACGACTCGCTTCTCAACGACCCACAAGTGATTAAGACGATTAAGCAAAAACTACACACCTTTTTCCAACTAAACAAAGGCTCAGTCCCTGCAGCAGCAATGCTCTGGGAAGCGCACAAAGCCACTATAAGAGGAGAACTCATATCACTAGCCTCCTATAAGAAAAAAATAAAACAAAAAGCCCAGAAAGAACTTACTGAAAAAATTATAACGCTAGAGCAATTACATAAACAATCCCTATCGAAAAAGGTGTTTAGAACCCTTGAGAAAGCAAGATCCGATCTAAAAATACTCCAACTTGACGAGGTAGAGAGAGCCCTGAAATGGACCAAACAGCGGTTCTATGATAGGGGTAACAAAGCGGACAAACTTCTGGCCTCAAAATTAAGAGGTATTAGGACAAAGGCCCAGATTACAAAGATCAGAACCAAAAACGGTCAAATCTCGTACAACAAGAAAGACATCGCGCGCGAGTTTGCAGAGTTCTACACGGACCTCTACAACCTCCACTCCACTAGCCAATCAAACGATAATGATAAGAGCACCTCCGACTACTTAACCCAATGCAACCTCCCGTCCCTCACACAACAAGAACTTGAGTTCCTAAACCAGAGAATAACCCAAGAAGAGCTAGATAATGCAATATCCTCACTCAAAATAGCCAAGACACCCGTACCGGATGGATTCTCCAACGGTTACTATAAAAAATTAGCAAAATCCCTGTCCCCCTACCTCCTAGAAATGTTTAACTCCTTTCTACAGGGAGAACAGATCCCAGGCACAATGTCAGCAGCCAATTTGGCCATCATACTGTACATAAAGAGGGCAGAGACCCACTTCAATGCGGCAGCTACCGCCCAATATCCCTGCTAAACACTGACCTCAAGCTTTTCAGTAAAATTCTAGCAAACAGACTGAACCCTATTCTCCCAAGGCTAATTCATATAGACCAGGTGGGATTTGTGTCAGGAAGACAGGCCTCTGACAACACCCGCAAAATTATTGATATTATAGACCACGTGCACCTCAAACAATCTCAGGCCTTGATACTCAGCCTTGACGCGGAAAAGGCCTTTGACCGGATCAAATGGTCCTTCCTTGACCAGACGATGCGCCAATTCGGCTTCTCCGGCCCATTCCTTGAGGGAGTCCGAGCCGTCTACACTAACCCCACGGCCTTATTAAAACTACCGGGTGGCCGATCCAACCCAATAAAAATCCAAAACGGTACCAGACAAGGCTGCCCCCTTTCTCCTTTACTCTTCGCCCTGTCCATAGAGCCCCTAGCCGCCAGAATCAGAATTGAACCAACCGTAAAAGGAATTTTAGTCGGTGACAGGGAGTATAAAATCTCCCTGTTCGCCGATGATATTATCCTTACCCTATCAGATCCCCTCACTTCCCTCCCCAACCTAGAAAAACTGCTAGACCAATTTGGCCGCCTCTCAGACTACAAAGTCAACACAGACAAGTCAGAGGCCCTCAATATCTCCCTACCGAATCCCATATGGACAACCCTGCAAAAGAAATTTAAGTATAAATGGAATAGCTCCCATATCAAGTATTTAGGGATTAAAATAGCGAGCTCATATGGCTCACTATATCAAACCAACTACCCTCCCCTTTTCCGTCAGATCGTAAGAGATCTCGAGACCTGGCAGACCCACCAAATATCCTGGTTCGGTAGAATAATATCCACCAAAATGAATATCCTTCCCCGCTTGCTTTATTATTTTCAGACCCTCCCTGTCCCCGTCCCACTAGCAGATCTGAGGAATATCCAGACCCATATTCTGCGTTTCATCTGGCAACAACGAAGAGCCAGGGTCCCACGGTCAGTACTTTTAGCGTCGAGGACGAGAGGGGGTCTGGGGGCGCCGGATGTAGTCCGATACTACCAGTCAGCTCAGCTGAGGCAGGCGGTGGTTTGGAATAACCCCCCGACCTCCAACTGCTGGCTGGAGATAGAGACGCACCACGCATCCCCGACCCCCCTCTCAGCCCTACTATGGACCCACGCCCACAAAGGCAAGAAGCCCATGAGACTCAGCCTTGGAGCAATGAGATGCACGTGGTCGACATGGTTGAAAACCAAAGGGAAATATGGCCTAGCTTCAACCCCCTCTCAATTGACCCCCTTATTCGGGAATCCGGATTTCCCGCCCGGTTGTTCCCGACCCCAATTCAGCCAATTTCAAGGCCTAAACATCAGAGTGGTTGCGGACTTACTGGAAGGCGACGAGGTCATGCCCCTCCGGGAACTACGAATTAAACTAACGTCCCCTGATCTTCCCATATTCCAATATTTACAGATTAGACATTTCCTGAGAACCCAATCCCCTAGCCTAAAATTCCCACCGCGTTCCAGATTTGAGACCCTCTGCCTCAGAGGCGAATACCAAAGAGGCCTCATCTCCGAGATATATAGAATACTAGAGGCGGCCCAGCCCTCCCCTAGTCATTTATATATGCAAAGGTGGAGCGAGGACCTGAACACCAATATAGACCTTGAGGACTGGGAGGATATCTGGGAGGCAGCTACCAAAACTTCAATTTGCTCCGTCACAAAAGAAAATATTTACAAAATATTATTTCACTGGTACCTGACCCCGAGTAGACTGAGCCAAATCTACCCAGGCACCCCCGACGAATGCTGGAGGGGATGTGGTCAAAGGGGGGACATGTCCCACATTTGGTGGACATGCCCGGAGACCCAAAAATTCTGAACCCGGATCCAGGGCCTTCTGACCGAGACCCTGGATGTTGAGATACCCCTGGACCTCCTGACCTACGTGCTGGGAAAACCAGTCGACGACCTTCCCCCCCCTATAGCCAGACTCACGGCAGCGATCCTAACGGCCGCCAGATGCTGCGTAGCGGCGGCTTGGAAGAAAATCAAAGCTCCCTCTAGAAGAACGGTAGTCACTAGGATAGATGGAATTATGGGTATGGAAAGACTAACGGCAATGCTGAGACAAAAAATGCAGCATTTCTACTCAACCTGGGAACCCTGGCCAGGATCAGGCGACCTGACTAGCACATAAATTCTACCGCAGGACTAACCCCCCGACCTCCGAACCCCAAAGCTCCCCACCACCGCCCTCCCTCCCCCCCCTCCCCCCCTCTTTGTCCAAGTCGTTCCCAACTATCCACCCCTCCTTCGTCATCCCCTCTCTTTTTCACCACTGAAAATGGGAAAATGGATTATTGTGTGTCATCAACTCCTCCCATGCTATGTACATGTACCGCACCGTATTCCTGTGCTGGCTCGTTTTCCAATATCTGTAACATGTACCAATAAGCTGTCTGACACCAATAAAGGAAAAAATATTAAAAAAAAAAAAAAAAACTTGATTCAACCAAAGGATCCTTTATTTTGCACTCAGTGGGAACATAGATTTGGCTGGAAAAGAACATCACATCCGTTCTCCCCAAAGCCTCTGTCACATGGTCTACTTGAGCCAATCAGAGTTGGGATGGAGTTCCCACGCTCTGAGTGGCAACCGTACCATGTGAGGCCGGCCATCTTTCAGTTCATGACATCATCTTAAAGGCAATTGAAGCACAGCCAATTCTGATTGGCTGTGCTTTCATTGCCTTTAAATGACGCCATCAATTTTTTTGTCGGCCAAAACACATGGTTTTCATGGCCCAATCAGGGTCGTGAGAACCATATGACGAAAATGTGACGTCATAGGCCTTTAAAAGCCTATGTCGTCTCATTTTCAGGCTTGATGCCGAGGAGGAAAGACCTCCTATGAAGAAAGAAGACCAGGGCGTGGCGTATGAAGATAAGAAGACCCCGGAAGAAGAGAGAAGACCCCAGAAGAAGACAGAAGAAGACAGAGAAGACCCCACGATGGATTACAAATAGAAAAAAGAAGATACAGACACTTGTGGATGGTAATGGTTTTTTTATTTTATGGTTACCTGGTTCCTGTTGTTGGATTAGCTGCTCCAGTGGTTCCGGTTCCCCTTGATTGCTGTGACTGGCTCATCTAATGGTAAGTAAAAAATGAAAATGTATTTTAATTTTATTTTACAGGTTTTTTGGACTTTTTTCCCTGACGTCCATTTTTTTTTTATGTCCATTTATTTGTCCTGAATGTATGTATGTCACTATGGGTATACATACGTACGAGACAAATCAGTCGTTGTATTGTATGTTCATTTTTAATGTGATTAAATTGTTTTTAATGCTCTTTTATTGCACCTGTATTTATGTCTGTAAACTATAGATGGATATTCATACAGGTATAATAAAAACGTGTTGGCTTGCCTTGTTTATATGTTTTTTTTAATGGTAATTTGCTGCTTTGTGTAAAAATGTGTTGCTAATGTACATTTAATTTTTGCAAATGTTTAGTTAAAGGCTGGTTTCTATAGACTCTTTTATTGGCTTATTTTTGGCATATAGATTTTGTTTGATGGTTACTTTGTCATAGATTAATTTACACAATGGTTTGATTGTAGGATTTGAAGTGTGTAATTGAATTGGATTGTCATTGATTGGTGATTGGATTAATTGATGGTAAATTAATTGTGTTGATGCTTTATTTTTCTTTGCTGATTGTATCTGTATCTTGTTTGGATTAGTGTCTTTGATTTGGAGCATTGTTTGACATAGTATATATCATGCAAAGATTATTTGTATCATGTACACATTGTCAAATTGAGTGTTTGTATTTTGATTCATTATGTGGATAATAGTCATTTTGCACATTAATGTAGTGTATGTGTTAGGGGGCGGGGGGGGATGTGTGTGGTATATTGCTATGTTTATTGGGGGCAATTGTCCCCAATAAACATGCTATTATGCCTTAACCCCTTCATTGCCTTATCGGATAGCCGCTAAGGTAATGAAGCTGCTTTAATGTATTTTTATTAATATTGTGTGGTAGAAGGGGACCCCCTGCTCCCACACACTATTATTAAAATGTACATTAATGCAGCTTCATTACCATAGTGGATAGCCGCTATGGTAATTAATTATTATTTATTGTTATCTGTTTTTTAATACTAGTGTAGATGTGTAGGGGGTCTCCTGAGCTAAACTCCATTGGTTTCAGGTCCGAGGACCCCCTACTTCAGGAGTTACAGGCCCCGTTATGGGGTGCCGGTATCCCCTGCACTTTAAAGCTCCCGTGTCACGTGACCGGGACATTGAAATTCTGCAGGGGATACCAGTACCCCATAACGGGGTCTGTATCTCCTGAAGTAGGGGGTCCTCGGACCTGAAACCAATGCGGTTCAGCTCAGTAGGCCCCTGCTCATGTATTCTACTATTAAAAATCATATTTGGCCAGCACGATCGCCTGTAAGAGCCGTGCATTGAGACGCAGCGTCTCCATGCAGTTGTTACAGGCTGCTTTGTTTATAATAGTTATCGTGCTATATAACTTTTAGCACGATAACAGGGGGGAAAAGGTGATCGGGCGCTATGGCTCTTTTGGCCAAGGCCGGCCGTAAACGCCCGAGCAGCCTTAGTGAATAGCGCTAATGGCTTCAGCCTTTTGCGGCGGAGCGATATAACGCATTTTAGCGCTAGTTAACGTAGCTTAGTGAATCGGCCCCAATGTGCTTATGGGGAAAGTCCCTTATGCTGGTTAAAAAAGAAAGTCCTGTAACTTTAACTTTTTAACTACAACTTTATTCAATTGAATGGCCTTTGAAGGCACACTGTTAACCTTGGATTAAAATTTTCCAGCCTAAATCTGTGTTCCCAGTGTGTGCAAATAAAGGTTCCTTTTGGCTGAATCTCATCAACCCCTTTTGTACGCATAAGTATCTCTTGTTACTGTTTTAATGTACTACTTTGACATAATAGAAACGCTTACTTTATTTTAGATTCCACTGTCATATTCCCTCGGAAGAGTAAATAGAGGCTGAGGAAATAAATGATAGTATAGGGGAAAATGACTGAAACCAGTCAGCACCATGTTTTGTAAGGGAAAGGTTTTCTGTCAAAGATAATTACACCAATTCACATTATCTCTACAGCGGTAGCGAACATAACTGTTCACGCTGCTGGGGGAAGCCACACGAATCCTGGTATTACCCGGCAGTGGGAAATCTCTCCATGGGGTGTCCAATTCAGAACGGTGCCAACACAGGCAGCCACAACATTTTGCTTTACCCACGTACTACTATGGACTAACGCCTGACTATTACTTGGAATGCCAGCTTCCATATTCTGGCTGCAATAACACTATTGCTGAGGGCGTTTCTTTCTATTAAGTCCCATATTTATTGAGTAGTGCCATAAGACACCTGTATCTCCAGGTGTAGTCATAGCACAATATAAGGGAAAATACTAACACGCCATTTCAGGTCATCAAAACAACTTCCGGAATCTATGGAATGGAAAAGAATGGATGAAGTTTGTTCTTTCTGAACAGTAAACGTTTAGAAAGCCAATTAGATCCTCTAGAGCAGGGTTTCCCAAAAATTTTTTTCCGTGACCCGGTTATTTTTTAACTTCTTTTTCGTGACCCACTAAAATTTTTATCGCCTATAGGGCCTGCACAGACACACACATACACCGCCACTAATATACACACACACACACACACAGCCACTGATACACATAGACACACACACAGCCGCTGATACACACACACACAGCCACTGATACACACACACACACACAGCCACTGACACACACCAAGCCACTGACACACACACAGCCACACAGACACTGCTACACACACACACTGATACACACACACACTGATACACACACAGAGACACTGCTACACACACAGAGACACTGCTACACACACAGAGACACTGCTACACACACACTCACACAGACAAACACTGATACACACACACACAGACACTGATACACACACACTTACACTTATACTGATACACACAGACACTGATTCACACACAGACACACACACACACACTGATACAGATACACACAGATATACACACACACAGACACTGATACACACACACACACACACACTCGCTCTCCCCTATACGCACACAGACACAAACAGTGAATTACAGGCAACGACGGATGTGACTGACTGAAGGGGGGGCCAGGGACAGTTGGGTGGGTGGGAGGGAGGGGGCCAGGGACACTTTTGGGGCCAGGGACACTTGGGTGGGTGGGAGGGAGGGGGCCAGGGATACTGAGGGCCAGGGCACTTTTAGGGAGGTGGCCAAGGACACTTTTGGGGGCCAGGGACACTTGAGAGGGTGGGAGGGAGGGGGCCAGGGACACTTGGGTGGGTGGGAGGGGGCCAGGGACACTTGGGTGGGAGGCAGTGACTGGGTGGGGTGACTTACCTTGCCACCGGACGCTTTCCCCTGCTGCCCCCGATATCCCCTGCTGCCCGGGACGGGAGGTGGGCTTGGGGGCACGGGAGGTGGGCTCGGGAGGGGGTGCCACGGGAGGTGAGCTAGGGAAGCTGGCCGCGGGGGGAAGCGGGCCGCAGTAGGAGCTTGTACTTCCACCCTCCTCCATGTAACGTGCGGGCCGCAGAGGAGCTGGTACTTCCTCCTCCGTCCCACGTTGGGAGCGGGGGGGAGGAAGGGAGCGGGCCCTGCTTGCCCTGCGCAAGCACGCGGGACCACGGGGGGAATCGCCGCCATTTTTTTTTAACTTGACACCGCGCGGCCAGCCTTGCTGCGACCCGGCAATTTTGGTGCCGTGGCCCGGTGCCGTGTCGCGACCCACCATTTGGGAAACGCTGCTCTAGAGGGCCTGAGTATACTGTGAGGACATCATCAATAGGATAACTTTCTTTGGTATAGTAACCTTTGAAAATATAGAAAAACTAAAATAGGTGTCAAAAATTATCCTTGCTCAGCAAACATGAGAACAATTAAAGACATACATTCCCATATGCTGGAACATCAGTAAAGATTTTAGCCTGAGACAGTTTTCTTTGATATATCATTTGTCCCATTTCTTAACAATTACATAATTTGCAGAAAACCAAAATCACAAGATGATACAACACAGTTTGGCTGCAAATAATACCCAAATCCCACTTTTCTTTAATTATATATCCTTCCTTTGCAAGGATGCTCTTTTCATGTTATGCTTGACAAGAGCTTTTAAATGTATGTGTTATTGTTCAGTTTCCTAGTGCGAGAACAATAATCTCTCTAAAACAAAACAAGATCAACAGGTGCCACAATAACCTTTTCACCAGACATGCAATATTCTCTTTCTTTATGGTCTTACTGTATCTTAACCAGTTTTAACTTTCAATAAAACCACATATACATCAATTGTACACGTGCAGATATACTGTATTCTACTTATTTTTGCTTTTTAGTTTGGACAAGCCCTGTAGACACAACAATTCTAATGCATTATATCCTTATCTTCAAACTTTTCCGTGAATGTTTTATTTTGCTCATTAACCTTATTTTATACTGTAGCTTTGTCCTCAGCTGAATGATCACAACAATCTGATACTTTATATCTGTAATCCTCTTTTTCTCTTAGGTTCTATTAGTGTTATCTCTTTAGTCATTAGCCTGATTTTGCAGCTTTACAGTGAACTAACTGTGTGTGACAGGTTGAGGACTGCTTTAGGCGTCATGTGCGTATTGCACATATTTGAAGTTAATGTTACTGTTTTCAAGTTAAATTTAGGATGGAGTCATTTATGTTAAAACACCTGAGCTACTATACTGAATTCAAACTTAGATGAACACATTCACAATAAGCTCTCTATTGCCCAATTTCGCATTGTTAGAAAAAAGTCCCACAGAGCCTAATTATCAACAACACTTTTTTTAACAGTAGTTTTGACTTCCAACAGAAAGGTTAACATTTTTGCACTTGTGTAAAATGTAACACATTAATATATTTAGCATTCGGTTTATAGGCAACTTAGAATAACCCTGTCTGAGACTCTGGCCCTTATTCTGAAAGCTGCAGTAGCGCCAATCCGGATATCTTGCTTGGCTGCTCAGATACGATTTCCTCTGGGGCCCAGGGGTAGATGAAAGCTAACAGTTAAATATCAAAAAAACTGTAAATAGGACAAGTAAGGATTGTGCAGCATTCTCATATATACCTCCCACTATGTAAATAATGGCCACATTCTAACTGACATTACACGCTGAGTGGCTGTTTCGGAGCTATGAGCTGCATTGGAATACCACATTAAGACTCCCTCAATTTCTCCATGTCGGGGACACTTATAAGCCCCATTCATTTATAGAGAAGCTTTTTCACAGCATAGTGAATATGGAACCCCAAAGCTAGCTGTTCTCCGATTTTAATAATTGCACAGATAGCTATAAGTAAGTATTACAATCTAAATAACTATTAGAAGAAGCATACTTTCAGCTGAGCATAAATGACTAGTAAATGTTTTCTTTACACAATTACTGTAGTACTGTAGCTCCAGTTGTAGTCATAGCTTAGTCTAAGGGGAGAAAAATCACTTAATTTGTGATCAGTAAAGTAATATCAATAAATGGTGGCGTCAAAAGAGTGGATGAAGTTTGGTTCTTCTAAAGCGTAACCTTTAGAATACCAATTATATGCTATTTAATGTGGTCTGTAACTGTTACATACGCCTATAACTTATTTTATCTTTAACTGTTCATGCAATGTCTTCATATTTTATGTATAGCCGTGTTCACCTAATGTAATGCAATGCCTTTATATAGAATGTATAACCCTGTTTACCTAATGTAACTATGTATTTGTCATCAACTCTGTGCCCAGGACATACTTGAAAACAAGAGGTAGCTCTCAATGTATTACTTCCTGGTAAAACATTTTATAAATAAATTAAGAGCCTCAACATACAGTGCGGACATCATCAATATGATGCTTTACCAGAACAGCTATCTGAACAAGCTCCTCATCCCTACCACACACATCACTTCTAATCTGGGATCCGGCTCAAAAAGACTGTTCAAGTTCCCAATGGTTCAACAGGGAATCGCTGCTCCTTCTACTACCATGCACCTCTTGACTGGAACAACCTACCAGAGATTCTCAAGACCACCTGCAGTTTTAAGTTCTTTCAAGACTTCAGCTGTCTCACATTTTAATCTTGTATTTAACTGTTAATGTGCATGTCTGTCTTCATTCCTCTATTGATTTTGTTCATAAGGTTCCCATCATTTTTACTTGCCAGCCGAGGTAGACATAATAATAATAATAATAATAATAATAATAATAATAATAATAATAATAATAATAATAACTTTATATGGCACTTTTCTCCCAATGGGGCTCAAAGCACTTCACAGTTATAAAAAGGGAAAAAGAAGAAAACATTTAAGGTTATGAAAGAGACCAAACACAAGGACAGATACAATACAGGATGGGGCGGTACTGTAGCTATTGAATGCCAGATAGGTTGTGGTTAATTAATTAAATGCCTGGGTAAATACTGTAGGTATGTTTTAATAGATTTCCAGAGGGGGGCCTCTCAAAATGTTCTAAAGAGTCGGAGCAACATGGCTAAATGATTGGGCCCCAAATGAAGTCAAGGAGATTCTGGGAACTGTTAGGAGACATTCATCTGCAAATTGAAGCCAAACTCGCCGAGTGTGAGCTTCAAAAATCAAAATAGCGCCATTTCGAGAAAATAACACTATTTTTGTAGCCTCAAGAATCTCATCGGGGCTCTGAAATAGCAAGTTTATCAAAGATTTCATTTCGCCACCCCAAAGGCAGGACTTAGAAAAAAAAATGCATTTTCCTGCATCGGATTGAAGCCGGGAGTCTCCGGAGATGATGTGCATTTGCCTC
The DNA here is from genome assembly GCF_040206685.1 of Ascaphus truei. NCBI lineage: Eukaryota > Metazoa > Chordata > Amphibia > Anura > Ascaphidae > Ascaphus > Ascaphus truei. Next base: position 38,398,011 of record NC_134484.1, read on the forward strand.
TAAGGCAATGAAGGGATTAACTACCAGTGCCTGTTTTTTTGTGGGTAGCAGGGGTGGGTGAAGGTGGTATTTGGCCCACGGGGCGTGATTATGCCTTGCAGCGGGGTTTGCGGGAGAAGTTGACCCCTTCATTACCTTAGCGGTTACTACAGATTGCTTGCTTTTTTTAATTGGGTTTTTTTTAATCTGGGGTTTTTCTATTGTATTTTTTTGGCTGATTTTTGTTATTGTGTTTTTTTTGCTGATTGTTTTTTTTTTAATTTGTGTTGTATTTTTGATGCTGGTATTTTTTTAGGTTGTCTATTGCCTGCCAGTGTGGCTAATCATGCCCATATTATATTCTGGATGGACTAACCAGTCTTCCAGAACCACTACAATTACCATACAATTTTGGGGTTAGTGTTGGTATAGGTTTATAGTGACAGTGTTCAATAATACTTATATTCTTATATAGCCTAATCACATTTAATTTTACCAAGTTAACCAATTTATGCTGAGCTACAGCATATTGTGTTTTTCTTCTAACGAGTCCATTTTAAATGCTGGGCAGAATTTGGACAGTTTCATGCAAGGTGTTCATAGAATTTTAATTAATTGCAATATTTAATTGAAGTGATTGCACAAACTGAAGAATGGATAACCAATGAAAAAGATGTACTAGATTTCTAGGGCACGTAGTTGTTAAGCTTTCCATCTTACCATCCTACTGTAGTAATGCAGAATTGGCATTTACAATACAGCCCCTTTCAGAGATGCATGCATGGCTCATCAAAAAACTAACAGGACCAGCTGCTCCTGTTATGATCAGTAACTCCTTCACTGCAGCTCAGTCATCCAATACAATGCAGAGAATTCCCTTGAAGGTCCCTGTGGTGATGAAGGAGTTGTATCTGTGTTATCATTGCTTCCAAAGCTCTCATAAACACAGACATCCTCCTATTTTGCACTTGTGAACTGGTTCCAGACACAGATGTTTTTGTTTATGGCTTTCCTGAGATAGCAAATTGTTGTTCGCTGTTGGAGGTTCCAGCTGATTACCGTTTCACAGTGGCCTCATTCAAGTCTTAAGACTTTCATGTTAAAGCACAGGTGCAAAACAATAAATAGAAAGCGAACGGCACATGAAGATAAGAAATAAAAAATAATCACTGATGGGAATGAAATTGGGAATCAGGACAGTGGTCCTCTCTGTTTTATTGTAGAAAATGTGTATAAGTATAGAGCTATGACACATTCTTTTCCCCATTCTCTTTCCTTCATGCAGCTGTATACTCATTTGGAATTTTATTGTCTACAGTAACTGTTTCCACTTCAATGGAACATCTTGATGAATCCACCTGCACAGACTAATGAATCCACCTGCACAGACTAATATAATCTTCTTGAAACAGAGGACCGTAGAATGAATGTGGGCACTGGAAGATTTTGAATGATGCTACTTTTTGCTGGAAAACAACACACAACTACATTAAGCCTCTTCACATTGACAGAGGGTGGACTTTGAGAAAGGAGGACAGCATAAGTTAATTTACTGTACAACAGTCCTAATGGAGCCTTTTCCAATCTTAAAGCTGAAAATCAATGGGTCCAGACACGATACATCCAAGGATATTAAGATACATTGTGGGGCATGTTGGCAAAACTGTTAGCAGAGCTTTTTTCGCCTATAAGTCCACGTATAGCAGGAACTGCTGCACTCACCTTATCAATGTCCTGGTCCTTTTAACGGAAATATCTTCAATGGTGCTAGTTAGCAGAAAGGCAGTGAGCAGCTGCCTAAAATAACAAATAAATCCACAGCTCTCCTCCACATGCAGTACAAACTTGTATCCAACACAAGTAAAACAAATAGTAGTTGCTTTTAATTGCAGAGATATATAAAGAACACACAATGTTTCAGGGTAACCCCTTCGTGTTTCAGGGTAAACCCCTTCATCAGGTTTACCGCAATAGTGAAAAGAAGAAACAGAAGTGCTAAAACCTATTACATTTTGCACCAAAAACAGGCTGCAGCCAATTAGCCATTACAGTAGTTTATCTAATTTTGATGAATCAAAATCTGCCCCCAGTGATCACTATGATGAACTACACTTTAACAGAATAGCATGTTCTTTTATACATCTATCTAGTCAGAAATGACACTGGGATAAAGATCGGGAATATCTCTCTCCTCTATACAGTATATAAATACTACAGTATAAGCACATAGTTGACAAATTCATGTTATTCAATAAGATTGCCACCACTTATCAACCTCCCTGTGTCTAACGATAATGGGTTTATTACTTGTTTTGTGTTTATATTATGTGTACAGGATAAAGTAAGGTCACTTAATTTTTTTTATGGCATGCAGTTGGACTAAATAAAATTATTATTTAATTAAATAACAGATTATTTTTTTTTATATAAATACAGCTCAACCCTGATATAACACGATCCGTTACAACGCGATGCAAGCGTGGCTCCCAATTTTCGTATTTATGAAAACTTTACAACACGATTATTGGTATCTTAATACCAATTTGCGTAGAGATCAAGACGACTACGCAAAAGGCATAGAAAGAACTTGGAACAAAAATTCCAAAAAAGGCCTAAAAGCGCAGTCTGTCTCTGATCCTCCCGAAACAAGTCCAACACCAACTAACAATAAGGACACTTCATATAGAGGGAAATTTGCAGATAATTACCCTAAACATCATGCAGGATTTATGCCCCAAATTTTGATAAAAAAATCAGAAGTAAAAACTCAAAACACGGGAGGAAAAGCAAAAGAGAAAACAAAACATATAGAAATTAGTGACATCATAGGTACATCAAATAAAGGAAAGCCCAATAGAAATAATGAGGCAATACCTAAAGAAATCCCAAAAGAATCACTTCCTTTTTTGGAACAAAAGGGGTGTATGAGTTCATGGGAAACCAGGCACCCATTTCACCCCTTAGAAACCCCAACCACCTCCTCAAAACCAAAAAACAAAAGACGCATGTCAGAGGGAGACGAGGGGGCAGAATGCACAAAAACAAGAAAACTAAGATAGTCTCTAAAAATATTTTTAATATAAGTAAAAAAACTCTTACTGAGTGCCAAAAAAGAGTGATAAGTAAGGGTTTGACTTTTGCCCCAACTACTGTACGGGACCAAGCAAATTTGGTCTCTATATAGATGCTCACAAATTTATTAGGTCATTGACCCTTAAACGTTTTTTTCTAAATAAAGATGCTGTAACTAAAAATTGGATAGATGTTAATACTAATGATATTGACAAACAATCGATGCCAGAGTCAATTAATAGGGAATGTGTTCATTCTAAATTCAAGCCCAAATCCAGCTTTTTCCCAAAATTTGCGAAGGGTAATCACCTGGAAGTTTTCTTTCAGTTAATTACAAAGGACTTAGAAACCTTATGTAGTAATAAAACACGGTGTCATACCAATTTAATAAAAGAAGAAAAATTAGCACTGGATGAACTCTCAGAGGATACAAACATTGTGATTAAGCCAGCAGACAAGGGGGGAGGGGTGGTGATCATGGATCATGACTATTATATGTCTGAAGCTAAAAACATTCTGGGTGATACAAAAACTTACCTTAAATTATCATCCAACCCCTCCACCTTGTATAAAAAAGAATTACAGACTCTCCTGGAGGATGGAAGAAGATGGGGAGTATTGGAAGAACACGAATTTCAATTCCTAAATGTGGAGGATCCAATATTCCCCGTCTTCTATTTCTTACCAAAGATACATAAAGATCTCACACATCCCCCAGGACGCCCAATAATTTCTGGGATTGGGTCATTAACGGCCAATCTATCCGAGTTCGTAGACAGTTACCTACAGGGAATTGTTAAAAAACAAAAATCCTATCTGAAAGACACAAGTGACGTCATCCTTATGTTGAGAGAGATCCAGTGGCAGGACACCTACATCTTAGTCACCACAGATGTCACGGCTCTATACACATCAATAAGACATAGTGATGGTTGCAGAGCCGTTAGACACTTTTTAGAAAAAGAAGACAAATTCCCTGAAATACAAATTGACTTTCTTGTGGAGTGTATAAAGTTCATTTTGAGTAAAAATTTCTTTTGGTTCAGTGATGTCTATTATCTGCAACTCTGTGGGACCGCCATGGGGACCAAATTCGCGCCCAGTTATGCTAATCTTTTGATGGCCATGTGGGAGGACCAATATATATGGTCTTGGCCTGGACTGGACGCGAATTTGGTCACATGGCGGAGATATATAGACGACATTATATTCGTCTGGAAAGGCACCCTGGGAGATCTAAATATGTTTTTGGAATATCTGGATATGAATGAACTAAATTTGAAGTTCACATCCACTATTAGCAGCTCTACTGTCAACTTCCTAGATCTCACTATATATTCAGAAGGCGGGTTAATTAAAACCAAAAATTATTTTAAAAATGTAGATGCCAACAACTACATACTACTATCTAGTTGCCACCTTAATAAGTGGATAACTAATATCCCGTATGGACAGTACCGTAGGTTAAAACGTAACTGTACTGATAACCACATATTTGAAGAACAATCAGAAGTACTTTCTAGGAAGTTCGCAGAGAGACATTACAAAGAAGAAGTTGTTAGACAAGCATTGGCTAAAGCTAATGATACTACCAGGGAATCTATGCTTATCCCAACCCCTAAGAAACATATTGAGAACGATACTCTACAAGTACCCTTTATTACGCAGTATAATAAAGATGCTGGCAAAATTAACACTATTTTGAATGCACATTGGTCAGTTTTAAAAAACGACCCTATTCTGGGGGAGTATCTACCCGATAGAGTAAAGATGGTTTACAAAAGAGCAAGAAACATCAAAAGCTATCTATCCCCAAGCGCTCTAAAAAACACTGCAAAGAGATGCTCAACGTGGTTAGATCCCCCTAAAGGCTTTTATGAGTGTAAAATGTGCACTGCATGTCAGCATAGTTCTAAGGTGGTTCAAAGTTTTAAATCAAATATAACAGGTAAAATGTATAATATAAAACAACACCTAAACTGTCGATCAACCTTTGTAATTTACCTGGCAGAATGCGAATGTGGTCTACAATATATTGGGAAGACCACTCGCCCGCTTAGAACACGCATATTAGAGCATCTCAGTAATATAAAAAGGAAACTCGCAACTCACAGTGTTTCCAATCATTTTTTAATAGCCCATAATTCTAACCCCGCCAGTTTTACATTTAAGGCCATAGAACAGGTGATGCCTCACTGGAGAGGGGGTAATAGAGACTTATCTTTGATAAAAAGAGAATCCTTTTGGATGTATGAATTGAAAACCATTGCCCCATTAGGATTGAATCTTGATTTTGACATTAAACCTTTTTTGTAATCCTGTCATGTAATCCATTCTAATTTTGCTTTTATATCTCCCTATTAGAATGCCTCTTGTACCTCAGCAATCTTGATGAACAATTAGTCAGTCAAATGTATTAGTATATTTCTTGTTGTGTTTATTAAATATTTTTTATTATATATATATTTTTATTATATATATATATATTTTTTAATATTGTTGCATGTATTAATAAATTTCTGCATTTTTGGAGTCACACATATGTCTTGATGTGTGACTATGAATTTAATTATACGTATTATCTCTTAATTGATATACCTATGTTATAGCCAGCACCCGATTATCTAATTAGTATAAACCAATGGGTCTATAGCACAGCGTATATAAGTCTACCAGAACCAGTCAGCAAATCACTCCTGAAGAAACCGAATGCGGAGAAACGCGTAGAGTGACGCTGACCAGACCAGACCAGAGAGATTCCTAAGCGAGTGGAGCCCCTGCAGGCTGATGACGTCAGTTCCGGTTTCCGGATCCGGTGAGACGCACCGGTGACACGCACGCCGATACACAGGGGAGGCAGAAAGCACACGCTTCGTTTGCCGAGATCCAGATCACAGGATCTAAATGCTTTTTTAAATCTACTACCATGTGAGTGTATCCCTTACCACTTACCTGCTTTTATAAATTGTCCTTCCAGTCTGCACTATGTCCGTTTCTTTTTATATATAAGGTCTCCAGAAGCTCTTGGTGGTAATCATCCTTGGTGGGCTGAGATTTAAAGATACCTTTTTGTGAACAGCACTCACTATATGTTTGTGAGTATTTTGCACACAGACCTTTATCAATATATTAACTCACGAATTATCACGTGTACTGCACCATCAGACTTTTTTTCTGTTTTCCATGGCTTGCGCTTCCCGATGACTTACACCACTCGTTAACAACTTGGCCACAGCTTTCTGCACCAGCTGCAGGCGGTGCAGCTCTTTTTCCCGGAAGACCCAGGTTAAGTGCATTGCAATAGACCAGGCATGAAGACACAGAGGCATGTAAAAGGTAACCGATATTATATTCCCTGAGTTTAAAGGGTATTCACAAAGCTAACGATATGCAAAAATAGTATATCTCAAAGCAGTATCGTAGCGATATCTTAATATATAAAATCAAAGGTTGGTACTAGCTGCGGTGAATCTGATTGGTCCTCAGCCTGTTGCCAATCAGATTGGTGGGTGTGACGTCACCCAACTGCCACTCTCTTCCCCTCGGCTCGCGCCACACACACACCACACACACACACACACCACACCACACAACACACACATACACACACCCCACACAACCCAAACACACCCCACACACCCGGCACTCATCTCTCCCCTCACTCCGCTCATCTCTCCCCTCACTCCGCCCTCACTCCGCTCATCTCTCCGCTCACCTCTCCCTCCGCTCCGCTGATCTCCATCCCCGGCGGGGGAACAGGCAGCGGCCAGGCAGGCTGCAGCTGCCTCGCGTCATCTCTCCCCTCCTTCCGCTCATCTCTCCCCTCCCTCCGCTCACCTCTCCCCTCCCTCCACTCACCTCTCCCCTCCCTCCGCTCACCTCTCCCCTCACCTCTCCCTCCGCTGATCTCCATCCCCGGCGGGGGAACAGGCAGCGGCCAGGCAGGCTGCAGCTGCCTCGTGTCATCTCTCCCCTCCTTCCGCTCATCTCTCCCCTCCTTCCGCTCATCTCTCCCCTCCCTCCGCTCACCTCTCCCCTCCCTCCGCTCCGCTGATCTCCATCCCCGGCAGGGGAACAGGCAGCGGGCAGGCAGGCTGCAGCTGCCTCGCGGCGCCTAAGATGGCGGCGGCAGGAAAAAACCCCTTCCTCCCTCGCGGCGCCTAAGATGGCGGCGGACGGAAGTAGAGGTAGGTGTCGCGTGTGTGTCGCTCTAGGTGACGTGTGTGTGTGTGTGTGTGACACTGTGTGTGACACTGTGTGTGACACTGTGTGTGACACTGTGTGTGTGTGTGTGTCGCCCCCACCCCTGCCTTTCACCCCCCCCACCCCTGCCTTTCACCCCCCCCACCCCTGCCTTTCACCCCCCCCTGCCTTTCACCCCCCCCCCTGCCTTTCACCCCCCTGCCTTTCACCCCCCCCTGCCTTTCACCCCCCCTGCCTTTCACCCCCCCCCCCTGCCTTTCACCCCCCCTGCCTTTCACCCCCCCCTGCCTTTCACCCCCCCCCCCGCCTTTCACGCCCCCCCCGCCTTTCACGCCCCCCCCCCACCTTTCACTCCCCCCCCCACCTTTCACGCCCCCCCCCGCCTTTCACGGCCCCCCCTGCCTTTCACGCCCCCCCCTGCCTTTCACGCCCCCCCCCTTTCACGCCCCCCCCCCTTTCACGCCCCCCCCTGCCTTTCACGCCCCCCCTGCCTTTCACGCCCCACCCTGCCTTTCACGCCCCACCCTGCCTTTCACGCCCCCCCCCCTGCCTTTCACGCCCCCCCTGCCTTTCATGCCCCCCCCCTGCCTTTCACGCCCCACCCCCCCTGTCTTTCACGCCCCCCCCTGCCTTTCACGCCCCCCCCTGCCTTTCACGCCCCCCTGCCTCCTGCCTTTCACGCCCCCCCCCTCCTGCCTTTCACACCCCCCCCTCCTGCCTTTCACACCCCCCCTCCCTGCCTCCGGGCAACGCCGGGTATATCAGCTAGTATGCTATATATGCAGGTATATTAATAGCCCTGTGACGCGATAACCAATACAATGCACATGCGCATTGGGAAAAATGTAACGTGCATTCCAATTAACGTGCATGCGTTTCAGCCGTGTAACGCATGGTCGTCATCTAAATATATAATACATAGAGAGAGGAGTAAGTAATATTAGACTGACCCATGAGGTTGTGTGGGTTCAACTTCTGATCCTATCGAGTCTGACACCATATCCCTTTTCTAAGTGTAACGCTTGCGCGAGCCCACAAACAAGACCTGACCCCGGGACTGAGGTGGGAAGGACTGTGCCACACACACACAGTAGCGGAGGCGAGCCCAGAAGGTGGTTTGTAGCGTTGCTGGGTCTGGGTATGTAGAAAGGGTTAATCCAATACTTGCCGGGGTCCGTGGGTTGGAGACATACACGTAGTTGGAGTCCGTAAGCCTGTGGTCTGGGGTTGGAGAGGTACTCGTCATCGTTATCCGTAAGCCAGGGGTCAGGAGCCAGAGAGTATCCAAAAGTAAAGCCAGGTCGGTACACGAGAGGTTAACTGCAGAGAACAAGACAAGACTGGGCTGGACAAGACAGGCACATGCAAAGGCTACATAAGGTTATGTTCAGCAAGGTATGACAGGAAGAGGAAGCTTCTTATAGGAGACAGGAACCAGTAGGAGAGGAGGCGGAGCCTCTGCAGATGCAAAGGATAGGCTGCAGGAGACAAGGGCTCACAGCAATCTTGACTCGCAGCTGGGGCTCGTTGCGCGATGTCACGCGTGCACGCCGCGCGCAGCGGAGGTGCGGCGTGACTGAGAGGGCGGAGCTAAGGTCTGTGACCTGGTAGAAGAGGCGCGGGTGCGCACGCGCTCTGTAATGAGAGCGGGGGTGCGCGCACCAGCGGGGGGCAGATCGGAGGCAGCAGCCGCTGCGGTACTATTACGTAAAGAGGAGGAACCGCGCCGCAAGGGACGCAATCCCCGAATCCTCACAGTACCCCCCCCTTGAGGATCGAACTCCGGACGATCCATAAATGGCTTGTCTGGGTACCTGGCATGGAAGCGTCTGAGCAAGCCGGGAGCGTGAATCTGGTCACCGGAGACCCAAGAACGTTCTTCAGGGCCGAAACCCTTCCAGTGTACAAGGAACTGCACCTTCCCTCTGGAGATTCTTGAATCAATGACAGAGCGGATCTCGAATTCCTCTTGACCATGCACCAACACAGGAGGAGGAGGGGGAACAACATCAAGATACCTGGAACTCTGTTTGACAGATTTCAGAAGAGAGACATGGAACACCGATGGTATCTTCATAGAGGGAGGTAAGTCCAGGCGGTACGCCACAGGATTAACCTGTTCCAGGATCTTGAATGGTCCCAAGAATCTGGAAGCCAATTTTAAGGTAGGTGTCTTTAATCTGATGTTCTTTGATGAGAGCCATACCTTGTCTCCTGTCTTAAACCTGGGCGCCTCTAGACGAAATCGATCCGCCTGGGTCTTTTGTCTCCGAACGGATTCCTGGAGAGTTCTCAAAATCTTATTCCATGATTCTTGAAGAGCATTGATTCTGGCATCAGCAGCAGGGACTCCAGAGGTATTAGAAGAAATGGGCAGAGAGTTAGGGTGGTAGCCGTAATTGATGAAGAAGGGCGACTCTTGGGTGGATTCGTTTCTAAGGGAGTTATGTGCGAACTCAGCCCACGGTAAGAGCTCAGCCCAATTATCCTGTGTATCTGAAACAAAACATCTTAGATATTGTTCTAATGATTGATTTACCCTTTCAGTCTGTCCATTGGTTTGCGGGTTATACCCGGAAGAAAAAAGAAGCGAGATATTGAGTCTTTGAGAAAACGCTCGCCAAAACTTGGATACAAATTGAGATCCACGGTCGGATACAATTGAAACAGGAACCCCATGTATACGAAAGATTTCCTTGACGTAGATATCAGCTAGAGTTGCAGAGTTAGGGAGGCCCTTGAGGGGTATGAAATGGGCCTGCTTGGAGAACCTATCCACAATGACCAAGATGGTATTCATGCCATTGGAAATGGGCAGCTCCACAATAAAATCCATTGATAAATGGGACCAGGGGCGTTCAGGAATGGGGAGCGGGCGTAGCAGACCAGAAGGCTTTTTTCGAACGGACTTATTCCGAGCACAGATGGAACAAGATGAAACAAATTCCTTAATGTCGTTCAACATCTCTGGCCACCAGAAAGTACGTCTGATTAAGTCGGTGGTGCTTCTGATCCCAGGGTGACCGGCCGACCTGGAAGCATGACCCCACACAAGAATCTTTTGACGGAATTTGGTTGCCGCATATAGGCAGCCCTCAGGTACCTCCAGACCCTCTGGAATCTGGGTTTGAGAGTCCAGAATTTTGTCCAAAATATCGAAGGAATTAGCTGCAATGATCAATCTTGAAGGAAGAATAGTCTCTGGAAGGTCGTCGGATCGGTCTCCGGGATGAATTGACGGGACAAAGCATCAGCCTTCAAATTCTTTGTACCAGGAATGTAAGAGATTACATAGTTGAATCTTGAGAAAAAAAGAGCCCAGCGAGCTTGACGGGAACCAAGGCGTCGAGCACCTTCAATATACAATAAATTCTTGTGGTCAGTAAGAATAAGGATTGGTTTCTCGGTACCTTCAAGAAGGTGTCTCCACTCTTGGAGTGCAAGTTTGATAGCCAAAAGTTCTCTATTCCCTACATCATAGTTGATCTCTGCGGGGGAGAATTTCTTGGAAAAGTAGCCGCATGGATGCAGGTGATCTTGAGGAGAACGTCTTTGGGAGAGCACTGCCCCGGCTCCAATATCCGAAGTATCGACCTCCAACGTGAAGGGAAGGGAGGGATCGGGGTGATGCAAAATAGGAGCGGTGGTGAAGGCCTTCTTTAAAGACTTGAAAGCAAGATCAGCCTCTGGAGGCCAGGAGGAAGGATCAGCATCTTTCTTGGTCAAAGCGGTGATAGGAGCAACCAGTGTGGAGAATTTATGGATGAACCTACGATAATAATTGGCAAATCCAAGGAATCGCTGTATGGCTTTAAGCGATGTGGGCTGGGGCCAATCTAATACCGCCCTTAGTTTCTCAGGATCCATGGAAAATCCCTTCTCGGAGATTATATAACCCAGGAAGGAAGTAGAATTTTTGTGAAACATACACTTCTCCATCTTAGCATACAGACGATTCTGGCGAAGCCGAGAGAGTACTAGCTTGGTATGCTGGATATGTTCAGGCAAGGATTTAGAAAAAATTAGTATATCATCAAGGTATACAATGACGAATAAATTGAGAACATCACGGAAAATCTCGTTAACAAACTCCTGAAAGACCGCAGGGGCGTTGCAGAGTCCAAACGGCATTACTAGGTACTCATAATGGCCGTCGCGGGTGTTAAAGGCCGTTTTCCATTCGTCTCCTTCCCTTATGCGTATCAGGTTGTAGGCACCCCGGAGATCCAGTTTGGAGAAAATGGAGGCACCTTGGACACGGTCAAACAGTTCAGATATGAGTGGTAACGGGTAACGGTTCTTCTGTGTTATTTTATTCAAGCCTCTATAATCAATGCACGGGCGAAGAGATCCGTCCTTTTTCTTTACAAAGAAGAACCCTGCCCCAGCAGGAGAGGTGGAGTTCTTAATAAAACCTTTCTTTAAGTTTTCCTGGATATACTCGGACATGGCTCGGGACTCAGGAAGGGACAGAGGGTAAGACTTGCCTTTAGGCAGAACGGCACCAGGAATCAGATCAATGGGACAATCGAAGGGACGATGAGGAGGAAGAATCTCTGAACGGACTTTGTCGAAAACATCAAAAAATTCATGGTAGACTTCTGGAAGTAACCCCTTGGAAGGATCTGCAGTCTCTAAATCGGCAAGAGAGAGTGAAGTGAGAGCACAAGGAATGACACATGGGGTAGCCCAACGTATGGGTTGTTTATCAGTCCAGTCAAACACGGGATTGTGCAGTTGTAACCAGGGGAGGCCCAAGATTACCTGTACAGATGTTGAATGAATGACGTCCAACGAGATTTGTTCCTTGTGTCCATCCTTGGTGGAAAGGGTGAAGATCACGGTCTCCAGGGTGATAAAGGCAGGCTGGAGTGGACGTCCGTCTATCGCTTCGAGTCCTAAGGGAGTGGACTTCCTAAGCAGTGGGATCCGGTGTTTTATTGCAAAATTCTGGTCCACGAAATTTCCTCCAGACCCAGAGTCGATGAAGGCAAGTGCAGATGTATGAAAGTCCGTACCCTCCATTATGATAGGTAGAAGGATCCTTTTTGGCAGATTCTCCTTGGAAGAGGAAGAAGAAGATATGGTATCCAAAGCAACTCTGTCATACCTTATAGACCGCTGGCGTTCTCCCAGACGCGTAGGACAGCGATACGCCAAATGACCAGCTAGGCCACAATAAAGACATAGCCCCTCGCTTCTCCGGCGCTGTTTTTCCATAAAAGACAAATGGTGAGTTTCCAGTGGCATGGGGTCTGGTGCTTCAGGAACTGGAACAAAAGAAGGAGAGAGAGTAGGAGAGATAGGTATAGGTACCGGCGTATGTGTAATCCGGCGTTCACTTCGTCTCTCTTGGAGGCGTTGATCCACCCGTATACATGTAGAGATCAGATCCTCCAGGGCAGTGGGTCTTTCACGTGCAGCCAATGGATCCTTCACGGAGTCAGAGAGGCCATGCCAGAAGGCTGCAGTTAAAGCCTCGTCGTTCCAACCGGTCTCCGCTGCAATAATCCGAAACTCAAGAGCGTACTTTGCGACGGTCCGGTGGCCCTGGGTGATATGGAAAAGAGAAGAGACCGCAGTAGCCTTGCGGCAAGGAGTGTCAAAAACCTGCAGAAACCTTCTTTTGAAAGAACTAAAGTTATGCGTGAGTTCAGGCATTGACTCCCAGATAGGAGTTACCCAGGCCAGTGCATCTCTGGTTAACAATGAAAAAATAAAAGCCACTTTAGATCTATCGGTAGAGAAGCGAGAAGGGGTTAATTCAAAGTGGACGTCACATTGGTTCAGGAAGCCTCGGCATCCTAGGGGTTCACCCGCATACTGATTAGGTATCGGAAGACGTGGTTCCTGGGGTATGTTTCCCACTAGAGTAGCAACAGTTGTGGTTCGACCCACCTCAGGGGGGTCAATGTTTGTTGGGCTGAACATACTGTAACGCTTGCGCGAGCCCACAAACAAGACCTGACCCCGGGACTGAGGTGGGAAGGACTGTGCCACACACACACAGGTACACGAGAGGTTAACTGCAGAGAACAAGACAAGACTGGGCTGGACAAGACAGGCACACGCAAAGGCTACATAAGGTTATGTTCAGCAAGGTATGACAGGAAGAGGAAGCTTCTTATAGGAGACAGGAACCAGTAGGAGAGTAGGCGGAGTGGGGGCGGAGCCTCTGCAGATGCAAAGGATAGGCTGCAGGAGACAAGGGCTCACAGCAATCTTGACTCGCAGCTGGGGCTCGTTGCGCGACGTCACGCGTGCACGCCGCGCGCAGCGGAGGTGCGGCGTGACTGAGGGGGCGGAGCTAAGGTCTGTGACCTGGTAGAAGAGGCGCGGGTGCGCACGCGCTCTGTAATGAGAGCGGGGGTGCGCGCACCAGCGGGGGGCAGATCGGAGGCAGCAGCCGCTGCGGTACTATTACGTAAAGAGGAGGAACCGCGCCGCAAGGGACGCAATCCCCGAATCCTCACACTAAGGTGCCCTAGTCTTCAACCCAATAACACTGTGTGCTGTGGGAAACAAGTGGAATCACTTCCTGCAGGTTGCACAGTTTTATTTATTGTAAAATAGAGTATTTCAATTAAGAATGTGTCCGGCTCTCTGGCATATCATAGCCATTTTTGTGCATATCCTTTATGTAGCACCAAAATGAGTGCTCGTACTGTACCTATAGTAGCTTCCTCCCTCTGGCTTCCATTAAAAGCAGACCATTTCCACTTTTTGGTTGACAGATTAATGTTCCTTGTGGAACACACCTGAGATACCTGTGAGATATGCTAATAGCTAGATTAGCTGCACATGTCAGCAGTGAGCATTTTAAAAGTTGGATGGTGAAGGTGATGTTACCCATCGGCTGGTATAGCTCGCACTGCAAGAGCTGCTGGCTAGAAAAGCAGTGGTTGTGGATATAAATGCAACATTCTACACAACCTTGAAGATCAGACACATGTAAGATTACTGTATTATTTGCATGATAGTCACACATTCATGGGGTGAGTAATTCTCACAATAATCTATTCCGATGTAGCCAGAATTACTGTCCCTGTGGCTATGGAGAAAATTATGGTGACCAACAGCCACAAAGTCTTGCGACCTGGAAGGATTAATGCTGCAGGATGTTATTTCCCCAGGGTGAGTGGTGGGGTGGGGGGAGGAGGGTGTTAGCTGGAGGGGTTAACCCCTTTATTACCATAGCAGTTTAATGAAGGGGGGGGTACATTGAGAGGGCCTAGGTATCCACAGTGCCTATTAATGGGTTTATGGTTTAACATTTATTTAAAATGTATGTTTAATGTTTCTGTGTTTTCTTACTTTATATTGTTCTATACTGGATTGAAGCAGGAGGTAAATCCCATTAATTTCAGCTCTGGGAACCCCCAGCGTCAGGAGATATAGATCTCTGAAGGGGTTGCCGGTAGCCTCTCCGGCTGGGCTAGCTTCCCACATGACCCGGGGACTTTAAACCCCAGCCGGAGCGGCTACTGTTACCTGCATAGAAAAATGAAAATAAATAAAACATTGGATTGCTGTAAGAGCTGCTCAGGGAAACACAGAGAGTTTGCTTCTCTCTGGGACTTCTCTCCTGGTGGTTGGGTCAGTAGGATTAATGCTCTGCTGTTCACATTCAGAAGCAAGGGTCCCAACTGAGTTAATCCTCCTGGGCTGATTACTGCTTTCCTGACCATGTTCGCGCACCGGCTCGGCCACGTTCTGGCCCTCGCAAACTTTCATGGTCAAGGAGGCAGTAAGTTTTACTACATCTGTTGCCTCCCCCTCATGATGTACAGCCCCTTAGGCCCTACAGCCCCGTATCTACTTCATCCAGGGGAGGAGAATTCAGCCTACATCACTTAGCTTCAACAAGCTGGGGACACTGATCCAGGGAGCTGCAGACAAGGACCGGACATTGCTGCGCAGCTCTTCTACAAGGTCATCTCTCTGCTGTGATCTCAGGGGGGATCTTGGGGCTGTGAGATCTGTGGCTGCAGTGCAGTCGCAGTGGCACAATGAAAATCGAGGCACAGAGGCCTAGTGACATCTCTATGTGACATGCTTAGATGTACAGTATGACCTCATAATCTTCAAGTATACTGAATGCCATGCCTTAAACATTTCAGTAATGTTACAAGAATTATAAAGTAATCCTTCTGCCATTGTATTCCTATATTAGACCACATTAATAATCTGTTAAATAATTAATATAACTGCATTTTATTAAAGGGATCTTAACATAAAGAAATTGATGTTTATTCACACAAATGCAATACAAGTGTGGTTATATGTACCAAAGGACTGTAGTACTCTATTTGAGGACATCAAGTACCTTTTCTGAAGAACCATAACGCAGACACCCATATGTACAGTGTAACGGTTTCCGGGCCGGGTTTTGCTAGAACTTGCCTTTACGTGGCCGTTGCGGCAATCTTGGTTCCTGGAAAACCTCTTCCTGTAGTTAGTGATTGGCTTCACCAGTTCTAGGGCTTTAAATAGCAGTCAGTTACTCCTAGAGCATTGTTTCCCAACTGCAGGCCTCAGGGAACCCTAACAGGTCAGGTCTTAAGGATATCCCTGATCCAGCACATGTGGCTCAGTCAAAATGACTGAGCCGCTGATTGACCAACCTGTGCTGGAGGGATATGCTTAAGACCTGACCTGTTGGGGTTCCCTGAGGACTGGACTTGGGAAACACTGTCCTAGACCCCCTGAGCATGGTATTCTATTTCGTTTATTCCCAGACCCTGTCTGGTCCTGTGCCCTGTCCCCTTGTACTAGTCCTGTCCTTGTGTACTAGTCCTCTTTCTGGTTCCTGAGTCTTCTTCCAGGTTCCTGTTTGTCTGCGTTCAAGCCATGTAACCCATCCTGTTGCAAACCCCAGAAGGAGACCCGACTTCTTCCTTCATCCTGACTACAATTTCTCAAACTGGACACTGTCCCTTGGCTCTGATTGGTGATCATATACAGACACAATAGGGTCTATTTGCAAAGCGTTGAGTTTTAATTTCCGTGCTATCGAACACGGGGCTTTCTGCGCCAGATCACACAGAACTACAAACTCAGAGCTTTGGGAATCCCGCTGACTTTTTTTTTTCTCTTTACATGTGAGTATCAGGTGCAGGCTCAACCCCTGAAATGACAGGATATGGGGCAGGACGCATTAATTCTATCATTGGAACAGCTGGGTCCTTATTAGCAACTGCTGTGCAGACTCCGCCCAGTGACGACTCCGTGGTCTGGTCTGTGATCATCTATTTCATCTGAGGACTATAAGTCAATTCCCCATACTATTTGTGCTTAATGAAAAACATAATCATCATGTACATATGCAGCTGTGTGACAGAGCGGCTTTGAAGGAGAGTTCAATAAATAGTCCACACACTTTAGTTGTGCTGAAACAATCCTTTTGGTGGTTTCTTTTCCACACAAGTAAACAGAGAGTTAGGTACACTGTCCCTTTAAGGCAAACAAAAAAACCTAAACAGAAAATACTACTCCATGGTAGGGAGACTAACTAAACTGGACAGGCCCTGGCTAACCAACTGATTAGCTAGGCTAATTACTGGTTCAAACAGAACATAGCATACAGTACATCTGTAATCAACAATACATTTTTATCTGAGGTGCAGGGAATCCATCTCAGGAGTTTCCAGGTAATCCCTCTGGGAACTGTTACATTTTCCAGATAGGTCAGCCCTGCTTCCTTAGCAGACTTGATCAGCTTCTTGGAGCTTCTTGTGATGGGTGTGTTTCCCAGCCAGTCCTTGCAGGTCCTTGCAGGTCTGGGAAACTGTTCCAACCCACATCTG